>NW_012147930.1:2120806-2175635 GCF_000956105.1 Propithecus coquereli
TAGAAAAACATTTTAATAGGGAAAATTAATGCAAATGTTAGGGGAGTAGTGAACTTTTCAAAGGAAAAATAGAAATAGATGGTGAGCGTGCCTGCTCCTATGACTGACACCTTGTTTCAGATGGTCACAGCTGATGCACAGAGGCCCTTTCCAGGCGCAGTTTCAGGTTGCCGTTGGGCAGCAGGTCCTGGCGTAACGTCCTTTCCTTCACTGTACTTCCTTTTTGTTTGTTTTTCTTTTCGAGACAGAGTCTCACTGTGTTGCCTGGGCTAGAGTGCCGTGGCGTCAGCCTAGCTCACAGCAACCTCCAACTCCTGGGCTCAAGCGATCCTCCTGCCTCAGCCTCCCGAGTAGCTGGGACTACAGGCATGCACCACCATGCCCGGCTAATTTAGTTGTCCAGCTAATTTCATTCTATTTTTAGTAGAGACGAGGTCTCGCTCTTGCCCAGGCTGGTCTCGAACTCCTGAGCTCAAATGATCCTCCCCCCTCGGCCTCCCAGAGTGCTGGGATTACACAATGCCCGGCCTGCACTTTCATCACAACTTTAACGAGAACAAAACATTGACTCCCGGCCAGGGCCACTGTCTGTGGAGTTTTCATGTTTCCCTCGAGTCCGTGTGGCTTTCCTCTGGCTCCTCTGGTTTCCTGCCACATCCCGAAGCTGTGCGCCGGTGTCGAAGCGGCACGTGTGCCCTGTCCCGAGGTGAGCCAGCGCGTGCGTGAGCGTGCTGTCCGCAGAGTGGCATCCTGCCCAGGGCTGGGGCCCCCCTTTGCGTCCCAAGCCACCTGCAACCCCGAACTGGCATAACTGGGCAAGTCATTATCTTACTCATGTTTATTAATCTTTCTTAAACGTACGTACACGTCACACGTGTTTCCATGTCTAGTATTAGACGTGTTCTGGTCTTAATTTAGAAGTTCCGCAGGCCCAGGAGAGAGGCCTGTGCCCGCCCTGAAGTTTTGTGATGTTTTTGTGACCACAAATGCGCGGCGCGAGTTTAACTCTTGTTTATACCAATTAGCCTGTGGGAGAACTGGTTTTGTTGTGTGTTGTTTCCCTTAAAGTTGCAGTTCCCGGAACCTGTAGATGGCTGTGAGTGAGGACCCACTGCAGTAGCGACAGCTGCTGGCTCCTCGCGAGGGCGCAGGAGCACCAAGAAGGGAAGGACGGAGTCTGTTTTCCCGGCATCGCAGACCACTTTGGTAGCTTCCTTTATTGTTGTTGTTGTTCTTCTTATCTATAGATTTTTGGCTTTACCTTCACATCTTGACAATTATAAAATAATTTTGAAAAGAACGTACCAAACACTTAGTCTTTGCAAGGTGCCGTTTCCAGCTGACAAGGACCATGGCGGAAAAGGGAAGACATTAAGGTCTCTTATTTTGCACTTGTCAGCTCTGTTTATTCGATGTAAACGTTTCCTCCTCAGTATTTACTTCCACAGGAGAAGATGTGAAGATCGAATGAGATAGCATAGGTCTACAAATACCTGTTCTTTATGAGACTCTATTGTCAGATTTAATTGCAAACAGCTGTTAACAGCTCGGAGGACCTTGAATCGCTCAAGGTTGGGGTTGCATCGTTTTCATTTTTGTCTAGAACAAGTGACCAGCCATCAGCGGGTGTTGCTACAGCTATATTTGCTCAACTAAATGATAATTACAAATGTTACATAAAACAGATCATATTCTCCTAGATATATTTATATGTACAATAACTAAAATTTACGTAGCTCATAAGATTGGCGAGAATAGGAAAAAAATGTTTTTCAAAAACTGATGGGAAAAATATTATTTTAGAAACATTGAATTAGTTAATAATGTATAATTTAGTCACTTTATTCCCATACTTGGTAAAAAATGTAAATAGGTGTCAGAGGCTTAAAATGAATTTAAGAATATAAAAGGCAAAAAAACCTTACTAAGCAAATGGGAAAAAGTGATTAAAACTGCCTCTTAAAGTTTAAAGTTACAGGTTGGTAGCACAGAGGTATAAATGTATAATTTAGGGATTCAAGATTTTTATTTTCAACCAATTTTCTTCAAAAAAACTTTTTGTTAAAATCTGAATGTAAACAATGTCAACAACTGAATAGAAATAATTAAGATGAATTATAAAATGTCTTTTATTCCTTTGGGTAGATGCCCATGAATTAGAATATTTTCTTCTCGTTGCAAATAACAAAAATGCATATAATGTTACAAAACCATCAGCAATTTCATCCAAAATTACCAAAATGCCCATAAATTATATTAAAAAAACTGATGGAAGTGATTAGGTCTATGCAAAGATTTAAGGCTCAGACACAGGAAAACTGCCGACATATGAAAATCCACTGGCTGAGAAAAACTCATGTAAAATCAAGTAAATACAACACAACGTCATTTCTGCGCATTTCATTTTGACTACATTTTTAACCAGCTTCCCTGAAGGTTGTGAATGTCCCTCTGTGTCTCCCGCAGTAACGAGTACCATTAAGGATTTGGTAAATACCTATTGAATTGACTTGAACTCTACTTTTAATTCTCTTTAATTCTTTCTTGAGCGATTTGCACTGTTTCCCATAGATGCTTCAAGAAAGAAATTCTTATTTAGGTGCTGGGAATTCTGCACCCAGTGCAGACATTTGGGGCTGTGAAAGGATTTCTTGAAAGGAACTCCAGGCACAGTTGTTTCCTCTCATGGCAGGTTTCCATCAGACCTCTGAAGCCAAGTCTGTCTGAAGCCTAGGCTGCCATTCTAATTATGCACACGAAGATTCCCTGCGTGACATTTTTAATTTGGCAAGTACTTATGATCTCAATTCGGTGACCTAATTGGGCTATCGCATTGAACCTTTAAGCCACCTGTGTAAATGATTAAATGGATGTCATATTAAATATCTTTCCAAAAGAAAAGTGAAGACATGATACTACAATAAAACACAGCATTAATATTCATTACTCAATGAAATGAAAGGCTATCCAAAAAAAAGTTTGAAATTCATCAAAGGAGCAGTAGCATTTTTAAGGGCATGTGTACAATCAATGAAATTTCATTAGGCGCATTCATTTGAAAACTGGGTCCCTTAGGGCTGCTGTCAGACCATTTGTTTACACTTTGCCTTTCCTGGAGCCTCCTGGCAGCTTAAGGAAATAAAACTTCAAATACCCACATGACATACAACACTTGATTTGTAAACCAACCGTAGTAGATGTGTTTGCTTTTGGACTGTTTGCTCCTAAAGGTTCTTCACCCCACTCCCTCTCCTGGCTTTGGGGAGGATTAGAAAAATCTGGTTGTATAATTTTTATGAAACACTAAAAATCAGATTTTCAAATCTGAAAGAAATCTGACGTTTATTCTCTTTACTGACTCTCTGACTCCTGGCCAATCTGTCAAACAAGAAGCCACTGAGGCAGCATCTCCATGACAAAAGCAATGAGGATTTCTCAGTAGGCTGCAGTTACCCAGTGCCTTCTGTTTTCAAAGTGTCATTGTCCTGAGGAGAGAAGGTGAAAGAGAACCACCTTACGAATGGCACTGCTGGCAGAAGTAGCAGGTGCGAGGGGAGTGCTCAGAAAGTATCCGTAAGTGAGTTTTAAGTATATTGATAGGTAAAAAGGGGCAAGGTTTGGCCAAATGAGAATGGAAAGAAGATTTTTATATGGGAAAGTGGTTGTAGCAGGCATTTATAGAAAAGTACGTAGCGCAGTGGGTTACAGTTGTCAGACGTGGTGCCAGACTTGCGTTTCTGCCCTAGAAACCGATTGTGTAATGTTGGACACGTGACTTCCATCCCCATTTCCATGTCTTCAAAGGGGGAATGAAAAACGTAACTGACTCATGGGTTTGTTGTGAAAAATCAGTGAGACGATGCAAGTGAAAGAGTTGGCAGGGCAGTTGGTACAGGTTAAGTGCTCCACATATGTCAGTAAGTTTTCATTTATTTCCCCAATTCTAAAGCACCACGTAGGGAAAAATATAATTTCCACTGTATACAGAGATTTTAAGATATCCCGATTACAGAAACAATAAAGAATTTTTTGAAAAGTGTATCAAAGGCAAGATTGTCATTAAAATGAGGCACAGTAATTATAATTGGAAGTAAAGGAGAAAGACATCCCAGTTTTCACTTAGCAATATTAACTCTACTTCATTGTTTCTACTCTGTTGTAATAACTGCTAATACTTATAAAACATGCACTATGTGTCAGACACTGTTCTAAGTGGTTTGTATATATTTACAGTGTATATGAAGTAAGTGCTATTATGATCCCCATTTTAAACGGAAAACTCTGGCACAGGTTGATTAAGCAACTTCTATGCCACACAGCTGGCAAGTATGGTGGTAGGATTTGCATATGGTACATCTAGAATACCTACTCACAAGCCATTCAGTAATCTTTCTTATGAAAATGTTGGGTACATCAAAAGAGATGATAGTGATAAAACACCATCATATCTGTAATGTTCTCAGTGGAGCTAGGTTTGATAATGGATTTGAGAGACTTGCGATGTTTCCTTAGGTAAAACTGTCCTATAGTATTTCTGCTATCACACATATTTACCTGGAGAGCTTAAAACATATTTTTTAAGAGCCAGGCTATACCATGCTAACATTAATCAAGAACACTGGAGTGGCTATATTGCTATCACACACCAACGGTTTCAATGCAAATGGTATCGCCAGGGATCAAGAGGATTATTTAATGATAATAAAAGCGTAAATTTATCCATATGGGCATAACAATCCTAAACATTTATGTGTCTAATAACAAAGTTTCAAAATACTGAAGCAAAGACTGATAGAACTGCATGGACAAATAGATAAAATTAAATAATAATTGGAGATTTCCATACTGGTCTCTTAATAACTGAATGCACAGTATACTAAGAATGAGTAAGGATACAGAATGCTCATCACTCACCTTATAATTAATTTATGGTTACAGAAGTCACAAGAAATATTAGCAAATATTTGTCCTAGAGGAAAATTATAAAATAGCATATCAAAGGTGTGGGGTCACTGAGAGCTATGTTTAGATGGAAATTTATAGCATAGAATGTTTATATTATAAAAGAAAAAAGGTCTCAAATAAATTACCTATGCCTCTACCATGAGAAACTAGAAAAGAACTGTGAATAAACCCAAAGGAAGAAATAGTGAAGACAAGAGCAGACATTATTCCTCAATAAAGCTGTTTAAGAAAAATGTCAAATGTTTTTTATATATTCTACCAAGAAATCCTCACTGCATCCCAAGTTGTTTTTAGTGCTCAGACTGCAGACACGAACAAGTCACAGATCCTACCACAGAGGTCGCTCACAGTCTGGGAGGCAGCAGACAAGAAAACAGAGTGTCTCAGGAGCCAAGGTGTTCTTGTATAAAGAGTTAAGACAATAGGAAGTGAAAAAGTGTGTGTGTGTGTGTGTGTGTGTCAAGTAGACTAGCAGACTACTGAAGGGACCACCATGCAGGCAGAATAGCATATTCAAAGGTATGAAGACATGCAATACTTTGGAAGAAGGAGTTTTGGAGAAAGCACGTGGGCGTGGGTAGCCTGGAGCATGCTGCTTAATGGCCTCTCAAAATGGTGAAATACATGTAGAATGGCCAAACTGGAATTACAAAAGACCAAATGCACTTCCTAAGTTTACAGGTGCCCGTCTGTGGGTGACAGTGCACATTTATTTCAGTGTTTCAAATTACAGATTTAATTACCTTAAAAATAATATCTATCACTTGCTGAGCTTCCATGTCAAAACTCAAAACCCTTATGTATGCTATCTCTAATCCCCACAACGACTGTCAAAACGAGGCGCCATTACTTCAATTTCAAATACAGAGGAGATGAAACTCAGTGAAGTTGAGCGACCTGGTTGAGATGATAGAGACGAACCGTGTCTGCATAAACCTATGATATTCCCACCACACCACACTGTCACAGTCCTGTTCATGAAATTAAAATGCTTTTAAATGCAAACGTAAGTTAGAAAGATACATGTTTGGGATAGTTTAATAGAAAAACACAAGCTGATTAATTGGAAAATATAGGCCCCTGTCCTTTCTTGCCCATTATTTGTCCCTCCCAGTGATATTGTATGTTGGGGCTACCCTTTTCTCATCTTATCTGTGAAAAACAAGATGAGAGTTGGGATGAACTCACCCATCATAAAAGTTTAGGGATCTGTACAACAGTGGCAGTTTCAAATGCATACAACTTGTGGCATCTTTCTCAAAACTTATTATTGCAAATTTAATATATATATATATAAGTGGCAAAGGAAAATCAGAGAAAGCATCTTTGAAAATTAATGCAAAATTTAAAAAGGAAACAATGCAGTTCTAATTTACCATTTCCTCAGTAGGATGTAGTCTCTCTTAAAGATAAAGTCAATCTCAGTTAGCTTTCTGACATTCCAAACTCTAAGATCTTTACCATAAAAGAGGCCTGTCTTGTACTAACAGTAGGGTCCCATCTCTGGGACCAGCAACTGCTCCCGAGGGCGCGGAGAGAGGCGGGGAGGATCAGGGAACTTCATTCTGCCTGCGATTCCACCATGGGAGAGCTGAGTCCCTGGAAGCGTAATTGAATCTGGGTCTCAATTTCCTCTCTTGTGAAGTGAGAGGAGTTGCGGCGGGTTCCCTGGGAAGCTGAGTGGCCGGGATGGTTGCAGGCAGCAAGTTGTCAGACGGGGTCGGGAAAGAAAGCAGGAATGGGCAGAGAGAAAACGAACTACAGCAGCCAAAGGCCTCAGCCGGTTCTACAGGGTGCACTCCATTTGGATTGGGCCTTCAGCATTGTCCAAATTGCAGAGAGCAGCCTTTCATCCACGCAGAGCCCAGTCACTGGATGTGGGCTGCCACCTGGACCAGCACCCCCTGCACTGGGCAGCTCGCTCAGGCCAACACTGGTTTCTGGATAGGTCTTGGCAGGGAGAAGCCAGCACCAAACCCGCTCCAGGAAAAGTTAATTTTCAAAAATGGCCCCATGGGCTCTGAGAATAATCATATTTAACATCTAGTTCATGGAGGTGTTTTTATTTCTTATGTTACAATTACACATTATACATAAACATTCCAGCTTACAGGAAAAATATGCTATTACAGAACAGCTTTGTGCCGAGTGTTGCATGGAGGCAACAGAAGAGGCATAAGGGAGAGATTTAGAGTGATCTTCACAACACAACACCCTGCTCTTCTGCAGCCTGACCACAGAGGGTGGATGGGCCGCCGGGGGCACCAGGGACCCAGGCCCAGAGCAGGCGAGGATGTGGCAAGCAGCTGTGGCATTCACTAGCTTAGAAGCAAAAGTGAGACAAAGCCTCTTATTTATTTTTTCCAAATATACTAAAGGAAGGTTATCCTTGCAGGGGAAGGCAGGCAAAGAGAATCTCATTTGTACGTGATATGAGGAGATGAAATGTTCCAAGGGCACTGTAATTTGAAATAGTCCGGCATTAGTGCTCATCAACGGAAAGCGGCCACAGCAGGTGGAAGATAACCAACCGGCTCGGAGCAATCGAGGAGCCGCTGATGCTGGAGTCAAAGTGCCGCGCAGAACATGAGGGGACCCCGTTCCAAGGGCGGCGCGTGGGCCCCATAGGCAGCAGCTGCAGTTACAGCTCAGACAGAGAGTATGCAATTTTCTAGAATGAAACGAACTCAAGAATATTGGTGCTATTAGTGGCAACTTAAAAAAGAAAAGGGCAAATTACCTTTGGGAAACGGATTGCAGCAGAAATAATTTTAAATAGAGAACCCAGAACTCAAAGCAATCACCATAAGATCCAAAGACTAAAATTAAACCTGTGAACACAGGTGACCTACAAAATACAAAGACTAAACTACATACATTAAAGTCATTTTCATACATTATAAGAGCTGCTTCTTTGCATCTTTACCATCCACTCTGTCCTTTCAGACTCTGGGTATGGCTTCATGGAATTTTTTACAAAGTAGGATCTTTACGCCTGTGCTCATGAACATGCACATCGGTGCATTCTATATTGCTCAGAAAAATATACATCTGAGTAATACGAATCAAAGTATATCAGATGCCTGTATGGAAAAGTGGATGTAATTCAAAATGATGTTTCTGTAATTTTATTTAGATATGTAACTTAGGATTCATGGAAGATAAATGACTTTAAACTCATTTTTCCAGTTTTAAGCTATATATGTATAGAAAATAATAAGCGGTGCTTAACAATTTCTAAAAGTCATGTGGCATTATCTTTTATTTCTAGTTATTGAATTCTGGGCTGTTTCTCAGTCTAACCTGATTTAGTTTTTCTTCTTTGTGCCGGTGGTTACCTTCTGAAAACAATCTTAAATTCGTGGACATAAATAGTTTCAGTTTACCAGGAATTGGTATATTATGAATTTATGATTTTCATATCCATTTGAACCTAAAAGTGCTTTCTATTATTAAATTCACATAAATAGCTCAAGCTTTATTAAAAAAGTGTTTTGGAAGAGGCAGAGCATGCTTCCTTGTCTTCTTAGTCATTCACTGTTCTGTCTAACATTTGTGAGCTTCAAGATTTTTTTCATTTCTGAAGTTCTGCTGTGGATTGTTGATTTTCAATAATTCCATCATAGCAAGGAATGAGTGTATAGATATAATTAATATGTAATGCACAGGTTATTTCCATTTGGTTTAAAATTGCTTATATATTATTTAAATTATTTAATAATTTAAAATTATGTTTTCCTCCCCCATGACATGCAGACATGTATTATAAATAATTTCAGCCTAAGGAGGAGGTGGACCAGCAATGATTAAACTCTCAGTACTGAGTACTTGATGCTTTATTTCTCTGAATTCCGGTGGGAGCCATGCAGAGAAGGTAACATGAGCCCATCGAGGATGCGGAAAGAGAGGCTTAAGGCCAAGATAGACGCTGAGCCAGACCTTTGTCCAACTCAGACCTTATATGCCGTTTCTCATTCCAGAAACCTCCCTGCCTGGCATCACTTAGCCCTGCGGGGTTGTCACACAGAGGAAACTGCTGGGGTCCAAGTGGAGGCAGAAGTAAATATGGTCTTTGGTCTGGACGGAACTGCATTTCAACAATGGCTTCCATGACATCGGGTCACAGCTGGAAGTGCTGGCTGAGGTCAGGGCAGCATCCTCAAGTATTCTGATGACCTCTCAGCACATATCTGATATGCATGATGCCTGCCACTGGGCAGTAACTTATTTATATTCCCAATCTGCCACCAGTGTTCATCAAAGGCCACTGAAACAGCAGATGGGCTTTCTGCACCTGCTGGGGCATGTTTAGCAGCGTTCCTGGCCTCTGTCCACCAGGTGCCTGTAGCACTCTGAGCCCCCTCGGTTATAATGACTAAAATCTCTCCAGACTTTGCCAAATGTCCCCTGGGGAGGAGATTTACCACCATTTGAAAATGACTGCACTAAGGGATCACACCCAGTTCCCCGGATTCCAGTTCCATGTAGACCCTGAGAACTAGGACATTTTTATGTCCAGTCCTGACCTCTTACATGATTTCTAGATTTTTATACCCAGCTACTATTACTCATATCTTTTTATTTGGGTTTAGTATGTGAATTGTATAATTTAACATTAGGTTTACTACATAACAAACATAGGTACAGATAGTTTTATCAATTTTAATAAACACTTTAAAATTTAGAATATTTTTAAATTGTCATAAAAATTTAAAAATTGTAGAGAATCTGCAAATACTCTACAACCAGTTTTCTTAATTATTAACATGTTACCTTAGTATGCTACATTTGTCAAAATCAATGGACCAATGTCTATATGTTATGATTAACTAAAGTCTAATTTTGTAAGTTTTTACCTAATGTCCTCTTTCTGTTGCAGGAATCCATTCAGGACACCATGCCATATTTATCTGACCCTTCTCTTTACGTGTCCCTGGGCTGTGGTTTTCCTGCATGCTGGTTACGTATTTTGTAGAATGTCCCTCAACTGGAATTGATGTTTTCTCAGTATTGACTAAAGTTGAGGGTTTGGGGGAAGATCACAGAGGTTAAATGCCCGTCACAAATTTCCCCAGTGGTGTGCACCATCGGGAGGACTTAACGCTGCCAACACTGACCTGGGTCACTTGGCCGAGGTCGTGTTCCTTAGGTTTCTCCACAGGAAAGTTATTCTTTTTTCCTTGTGTGAAGCCTATATTCTTTGGAAAGAAGGAAATATAGGCAGGCTCCACTTACGGAGTAGAGAATTAGGCTGGTTCTTAATACAGCGCCTACAAAAGTACTTTCTAGATAGTGGAGACTCCATCAATTATTTATTGAGTAAATACATTAAATCATTAAAGAGTGAATGCAAAAATTGACCACGGGTATGAAATTATTCTTTTTAGGAAAGTCCCTGAATCTCAAAGGCAACTTCTAATACACCAGGATTAAATATAAATCTACCTCCACACACATCTTGAATTGACCTATATCCGTATCAGGGATAAGGACGCACCTGCACGCTGAGAGAAAGGCAGGCTGGGTGCAGTGGGAGTAACACGGCCTGTGGGAAAAGGAGGAAGGACCTAGAGCATGCAGACACCCCCACATCGTGTTAGACGTCCTCTCTTGCTTTGTTCTGAGGTGCACGGCCCTGAGTTCCTACAGCTTATTGAAGGGGAGTGCCAGGGAAAACAGCAAAGAGACAAGGAGTAGAAAGAAGAAAGGGAGCAGAACACCTGCTGGGGATGTACGTGGAGAGCGCAGCCCTCCTAGGGACAAAGCTCCTGGGAACAAGGCCAGGCTTCCTGGATTTCTCCAACAGTGTTACAAAGCCTGCACACAAACTCACCTACATTTCTAAAAGCCAAAAACAAAGGCCATGACCATATAAAGCCAGACTAGGCAGCTTCTTTGAAGTTGGCAGGATCTGGGAGACCTGATCAAATGCTGTAGCGTAATCTAGTTCAATGAGACTGCAAGATTGGAAATGCTTTGGCAGAAGTAAAAGCGCTCTGCAAATATAAAGCGAACATGCCACTGTGACTCTGTATCTTGAGAACTAGCACAGAATGCAGTTTCTAAGGAGCGGAGACAAGGGATTCCAACAACAAGCAAGCAGCCTTACATGTCCTCGGAAGTGCTAAGCGCAAGTGACTCTGGTCTGTGTCTACAGGAGTCTGGGAAAGTCTGTTACCGTGGTGAACAGAAGGACTTTCTGCACTGGCGGAGGCCAATTTGCTTTTTAAAATGTCATAGAAGGCAAGCATAGAAGGCAAGTAGTGACCAAAGCAAGGCAAGGACACGCAGCTGCTGGTTGTGATGGGGCCTCGATTGTCACAGGTGTGGCAGAGACCACACAGCTATGAAGTGCAGGGGAGAGTCCTAGGCAAGGCGTAGACTGCCACTTGGCAAAAGGTTAGAAAATAACCCTGACATTTATTGAGCACTTACAATATGCACAGGAACTGTGACAATTACAGTTACATGTGCACTATTTTTATATAATCTAATTGTCAAAGATCTATGTACTCCAAGTTCGATATCAGGAATCCTGACTATCTCACAGTGAAAGGTGATTTTACTCACCACAAGACTGTGATAATCTTCGGCCAGGATCGGGGTGCAGTGGAAAATGGACTGTTGTTTACCAGCATCTCCAATTCAGTTTGCTAGAATTTCAATGCATCAAATTTGAGGCAGCAGGCTGAAAAATGCCAAAGTCTAGCGTTTCTCTCCACATCTATTAAGAATTTCAATGAGTAAGAGCCATCGAGAGGGTCTTCATAGGAAAAGGACTCCGGAGCAGCCGTCATCCCGCAATCTGGGAGGCGTGTCTTTGCTCATCACCACGTGACATAAGAGTGAGTTAAAGGAAAACAGGATCAGTGAGAAAGCCCAGCGCCGAGCCCCAGGTCCACTAACTCGGCAGACTCGGTGCAGGGCCTGGACGCAGCTATCTCCACCTTCCATACCACGCTGAGAGCCCAGTGCAGGAGGTGCCCGGACGACACTGAGATATACTAAAGCAGGAGCCATGGGCAGTGGCCACGGAGGCCCTGAGAGGTAGAACTGGATCCAGAACCAGAAGGTTCTGGTGTTTCTAGCTGGAGAATTGTCATTCTTTAGGGAAGGGAAGCAGCTAGCGCCTTTGCCAGATGAGCCATTGGGGTGGCGGTGTGGAGGACAGACGGGAACAGGAAAAGACTGACCCGAGGACACCTGGCTTAGGAAGCTACTGCACTGGTCTATGCACAGCAGGGAAGACCTGGACCGCAGGTGCCAATGGGAAGCTTGGATACATTTGTTAAAAAGTCAATAGCAACAGCAACAATTGTTTCGAACGCAGACCAGCACGGTTCTTTTCAGAGAGAAGTATTCCTAACATCCTATAGGATGTTAGCTTAGCTAATCCAGGAGGGCACAGGGCAAAATGAACACCTGCAAGTTTTGTGGCGTGTCACTCTCTGAGGATTTATGTGATGTCTACCTTCAACTGGACGTACAGTAATGGACACAGAAGCTCTGTAATCCTTTGCTTATCTAGAGCAGGCCAGTTTGGGAAGAATGCGCTGCAGTGCGCTGTGATTCACAAAATGTAGGTCTGGTTTTGCCCTGAGCTCTGGGATTTCACCTTTAAATTGATAAAGTACAAAGAGATGTCGAAAGTTTTCACTTACACTGCTTTTAACAGCATACCAAGAATATCACATAAATGCACATATATATGAGTGAATATGTGTGTATCTCACAACCTTAGATAAATATACTATATTCAAGCAACATAAGAGACTACTAATGAGATTATTAGTAATACATTTTCATCTACTTTTGCATATTAGATTATGTCAAAAACATGGCCCACCTACTTTAAAAGCTGTTTGAAAACTGAATTTCTAACATGTAGTCAATGAGTTACAACTATGCAATTGTCTTATTCAATGGTTAAAAAATTTGGAAAATAGGACTGCTTGTCTCAAAGGAATATAAATTAATTTTCATATTATTGGTGTTTTTTCTAGAGAGACTCCAATGTTTCCTTCTCCAATAATTTTTCTTTCCTTACATTAAAACAAATTTCCTCTTTATATTTATTATAAATTTTACAATCTTACCTATTAATTGATCCAACACATATTTTAAACTCACTAAACATTCCAAAATCAGATCAGCTTTGTGAAGAGAAAAATGTTGTCAATAAGTATATGAAACACTTACATAAAGCATTTCATGCAAATAAAAGTCAAAATCTGCTCAGATTATATAACCAAAAATTTTAATAGAGACAAAATGTGAGTGAAAAATACTAAAACAGAAATCATTAAATGTAATTATAGATGTAACCAAAGTGATGATATAAAATTTTTAAAATTACCATGTATTAACTAGAGATGAAAATGTGATGTCATATATAACAGATTGGCCTGAATATATAATGTCTAAGTAAATAAGACTCTTCAAGAAAGAAATAGTCAATAAATGTTATTTTTACCACAAATGACTAACATCGAAGAAACAGTAGGGTTGATTTAAAGAGTGTGATATTTTTACTATATTAGCTTATACAAATATAGTAAAATAATCTCTAAGATACAAATGATAAAGTAATTAGTATTTAAATTTTAAAATAAAATATGCAAATAATACCTAAAATGTACATGCACTGTACCTGGATTTTGCACTGCTGGAAGGCTCTGTAACACAAAATTCTGGTCTACACAGATTTCCATCTGGGAAAGTTTAACTCAATCATGGATCTCTGTTTTGATATTGGTGAATTTCTAATCACTTTTATTATTGATTATTTGTAAAGAAAGGAGACGAAGTTTTAGAATAGAGAAAGAAAGAGGATGTCTAAGAAGTAGCGAGGGCTTCTGCACAGTGGCAAATTGAGAGAGATTTGCAAATCTTGGCCAGGAAAAGGAGTCTGCGAAGGAAAAGCAGAAACATTGCAGGAACGCAGTCATGGCCTGGGAAGTGCCTGCACCTCCATCCATGTGGGAATTTAAATCAAATTTACTCAGAGCATCACAGCCATTGATATTATTCTATTTACTTGGGACCCCAAGGGACACTGAGATAAAGAAGGTGGGAGTGGATTATGATCAGAAAGGCATTGATCAGAAAGGCAATGATCATTTGGTTAGATGACCAGACAGGAAGAAAACGAAAAAACAAAACACAAAACTCCCTCTTCATGTGTTTCACAGTCACAATAGAACAAAACAATATCTAAGCTTCTCATCGAAAGTGTGGAGGAAAGAGATTAGACAAGCTTCTAGTGAGTAAGGGAAGTAAAAATGAAAACTAATTCCACAACACCCATTGTGATTAACGTATGAGTACAAAGTGCCATCTACATATAATTTGTTTATTGCGTTATCTTTATGGCTTTATTGTTGTGAATATAAATACAGAAGATGGGCTTCTGCAGGTTCATCTTCTCACTCCCATTGTTTCCCCATATGATGGAAAATTTCTCAATCGCAATTCCTATATGAGCCCTTTAGGAACCCAGAACTGCTGGTTAGAGAGGAGTTATTTTTAGCCAGGCACAAGTGTGGAGTGTTGACTTCATAGATAGGTGCACCTTTACAGTAAGAATTCTTCACCCATGAAGCACTGAAAATTCAAAGGGACAAAAAAGTAAAAGAGAGATAGGAACACTCATACACTGCTGGTGGGACTGCAAACTAGTACAACTTCTATGGAAAGTAGTATGGAGTTACCTCGGAATTTAAAGTAGAACTACCATTTGATCCAGCAATCCCACTCCTGGGGATTTCCCCAGAGGAAAAAAAGACTTTCTATAAAAAGGACATCTGCACTAGAATGTTTATAGCGCACAATTCACAATTGCAAAGAGATGGGAACAACCCTAGTGCCCATGAATACATGAGTCAATTCATCAAATGTGGTATACGTATACCATGGAGTACTACTCAGCCATAAAAAACAGTGAACTAATATGCTTTGTAGTAACCTGGATGGAACCAGAGACCATTTTTCTAAGTGAAGTATCACAAGAATGAAAAAACAAGCACCACATGTACTCCCTGTTAAACTGGAACTAATCAATCAATACTTATACGCAGATATGGAAATAGCGTTCGTCGGAAATCAAGCAGGTGGCGGGGGAGGAGGGAATGGGTAAATTCACACCTAACGGGTACAATGCACACTATCTGGGTGATGGGCACACTTATAACTTTGACTCAAATGGTACAAAAGCAATTTATATAACCAAAACTTTTGTATCCCTGTAATATTCTGAAATAAAAAAAAAATTGAGAAATAAAAATACAGAAAAATGATTTACAAAAAATTAAAAGAAGTTAAAAAATGAAATGTAGCAAGTACAGAATTGATTAAATCAGTTTTACATTACCTTTCCAACCTGTAAGTCTCCCTAAAAATATATACGAAACAAAATAGGTTCAAAAGGGTGGAATCAAAATCAAAATATGAAAAGTAGGGAATGTGAGTCAACCTGAAATACTGAAAGTCTATTGGATAAAGACCCTTAACCCTGGAATACGGTAAAGAAGTTCTCTGTTTTGGAGACTAACAGATTCTTTACAAAACAGATTCTTCGAGGGGGAACTAGTATGGATAGACTTTTTTTTTTTTATTTCAGCATATTATGGGGGTACAGATGTTTAGGTTACGTATGTTGCCCTTGCCCCTCCTCCCCCCCAAGTCCGAGTTTCAAATATGTCCATCCTTCGGGTGGTGCGCATTGCACTCTTTGTGTATGCAAATACCCGTCCCCTCCTCCCTCCTCCCCGCTCAACATCCAATAGATGTTATTCTTATATGTGCATTAGTGTGAAATATCCTTCCTGATTTTTCAGTCATCTTACCTTGGTTCCCGACCAAATTAATTATTCTAATGACTAACTTCTCCAGGTGCTCCCTACTTGAAAAGGAGTAATATTAATCTTCTGCAGCTGGTTATGTGTTGGCCAATCAGATCTATTTTAAATGATGCTCCACTTTACAAGAAATATATATTGTATATTAGTAGGTCAGTTTTTCCATGACTTGAGAACTCCTGGGTATACTAGTAAAGTTAATAAATAACTTAGTTATTCATTAATGACTAGTAAGGATTCTTCATTATTAACCATCTTAAGGGATAAAAAAGCCTCTGCCGTCTTGCCTGGGAGCTCAAAGTCTAGCGAGGACACAGCACGCACAGCACGCAGAACATGAGACTGTGCGGCGGTTACCGCTGTCACACAGGCGTGTGCTAGGAGAGCAGCAGGAGCATGTCTGAGACTGCGCAGAGTCGGCCCTGAGACCAGAAAGAGGCGACATTTGCCAAATGATGGGCTCAAGGGAAGGCATTCCAAGCTACAGGAGAGGTTTACACAAGTCTAATTTCCTCAGAGTCATCTTGTGATAAATATTGCAATAAAATCACAGTTGGCAAGATCAAAGCATCTCTTGTGGGCACCTCTAAACAGTACGCCACAGGCTGGGAAGCAGCAGAAAGAATTTTATTTGACAATGGCTTTTTCTTAAGCAATAAGAGGGCAGAGAGGCTGACTGGCTGTAAATAAATATTCTAAAAATTTCCTAAGAAAGTCAGATATCTCCATAAAAACACATTTTGAATCACCTGTGGCATTGATACCGACTCTGAACATGGACATTTTCTGAAACATACTCTCCATAAATTGTACGTTATGTATCCCAGACCTGATCTGAAAGCTCACAAAGCAGCACTTACTAGATTCAGACTTGGCAGTCATGCACAGAAGGGCAGCTTCCCGTGCAAGACCAACGGTGGCACGACCACATGGCTAGTCATTGTTTCAGACCAGTGTCATCATGTCCAATTAACGCGAGGCCGTCTTTGGATGTCCTGCAAAATCTGAATCTTCACTTTCAGTATCTGCAGGCATCATAGATACCTGACTCTTGTGCGTTGTGTGTTGAAATCCTAACAGCCACGGGGAACGAAAACATATGAAAATGACGAGTAAAGTCCTGCAATATTACTGGCCATCATGAAAAATGATAATTTTATATAAAAGCTATTAATTGTGTCGACTAGATAAAGAAATAAGGAAACAGTTAATCCATAACATATTAAGAGCTATTGTTAGCTACATAATTTATGAAAAAAAGTTGGTTAACGGGTACAAGAATACAGTTAAACAGAAGAAATAAGTTTTAATGTTCGGTAGTACGGTAGGGTGACTATGGTTAACCATAATTTATTGTATACTTCAAAATAGATAGAAGATTTGGAATGTTCCCAACAAAAAGAAATGATAAATGTTTGAATTACGGGTGTCCTAATTACCCTGATTTGATTATTACACATATATGCCTGTATCAAGAAATCACACATGCCACATAAATATGTACAATTGTTACATATCAATAAAAAAAATTTAAAAAGGAAAGCCCAATGTAAAAAAATAATTAAAAAGTAAAACATAAATAAAATTATGAATAAAGCTTAACAACAAATGCTGACTAAATATTTAAATAACATAAAACTGCCGAATCATATAGATTATAGTATATCATCACTAAAGTATGATGAAATGAATTAATATTTGCAAAGTCTGTAGAATAATGCCTAGCATATACAATGTGCTATTTAAGTGTCTATTAAATAAAAACAAAACCACTGTGTGCCACATTCTTAATCTCAAACAAAACACTCTTTACAAAGCAGTCATTCATTTGATGAAAATCTATTGTCACTCACAATGCGACACGCTTTCCTAGGTCCTTGGGTAACATCCGTGAGTGCAGCAGGTGAGGCTCTTCTGAGCTACATGCTACCAGGGAGGGACAGACACGGAATTAGACATCACATGGAAGGAAATTGTCCAGTGTGTTGGAAGTGCAAAGTGGCTCTTATTTTTAAACTACTTTTAATATCTACTTGTTTATTTAATTCCACTTAAACTTAAATCTTTCGAGAAATGATCTAAGAGTACTTTGCATAGGGTAGGAAGGAGCCAGGAGTAGGGTATGACTTTGCCACGCCAGCATTTCACAGGTAGGGACAACACCAAACCATGCACAATGATGCAGGCGATAAATCATCTTCCATTCGGACTTAATAAGGCCGTGAATTATTAAACAAAAGAGGGAGCTTGTTGGAAAGATGAAGGTACCTAAAGCGCAGCCCTGTGGCCTCTCACTGACAGCAGCAGGGACTGAGCTCCTGAGGGTCTCGCAGTGTGAAGCATGAGACTCAGAGGCACTCGGGCACTTAGCGGTGTTGGAAAATTACTGTTTCCACAACGGATCTGACATTTAACAACGTGACTATGGAAAGTGGAAAGTAAACAAATTAGAAGCTTTAATAAAGGCTCCGATTGATTTCTGTGTCCTGGAGGTTCGCACCAGGATGACGACACAAGGCCCCAGCCTTCCCTTTTGCTTCTTGCCACATTCCCCATTCCTGGGCTCCCACAGACGCCTGCTAACCACCTGCTCCCTGTCACAAATTGTGTGGCGCTTAGGGGTTTAGCCGGGTTGTCTTCCACCTAAATATTAAGGAGGCAGAGAATAAGGAAGCTTCTGAAGTTCTGGCCAGGTTTTAAAATTTGATACGTTAAAATTGTCTGCAGTTTAATACGTTGGCGACAGTGAGCCAGTGATGGCCTGCCACTACCGGGAGGCAGACTGCGGCCGGCACCCCGGCGTCAGAGCCCCGAGCCTGTCCAGGGGGCCCGCTGGAGCGAGGCGGCTCACGGCCGGCGAAACACCGCCGAGTTCAAACGCCCACCTCCTTACGGCCTTAAATAATCTCTGCTTCGTGCTGAATTCATCTATAGATACTTATGGTATTTAAAGGAAACTTATCTCTAATATCATAAAAAGATAGTGAAGAATATAGCAGGAATTGTCCCCTTTGTGGTAGGTTTATTTTGTTCAGTTAAATTAAGAGTTAAGAGGCTTATTTAATGAATCAAATAATAAATTAAATTTTCTAAAACGACTGCAATTCTTGATGGGAAGAAGGCCCGGTTTCCAACTTCCCAAGGCCATATACAAAAATAAACAGACACACAGGCATGCCTCAGAGATACCGCAGGTTCAGTTCCAGAGCACTGCCACAGAGCCAATGCGGCCACGCAGGAAGTCACGCAGACTGTTCGGTTTCCCAGTGTGATAAAATTTACGTCCATACTATGTTATAGTCTATTCAGTGAGCAGTAGCATTAAGTCTAAAAACAGTACATACTTTAATTAAAAATATTTTATTGCTAAAAATGCTAATGATCATCTGAGCCTTCGGTGAGTCCTGATCTTGTTGCTGGGGATGGGTGTGCCTGCGTGGTGACAGCTGCCGACCGATGAGGGTGGTGGCTTCTGAAGGGTGGCAGTTTCTTAAAATAGCACAATGATGAAGTTTGGCGCGTTGATGGACTCTTCCTTTCACAGAAGATTTCTGGACAGCAGGTAGTCCTGTCCGTTAGCATTTTACCCACAGAACTTCTTAATTGGAGTCAATTCCCTCACCCCCTGCAGCTGCTTATCAAGGAAGCTTACGTAATATTCTCATTCTCTTGTTGTCATTTTGACAATGTTCATGGCATCTTCCCCAGGAGTAGATTCCATCTGAGAATGCACTTTCTTTGCTCATCCATAAGAAGCAACTTCTCATCCACGCAAGTTTTACCATGAGTCTGCAGCAATTCGGTCACACCCCAGGGTCCACTTCGAATTCTAGTTCTCTTGCTGTTTCCGCCACATCCGCAGTGACTTCCTCCACTGAGCCTGGAGCACCTCACGGTCATCTGTGACGGCTGGAATCAGCGTCTTCCAAACTCCTGTTCATGTTGATATTTTGACCTCCTCCCATGAATCGCAAATGTTCCCAATGGCATCTAGAGTGGGGAATCCTTTCCAGAAGGTTTCGGTTTACTTTGGCTGGATCCATCAGAGGAATTACTCTCTATGGCAGCTATAGGCCTATGAAATGCATTTCTTAAATAATAAGACTAGAAAGTCAAAGTGATTCCTTGATCCACGGGCTACAGAACGGATGTTATATTAGCAGGCACAAGAACAACGTTCGTCTCCTTGCACATCTCCATCAGAGCCCTTGGGTGGCCCGGTGCGTTGTCAGTGAGCAGTGACACTGTGAAAGGAATCTCTTTTTCGGAGCAGTGCGTCTCAACAATGGGTGTGAAACATTCAGCACACCGTGCTGTAAATGGATGTGTCTTCATCCAGGCTTTGTTGCTTCCTTCACGGACAACAGGGGGAGTCAATTTAGCACAATTCTTAAGAGCCCTAGATTTTCAGAATAGTAAATCTTTTTGCAATGACGAATTCTGTGCTGCAGAATAAAATGCAAATTTACTTATTCTGGCAGAGGAAGTCTTCACAGCTGGAGTCTGCTGTATCTGTCCAGGTCACCTGTGCAGCCATCTCAATGCACCAATCCCACCTCTCCTCTGTGGTGCGGTTGCTGTTTCTGAACGCGGTGAGGCCTGAGCCCCGGTGCCATCGCATATCCTGTTTCTGTGTCGGCCACTCTCTGTGTCCTCCTCCCCAGTACTGCGTCCTCAGCGTGTCAGCCACCCAATAAATTTCTATCGAACCTTTACAAGGCAGATCAAGCAGTATCCCTCCAGGAAGAATTCCAGTCCTTTCTAGCATCTAGCTTACTGTATCCCAGACACCCTAATATTTACATTCACGCCATATTGTATTGTAATTGTGTGTGTCCTCTGGGTTTCTCCATAGAGTTGTCAACCCCACTGAGACCAGGACACAGGCGTTTTTTTTCCCCCAATATCTGGCCTCCAGATATTTTAAGGCTGTGCAGTCACATACTTTTGCTTGGTTTGCATCAAATCCACATGAATTTTTCAGGTTAAAAAAAAAAAAAAACTCTGAAAAGATTATTAAAATAATTCTTGAAAATGATTATCGTAGTATAAAATGTAAAAATAGTGAAGGTTTTAAAACTAAAATTTCATAGTCCATGTTTCAAGATTTTTTTTGTTAAACGACATTTTACTGACACTATTTACACGAAATATTTCTATGACACAAACCATTCAAAACATCTTATGAAAGGTAATAGTCCCAACCATGTAAACAATTAGAGTGCAGTTAACATTTTGAGAACTGTTGACTCTGTTTGGAAATATGTCTTCATGCTCCTAGTAGCAGACTGAGCTTTTGCTTTTAACCAGAATATGGCTAGCATGCATCAAAGTCATGGATAGTTAGTAAGAGCTTATAGCCCTAAACTGTTAAAAATTTTTCATTTGATAAAATGGCAATGGAGTAATTGAATCCATATAATAGAGATTTTTGCTTTTATTTTATTTGAATGTGCGTTATCTATCCAAAGGTCATAACAATACTTCAAAGCGATATTATACTGACTTTATGTTACTGGATAGTAGCTAATCTTGTTCTCCAGTGCCAAAAGATGCATTCCTGCACTGAGCTATGTGCGGTGGGACTCATGAATGACGTCCATGAAACGATACCGTGCGATTCCCTTTAGCCATGACTCCGCGAATGGCAGCACTTCTGTACGATGCTGAGTAGGAACACCCTGTACACCTGTGGCAGATGATGCGAATTAGAATAATGATGTGGTCAACATCTCCACATTGTCACAGAAGAAAGCAGCTTTCGCGCTCTGCGTCCTGGACCATTTCCTCTGCCATCCTGTGTTTATGCAGAGATACGACCACCCACCTGCAAGTGTTTAATAAACTCCAGCAGGAAGGGAAATGCCCCAGGAATGAGACCCTGGGATCCATTTAGAGACTGAGGAAACAGACCCCATTGACTACTCTGAAAGTAACAATATTCCCACTTGTGGAAGGAAAAAATAAAATAGGCTCTGTCATCAAACACACAAATGCTGAAGATTCAGGGAAGTAAAGCGAATAGAAATCCTAGAAAATAATTACATTCCTGTGCATTTATCTCCTTTGAAATATACTTTAAAATTTAAAAATGGTCCTCCTACCTACACTGCCTTCCACAAGAAAGAGTACAGAAAGAAGAAGGAAGAGACACATAAAAGGGTGAGAATTAGACAAAATTGCCAATTCATTTACTTTCCTCTGACTTGGGTGAAAAACAAAATAGGGGAAGGAGGCTCTTCTGTCTCCATGACGCTGTGGTTAGCGTGGTGGGTGTCCTCTTTCTTTGCTGGAAGATTTCTCCCTGAGTAGCGCTGTATCAAGTCAGAAGGCGTCTCAGCAAGGCAGAGGGAAAACACGGGCACAGCTGGCTCATTTACAAACACACTACCGAAACAGCCCCTGCTTTCCATCCCCTGTTCTAGCAATTTCCCCCATCTGGAATTCTAACCCTATTATTTCTGCATGTTCGCGTGCACCTCTCCTGAGAGGCTGATTCAACTGCCAGTCCTGGGCAGAGCCTCCTTCCTTGTCTACTGTCCCCATCGCACCTGGGAGAGGTCTCTCCGCTCTCTGCGGTCTGGGCAGTGTCTCTGTGGCTCTGCGGCGGTGCTCTGCTTCCTTCGCTGCTGCCCCAGCGCACGGCGCAGCTCTGAGCCCCACCAAGGACGGGGCTGCTGGCATGACACTGTGACTTCACAGGACACAGCAGAGCACCTTGCCCACAGCAGCTACCCAAGGGTATTTGCCAAATAAATGATCGAAACATGAATCTATTCACTTGATGACACATTGGAAGTAT
Source organism: Propithecus coquereli (assembly GCF_000956105.1). NCBI lineage: Eukaryota > Metazoa > Chordata > Mammalia > Primates > Indriidae > Propithecus > Propithecus coquereli. The sequence continues at coordinate 2,143,430 of NW_012147930.1, forward strand.
TGCTAAATTTATCTGACTGAAATTTTACCATTAAAGATTTGTTACAGGAGGTGGGAATTGTCTTTTTAATGTGATTATGCCCAGAAGAGAATGTACATTAGTAATTGTTGACAACTCTTTGTGAATTAGGTTTTTGTTTATCCAATCAAGAACACTTGTTTTTAAACAATCTCGAAATAGATGACAGTATATTTTTACCAGGGGAGGGTGAAGATGGAGATGTGGTCCCAAATGCAAGCAAATGTGGACAGGGACAAGGGACGGATACAGTCTGTGTCTGTGCTTTACGAGAGAAAACAACACCCCCCCACACACACACACAAACACATGCACAACAGCCTCGTTCACCATTAATCCAACACAGAGCCACACAGAATACACGTAACTAAAACATGATGTTTTCTAGAAAGGGACAAATATCATTTACATTTTATGAATACCCTCAGGAAGAAATATAATGAATCTGTCCTAGGGTTACTCCAAAATTGAGAAAGGAAGACAGTGTGGGGTCTTATTTCCATATGTGATGAAACTCAAGTGTCACCCCGGCGTCAGGACGTTCAAATCCAGACTCCGGCGGGCAGATAGAGGTGCGGAGGCCCTTTGTCCGTGAACGTGTTTCCAGAGAGTTACTTCGTGCAAAACTGAAGAGCAAGCAAGAGTCTAAGATCCTGGGCAAAAAGCTCTCCTTAGACGTTACATTTATCGTATTACCGTTTTCCTACATGAAGTAAATGTTCAGGGGAGATAATTATAAAGAGTAGAATCCTGGCCAAGATTGACTTTTTTCAACTCACTGCATACTTAATTTTAGTTAAGTTGGATTTTCAAGTAGGTATCATTGAGGGAATTTGAAACCAATTATTGAATTTAAGTAGATTTTGGTAGAAAAAATAGTGTTTCTTAGACGAATGAACATTTCTCAGATAACTTATTGTTAGAAATTTCTATGTCAGTTCTTTTCACATAAAATAAATGAGTTCTTTTTTTTCAGTCTAAAATGTTTAGACGGATTGAATCTATTTTTAACTTATTTTCATTGTGGAACTTTCCATATAGCTAAAGCCAGAGTAGTTGTCAACATTATCATTTATTCATTAATATATCCATTCATTCGCTCATTCAAAATGTACCCACTGTTTGCATGAAATGCAAGCCCACCCTCTAGTTCATCATCTGGAATATTGAACCTTCTATATTAGTATAATTTTAATAAAGGTAAATATTATAGTTTGGACAACTAATTGAATAAACATTTTCCTGTAAACAGAATTACTAAAATTGGATATAAGAGAGCCAGACAGGGTCTATACAAGGAAGTCTTCCCAGTGGGGTAAAAAGCAAAAGAAAATGAAGGGAACTCCTCAATGTTTGCCCTGGGTGGGTGGGAAGGATGGTTCGTGTAGCTGGGAGAAGGTGTATGCAGGAAGGTGTTGTGAGGCCACTGTGAGGACGAGGGTCAGATAGCAAAGGGGATATTTCTTGGTCAATGGAGTTTGAATTTTATCTTGTATTGGGGATTTGAGACAGAGAGAAAAATGACAAGTAGGGTGCATGGGAAATTAAGTTCATATTGCAGAAAGGAGTCTCTCATGTCCTAACACAAAGCACAACCACAGACACAAAATAGGTTTATTTTTACAAAATCAAAATAGAGACTCATAAAATGTATCCTCGAGGAGCTATTGGACTTCCCAAATAAGGTATTTGCAATGATTGGAGTCTACATATCCAGTTCGTACAAGCTTTCAATTTCAGAGTAATTGCCAGTTGTAAAGATAAAGAAAGAAAAGATGGAAAGGATAAAAATGATTCCCATTTTAAGATACCACCTAAACTACACAGTGTAGAACAAAAAAACTGTATCTTCTCTATATAATTCTTCACCATAAAATAGTTTTCTGTACAGAGTAGCATATTACATAATAAAAACAGTAATAGAAACTCGTATCAGATATGCACATAGTACTGTACTAAAAGTTATACACTACATTATATATGAAATAAAATATTTGTAATAAATCAACGAATAGCTATGGTTTTTTAAGAAATCTTTTGCCAGATTTACAATACAAGTTTTCTCCTTTGTTCAAACATTCAATGGCTTGGAAAGATAACACGGTCTTCCGGGCTTTACTTAGTCTACCTTTTATTATTTCCCTCTATGGACAATTTACTTTTCCTTAAAATAAATTTTATTAGAATTTGATTTGCTTAAGGAAAATAGTGCAGTATTGTCCACAGGAGATTGTGTGCAAATATATCCGATGACAGGTAGGCATAAAACCACCCTCTCTGACGGAACCTAAATGTAAATTCTCTCACAGGAGAGAACAAATCTAAAATTTTGGCAAAGCGAGGTTACTGTGGATTTTTTGTCTATTAAAACGTCATTATTCTTTGGCCATTTGTAAAAACTGACAGTGAACAAAATTCCCATGCTTATCTTCAGGCATTAGAACCACAGGGTGATTTTTACTGTATATTTTTATCTGTTTTATGAGTTTTCTATAATGTACACACATGATATTTGCAAAAAAGAATTTTTTTTTTCAGAATGTTATCTCGAAGTAAAGGTACAGACAGGCTGACATTCGCGAATCCTCAATGACTTGTTCGTAAGCCCATCCCTCTCCGTCTCTCGTTCGCAGGCGTCAGGTGAGGTGCACTCTGTGCAGGTGACCCCAGTCTCACTGGTGCCGTCCGACCTGGTTTCTCCGCGTTTCTGCAGCACCTGCAGCTACACCCGCTGTATCGTACTCTCCTGCTCTGCTCATTCGTGTTTCTCCCTACTAAAGTCGAAGCTCCTTGAGGTGAGGGACACCACTTACTACCTCATCTCTTCATTCCTACTTCCTGCATTCCTTTACAGTTTGCTTGAGGAATTACAACAAACACACTAGACTTTTTAGTCTTCTTGGGGTAAATGTATCATCCTAGTACAGTGTCAAACACATAAGTAAGTACTCAACAAACGTTTGCTGAATGAGTATTGAAATGGTACGGAATGGCATTATCATTTCTTTTTGTCCCATCTGTTTGTGTTTCTCATTTTTTTTCTTTTCTGTTTTCTTTTGGAATGTACAATCTTTTTTTTTAGAATTTCATTTTAGTTAATTTACTAGTCTTTCAGCTATATTTTTGTAGTGTTTCTTTACAGTTTGCTTGAGGAATTACAATAAACATACTAGATTTTTTAGTCTTCTTGAGGTAAACATATCATTTTATTAAAAAAAGGTATAAAGAATGCAATTGTATAGGTCCATTTACCCCACTTCTTTTGTTTTGGTATGGTTATCATTTATGACCACATGCATTTCAAATCCCTAAAAACAATGTTGTAATTTTTACTTAAATAGTCTTACACACTTTAAAGAAAATAAGAGAAAAAAAAAGTTTTTTTTTTTTTTAACCAAAGCATTTACCATTTATCGTGCTCTCCATTCTTTATTGAAGAGCCAAGTTTCCACTTCCTATTATTTCCATAAAGTCTAAACAACTTATTTAGCATTTCATGACCTGCAGGTCTCCTGATGGCAAATCCGCATAGTTTTCTCTTATTTTTTTCTACATTCTGCCTCATTCTTGAAGAAAGTTTTCATATAATATAAATGTCTGGGGTGTCAGTTACTTTTTTGCTTTGTTTTGTTTTTCTTTCAATGCCTTAAGGATGTTGTTCCACATAGATGGCCCCCATGATTTTCGATGTAAAATCAGCAATAATTTAACTTGTCCTCTACATGTAACGTGTCGTTTTTCTCTGGTTGCTTCCCTCTCTTTTGGCGGCAGACTGGCTGTGACGTGTGTGTGCGTGCGGCTTCTTTGTTCATCTCCTTCAGTTCACTGTGCCTTGAGTCTTTACTTTTTTTTTTTTTTTAGCAAATTTGGAAAACTTCAGCCATTACTACCTCAAAGATACTTTCTGCCTTATTTTCTCCCTCTTCTCCTCATGGAATTCCAGTATAACTTGTGTCAGACATTCTGATATTGTCCCACAGAACCCTGTGTATTGTTTCTCTGTCTTGTTTTCTCTTCTGACTCGGAAACATGGGTCTAACTTCAAGTCCCCTAACTCTTATGTCATTCTCAGTCCCTTAAGTCCCCCCAAGCAAACTTATTATTTTTGTAAAAACTTAAGATGTTATATTTTTCAATACTTGGTCATTCATTCAGTTTTCATTTTATAGCCCTTATTTCTCTGCTGACATTTCTAACTTTTTAAATCAAGAACATTGCTTCCTTTACTTCTTAAGCATAGTTGTAACAGCTGCTTTAAAATCCTGGTCTGGATTTTAAAGTCCAATATCTGAGTCCTATCAAGCTTGGTCTAAGTTGTTCGTCTTTTTTAATTTTTAATTTTCAATTGGCTGAAAACTATCTTTTTCTCCCTTTAAAACATACTATGCTGGGTGATTTGTCATTGTCTCCTATAATAGCGAATATTATTTTTGGAGATTCTGGACTCTGTCATATCTGTTTAAAGTGCTGTGTTTTTTTTTCCTGGAATTTAATTTTTTAAAAAAAAAATTTTTGGCAGACAATGGATGGGACTTGAACTGAAAACTCTTCCTGGTGATGGGTGGGGACACAAATCTCGAATCTTCAGTTGTCCCACTCTGAATCTGCTCTGCACATGCACAGTTCAAGAGCCAGTTAAAATCGCAGGCAGAATTTAGAACCACAATTTGACACTCCCCACTACAATCTCTCCTTTCTGGAATTCCTTCTTCATTTTCCAGGGGCTGCGATTTCTGCGGTTCAGAAAGAATGTGGGTGTTACGCCGCATTTCCGTTGTGTCCCTCAGCACTGACTTCAGCATGTCCTTGGACTAAAAGCCTAGAAAGTGCGTGCTTCCGTGCCGGCTGTTGGACTCCGGCAGAATCCACTTGCATCCTCTCGCTTGCTAGTGCTCTCGGTTTGTGGGGGTTTCTATTTTACTTATTTTTATATTTTATCCGTATCTGCCAGTGAAGGAGGGTTGGGTCCAATAGGTGTTTGTTTCAGCATCCTAAATTGCATTTTTTATGGAAAAAAATCATTTTTTTTTGCTCTCAGGATGTATTTTCTTATACCTGACACAAACATAGAAATACTAGTTTTCAAGTAGAGCTAGCAACTTTAATTTTTTTTTTTTTGCATTCTGTGTGCCAAGCATGTTATAAAGTTATATTATTTTAATTCTTATTACTTTGGGAAATAGGTTTTATTATTTCAAATTTGCAGTGAAGGGAATTAAGACTATAATCCATACAATCACTGTAAACTGTAAACAGGCCTTAAATAGCTGGATTTCAAGTCTGAGGCATACTTTCACTTATATAAGAAATGTGAGGACATGTGGGTTTATATGTTTGAGTTTTATGTGTTTATGTTTTGAAAATTAAACATCCACAGGATTAAGAAGGGCTTCCTGCATTCCGTGGGCCTCCTGGAATGGTTCCAACACTGCACCTTGGGAATTCAGGGATCGACTGGGTGTTTACAGCGTTTACCTGGCTCTCTGCGGACCTTCTCTGCACATAGGGCCTCGGAGTCCTGGAAACTTTCAGAGTATGAAAATCAGAGGGTTGCAGGCAGCCAGAAAGACCTATTTTCCACTGTAAAGATTTGTAAGCTTGAAAATAACCCCGAATTCTTTTACAGTGGAACCAAGTCAAATCAATACAACCTTGGCTGCGTTGCTACTTGGCGCATTCTTTCAAAAGTCCTGTTAATTTTATTTGTAACATTGGGTGATGCCTTGGATTACACATTATTATACTCTGTATGTAAATGCCCACCAAATTATCACCTGTAAGCGTAGTATAGAAATACAGAAGTCATTCACTTTTGTTTTCTTTTTATGTTCTCTTTAGGCTTTATTTCCAGTCACAATCATTATTCTGGAAATTGGTATAAAATGAACACTTTAGTGATCTCACTTCTAGAAACAGTCAAGGCTGAATGCTTCAAAGAGAGCTTATAACAATTACTCATTTAAAAAAATAAAAGCAATAGGTACATTAAATGAGGAGAATGTGAAAATAGGCCAAAATTAGACTTGAAAGAAGAGAGTCAGGAAATTTGGCTGAAGTAATACAAATGAAGAGTTGTGAAAATTGACAGTTCTTAGTCACGTAAGAGCAAGGTCATACTTAATGAAGCTAAAAAAAGTAAATTTAGAAGAAGCTGAGGGACATTTTGGGCGCTATTTGCTATTCCATGTGAGTGTCTTACTTAGATTCTATTTTCTGCCCACTCTCCCTGTCCTCATCCAACATTCTTTCGGAGGCCCTGGATGTGTCTTGGAGCCAGATGGCACAAAAATAACCACACTATTCATCCTACAGTATGAGGGACATATTCACTTTTCAGTGTTGAAATAAATAAAGTGAAATGAATTGAATTTTAATGAATTTATTCTGGGAAATTATTCTCTGAAGTACAGTTATATTTAGATTATTTCTAAGTAACTTGCTAACACGCAAATATTGACTCTTATGTACGACAGCTCTGTTTCCCATAGCAGTAATTTATAGCCTTGAAAATGAACCCTCCCCCCAAAATGTTGCTAAATCATTTATCTCAGTATTAATTAGTTTAAAATTGTCGGTATCCAAACGGTTTAAATTCAGTAATATAGTCAACATGAAATCTAGATCTATACATGTATTTATTTGAAGCAGTCTTAACCTATAAGAAATGTTTTTGATGATTACCTCTCTTGATAAATCACTGCAGTAAAATGCTTATTGTTGGCTTTGGAAGGTTTTAATGACATTAAAGAAAGTTACATTTATAGTTTCTAATTTTGCATATTAAGTTTTGTTATAGTATTGATACGTAGTAGAACAATTTTATAGTATAATTTGTTGGTCAGCTTAACTGAATTTTAACTTGATTATACTCATAGTATGCATATATAAATATAACGCATACCCTATAGGTTCCAATTAGTTTATGTCATTCTGCCAAATCATAAACAAATTATACCACTTTTATGCACAACAGAAAGCAAAAACAAATGATTTTATAAAGAAAAAACATGAAACATTTGGCATCTGAATATAAAATGTGTTATTTAGTCCATAAACTGCAGCAAATTTTTCAATAGAAATCCCATCAAGATTGAACACACATGATTATTTACCTTCAGGAAAGGCATTTGTCCAAAAACCTGTTTATGTTCCATTATACAAATCTAAAATTTGGTACTTTATAAAGTGCGATATTGGGTACATGAGGTGTCATAAATATTCCCACGGGAAGCTAAAGAATCTGATATAAATTCTTCACCTATAAATCATTTCAAACTGCTGTCCTACATATGAGCAGAACTCCATTTTAATATGATAATATCAGTCCCTTTCATTGACAATAGTAAGTTAAGATTCTGCAGAGAAACGAGACATTGAGACTCCAGATCGTTTAATTCCATTGATTCAAAAGAAAAAGAACATTGCTTGCAAAGTAGTTGTCTTTAGTTATCATAGTGGTATATGACCATCTACCTGAATCCTTTTTCCAGGTGGAATTTCCTGAGTTTTCATTTCTCCCCACTAGGATACACGCTCCTCTTCAATGGTCTCACGGCAGCAGTGGTTCCTCTTTATAAGACATCACATTTTGAAATTCCATGTATTTTTGTGTGTGACAATTTGAGTCTGTCTCCTCTAATAGGCTGTAAACTCTGCAAAGGGGACAATGCCTGCCTCTACTCGCCATAAGCCCAGGATGGATGATGAGTAAATAATGCTGCTACAGTGGATTGAAGATATCCTTCAAAATAATTAGACACACAACTAAATAGTATACTCTAAGTACAGAAAAGTTAAGGGAAATTACGCAGGGATAAAATTTTGCTAAGCTGAAAATCCTTCCCTGTAGTACATTTAAAAAATGTAAATGATATTTAATTCTAGTATTTATAGTTTAAGGATTTAGAATTATCTAAAAAGCATAATAAAATGTTATAGTAGAACTACAGAATAAAGATAAATTGCTAATATATGTCATGTATATACAAAATATAGATATGGAAGTTCCTTAACAGGTGAAGCTCTGAATTATCTTTTTTCTAAGGCTAAAGAACAGATAAAAAAGTAAAATATTATTTTCAATATCAAAACAAGTTTTATAACTGCTAACATCTCTAATGGAAATGGCTTATGCTAAAATTTCTTGTTATAGGTAAAATAAAGTGACAAATGAATTCTGTATGAATTGATAACTGAAAATGTCATATATTCCCTTGGAGAATATATGTAATTGGTAAGATATTAAACAGTGATTCATTTATTCCTCATTCTGCGTAGTGGAGTTAATCTATTATTATAGTATAACTCACACTGTGTTAGGCAAATTGCCTCGATTTGTGATACATCTGCGAGCACTGGGTTCATTTTGCGGATATAAAATTGTCAGTGCAGGAGTGGTTTGCATGTCCTTGGGTTTGCTATACCTTCCAGAGGGTTTCCTGCTGGGCCAGGTTTCTGGGGAGGTTCTGATGAGCCATGTGGACCTTAGATTCTTTCCACCGCCAAGAAGCAAGAAGGTTCTTCTTGGACAATCAGAAAGGAATTACCCAGTTCATATCTGCTGTAGATTATATATGTAAAATTGGATTTTTTTCCCAATGTATTGGTACTTTATATAGTCTGAGAAAATAAATAAATATTCTTTCACTCTAAAATTCTACAATATATAATGGTTTCTTCCTCTGAGGGGGTGGAGGGGGGCTATTTTAATTCTAGTACTATTACAGAGAGATAAACAGAGACTTTCTTTGGTTTGTTGAAGATTGTAATTTTAATAGTGGCAAAATGTAATGTTTTTGAATTAATATTAGAAATATAAGTATATATGAGTGGAATCAGAAGAAACCCCCCCAAAATAAATAGCTAAAAAAAAATGCTTATCAAACATTTCATGGCAACCTGTTCCCTACATCACTAATGAGGCTTTGTTCAGCCTGCTCTAGACAACGCAGTTGGCCATACTTGGGCCACTACCCACTTCTGGCTCTCCAGGCTCCACCCACCCTGCAAACGGACTCACATCTCACATCTGTGTTCAGCCACGGCGGAGGAGGCACTACCGCACACAACGTGCCGTGCCTTTGTTTCACCTGCTAACTCAAGATGGGCCACTCGGTTCTCATCTTCTCTGCCAGTGTCTTAGCAGAGTTTGAAGACTTACTGCAATGTCAGCTATCCAATTCGAACTACAAGATGAGTAAGATATATGTGTGTGTAAAACATTTTAGCTCCATTCAGCGAAAAATCTGACAAATGAATGACAGTTTCTCCTAAATGACAACATCCCACTGGAGAGCCAAGCCCAGCTAACAGTAAGATAAACTGCAGCTCACGATGGTTCTGTACTATGCGGTATGTAGCACTTACTCTCAAGACAAATCGGTCTGATCAGATGTGCATTTAAAGCCGCCACTTCATTTTAATGTTGAGTACAATGGAGTCAAGAAAGCTAAATGACGTGTCCAGGTGCATACAGTGGGCAATAACTGGTACCCAGAAAAATGTCTGGAATCCAGACCAGAGCTCTGCAGTTCATACACTTACTCCTATTCTCTGCTGATACCTCCCAGTGCAAAATCCTATTTAGCACCCCTATATATCTACTATAATTTATATCTTTTCATCAGAATTACCTTTTAGTGGTTCCTGAGTCTTAACGGGAAGAAATAGCTAAGTTAATTAATTCTGGTAGCCCATACTGATTATTCTTAAACGTACACACTGGGCCTGGACCTCCTATGGGCAGTTTGCATTCACAGTCTGACTTTCTCACCATCACATCAAAGTCACCCTCGTCAAAACAAAACAAAGGTCTCCACTTAAATCACTTCTGTGCTTGTCACATGCCTCCCTGATGGTTGGGCAGCTGATCATTCAGGGAGAACAGATTCACCTGGTGACACAATGAAAGCATATTTGGTCCTGGCGTTTTTTCATTTTCTAACTCACAACATTTAACTCCTGCTTCTTGCCAGTCTCTAATTCGTTCTTTACACTCTGTTCCCGATGCCGTCACCCTACAATAAACGTGTTTTAGCTCACTGCAAAAACTGTCCTGTGTTCCATGAGAATTTTCAGATACATAAACCAAATTGAGCCTACATATGGCTCCTGTCCATTTCTGATTTGTAATTGACTCCGAACATAGCAGTGCCCTTGCAGAAGACCTTGTCATCGTCATAAAATCTTTTACATAGCCACTGCCACCCTGCATGTGTGTCCCCAGGCTCTCTGATTCCTCTTTCATCTCTCAGTTGGAAAAAAATAGTGCTATTTCAAGAAATGCAATCCACCAGTAGGGAGTAGGAAAAAATATGTTTGTAGAAATGCCTACATACCAAAGAGAGAAATCTTCAAATAATTTACATGGAAAATGCTATAATGACTTTAAAATCAGCTTACACATTTCCAATGTTAATTCAGTTTAATATTTTCAACTCTCAGGTGCATTTTTACTTCATTTTTTTAATTTTCTTCTTATACACTTCAATATATTACATAATTTAACTGTGAATTGGCAATTCAGATCTAACTTTGCTATAATGATGAGTTTGATACAAAATTTTTAACACAAAATCTTAGGTGTGAAGGGTGTTTTTTTAAGTTTTTCTATATTTCACATGTGTTTCTAATTATACTTCTGAGAAATAAGTTGCAACACTTCTTGCTTATAGATATTATTTTTAAAAAAATGACTCATACTTGCTAGATTGCTTTGGAGCAATACAAATATTTAAATTTCAGTAAGTTGAAAACCTCATTATCTTCACTTGACTTTCTCCCAGAATGTCATATAAGCAGTATCATTATGGCATGCATCTAATTTCTCGTGGTCAGATCGTTCAGGAGGAGGACGAACACCCTCCATTTCCAGGGTCAGTTCAAACACTGTGGATTTTGAGGCAATTTATATTCAGATTTTAGAAAAGAGAGAAAGGGAAAGTGTTAATTGAATATAAGCTTAGGTTTTAGTCTATAGAAACATGTTCACTTTTTGGTGAGAAACAACCAAATGCACAGATATAGCCCGTGGGGAGTGAAGTATAGGAGTTTATTAAGTACTGCCCCATAAGCAGATAAACAAAGAGAACAGGTATTGCCTGCATCACTTGGACTAAAATATATTTTCCATAATTTATGTAATCAAGCATTCTATTCAGTTTTGTGATGCCTATTTTAACTCTGGCTGAAAACAGAATATAGAACACCATCAAGCAGTTCCTTTCTTCTGAGTTCTTTGAGTGTAACGACAGGCAAATTATTACTGTGGTTATCTAAACAATGAAGCCATCTGCATGTCTGATGCCAAAACATTGAAGATATTTATTGATGTATTTCACTTTATATTAAATACACTTTATAGGGAAAGCATGAAATATTTCTTCATTGGGAATTAGCTAAATTGAAACACAGAGACAATTGCCCCAGCTCTCTTGTGGGTTCACATTAGTTTATTCCTATAATAACCTTACTTGCTTTCCCCAGTATTAGTAGCCCAGTGAATATCCTTGCAATGATGAAACATAGCTAATGCAATTCATAAGCCATGTTCTCTTTCCATCAGCTCAGTAGCAGGCAACACCTCCACGAGGGCAAGTGGTAACTGTGGACAACACAGAGTTTGAACTACCATCTTAGTACCACCCTCATAGCCTTGGGCACAAGGGCCACCTTTCACTGCTCCTACATCTTTGCCAAGTGTCTCCTTATAGAGTTTTGTAGAATAATCAAAATCATTTAAAGATTAAGAAAATGGAGTTTGGACATTTGTGGTTTTATCGGATATCAAAAGACCTTTCAGGGGCCAGGCTAGGAACCCGCCACTAGTCTAACCTCGTTTTGTGTCTCCGTGTTTCTTTTCCTAGATTCTCTCATGTACACACCCCCATGGGCATATTGCTCAGTCTGTTGTTCCCAAACAAGCCATGGGTGTTTATAAAGCTCTGCCCTGGTCCATTCTGGTTCTTCAGTAGTGATGGTTGCCTCTTCTTTAACACACATAATCACGGTTCACTTTTAAACAACTGCTCCTATGTGACAGGTGTTGTCCTCCATGGTTAGAGCACACACAGAGTAAGAAGTGACCCTGCCTTTGAGTACTTCACAAGACAAAGATGAAGAGGAATCTAAACAAACAAGCGTCAGAGTTCGACATCTTGAATGTCTACAATGTATCAGAGTCATCGTGCCAGTACCTATATTACCGGCCCTGTACACACAATCAGTAAGGTTTTACTACGACCCCTATTTTATAAGGAAAGGCCCTGAAGTACAGAGAGGTTAGGGGACGTTTAGTAACGTCATGTGGAAAGGGAGCACATGACCTCAACTTCAAATCACTGTCTGCTGTTTCCACGTAAGGATGTTATTTAAAAGAAATGCAAAGGACTTATCATGAATTCCAAATGCATTTGGGTAAAGTAGCTTAGGGGAGGAACTAACCAATTATTCTTGGGGGTTTTATGGCAGCTTCCAAGGGAAGATGATATTTAAATAGAAAGTTGAGGAAGAAATAGGCATGTACAAGGAAGAGGAGGGGGAAAGAGCATTTAAGGCAGAGAAAATGGTGTTTGTTCAGAGGAAGGGTTGAGCATGGGTGTTTCCAATGGAATAGCTCATAGATCCAACTTCATCCACATGGAAAAAACAGTGAATGAGTGAGCCAGGAGGAGTTGGTGTCATCGCATGAAGGGTCCTTCATGCCTACAAGTTTGCCCCTTTTCTCATGAGCGCTTCACCATTGTGGGGCTCTAACAGGGAAATCTCATTACATTTCCCTTTTAGTCTTTGTCACAAACTTGCCCCTTCGCCACTCAGCATATACCCTGGTGTCTCTGTAGTTATTCAGTATCTCTATTATCCACGTGCTGTGTGGCTTATTTCATTTTACTTCTTTATCAGCATCAGATATTTTGTTGTTTAACTGCTTGATTATTTCACAAGCAGCTTGAAGGCTAAACCGATACCTTACTTTTTACAAACGTTAAATACTTTGTATTCTGCAAATGGCTGGCCGCTTTTGTGCTCCCGGGATAGATTATTTCTGTTTTGATATAGTCATAGAGGAGCTTGGTGTAGGAAATAGCTCTGACTGATCTTGAATGAGGTTGAGTTCAGCTCATTCCAATAAATGATTATTGATCACTCTTTGTCCTGTGAGAACCAAAGTTCACCAGCAGTTGCTTGAGTTAAAAGAAGGGAGCACATATTGGAAGTTTTTCACTCCAAAATTTAAATAATATCCAAGACGGTTAATTATTCAGTGACTGTCTAGATGTTGCTTGCTTTCATGGAGTAGAAAGAACAATGTCTTCAAAGTTAGAGACCCTAAGCTCAGGCTCCAGCTATATTTGTCTGTTGCAGGTCCATGGTAGAATCACAACTGTGGGGAGTTTCAGGTTCACTGTGGTAGAAAGAGAATAAGAAAACTGACATATAAAACTTCTGCCATAACAGTGAACATGTACGTTTTTGTTTGCGGCCTGCCTTTCCTGCAGTCAGATGAATTTCTGCTGCCTTCTGACTCCCCACTTGGCGGCTACTATAAAACCAGATACCCAGGTCTATTGTTCAAAATGGCAAAAAGTTATTGAATTTTTAATATAGTAAATCACTGGCATTATTTAAAATAAAAGTAAAGTTTTTTTTATTCAAATGCATTTCTTGTATTATAAGAATGTTGAAATTGTTTTGCCGAAAAGTTAGTCCCCATAAAGTGACGCAAAAGGAATATTACAGTAATCATCTTCCCCCTCCCTCCGAGCCTGCCCTGGTTAGGCAACTGACAATTGGACAATGCTCACTAGATTAGGGTAGAGCACAATTTGAGTTGTAAAATAGGCTCCTGATTCTTATTTATTTTACCTTTTAAATTATATGACCCTATCAATCCTGACTCCTACTGAAAAGTGACTGAATTTTGGACAGTGTTTTTATTTGTTAAGCAGGGTTTAGAATAATGTGATGAGAGAGGTCAACCGTAGCATGTTATATAAGTTAAAGAGAATTTGATTTATGAAGTCTTGACAAAGTATTTCTTTCCCATCAGCATTTGTTTCCCCAAAACACTCCTGTGAAAATTCAGACATCATAAGAGAATTATTATTCATAGGATTATATGCATATTGTCCCTTTACCTGTTTTTGCACTTGGCAATAGTCTTTCCATGCACAATTTACAGAGATAAATACAAGGTATGCCGATTTGCTAAGAGAACAGAAGTACGAAAAATAGAACTATAAAGACTTGGATGCTCCTGGGAGGAGGGGTTGGCAAAGGGCTGTGAGGAACATCCTGGGGGTGGTGACAATAGTGATGAATGAAGTTGTAGCAGTGTGCACAGCCTTGAAACTCACAGATCTCGTGTGCACATCCTGGCTCCACAACTCACCACTTAAATGACCTTTGCAAACTGCCTAGATGCTCTGTGTAGCATTGTATATATTATTCACAATAACCAGTGAAGTAAGTATAACTATTATAACGAAGGCAAAGTTTTTAATATTTAAATGTCTTGCTCATGCGGGAATAGCTAGTTAGGACACAGTGACAATTTATCGGCTCCGAACCCTACATGATGTGGGCCGCCTGATTCAGAAGCTGAGATTCTCACTATCATTGCACTGAAACATTTTTAGTGAATATGTATCGATGAATTCTGACTTTTCGGATACAAGAGGCCAAACTTCGATTTGCATCTTTAACAGGTGAGCTAGGTTTATAGCATAACACACAAAACACTAGGAAAACTGAAATGCAAGGGATAGACATTCATTTTATAATGTGAAACACAACACATCTTGCACGCGATTTCTTTTTCCCGCTGCTTCTGAACTTCCAGGCGAATCTTTCACAGAACGAGTCCGGCTCCGCACGCGCAGGAGCACACCCTCCCTGGTGAGGGCCACGTGACCCTACTGGTTACACACACTCTCCTGCTGGAGAGCTTTTGGGGCACACCTGTCTGAGACAGCTAAACTGCTTATAAAAATAGTAAAAATGAGATGAAATAAATCAGGCAGGGGCAATCCTCAATCCGCCCACAGTTCTACGACAGAGAACAAGAGAAGGGTTTATGTTCCTGGGTAATCGCAGCAGCTGTTTACTGCAACGCAGGCTTTTCATCCACCAAAGAGCTCATCCAGGTGAAGGGGAGCATCTCCCAGAGAGGCCGGCAGCGTGCATTCGTTATTCACCAGGCCAGGCGAAGCAGCTGTGGGGTCAGGGAGGCAACGGAGAGAATGCTAGAGGATGTCTTGTGTTCGCCTCTGCGAGGCTAGCAATAATACATTCTGCCCGTTAATGTGTGCTACTTCAGCTTCTCCACGAGAGCGTTTCTGGACCCTGCATCAGGACGATTTGCAGCAGGTGCAAAACAATGTTTTCAGTGTGGTGGATCTGCGGCTCCTAAATGAAAACCATGGCCGTCTATGAAACAATTTGTTCTTTCCTTTCTGAATTAATAATTTGGGAACACTGCTCACCTTCTGTTTATTTGTTCAAAAAATTTATTTTTAAAGTCTGACAATTGGCACCATCCAGAATGGAATCATTGACTATTTAAGTGTGTTCTCTGCAAAAACACTTCCAAATTTTCGAATCCAGAAACGTGGGAAAATGCCAGAGATATTTCATGTGACAATTAAGTACAATTTATAACTTTTACAGATAGATGCTTTGTTTATTATGTCCCGGGTGCCCAATTATATTCATTCATATCTGAAAAGACATTGACAAAGGAATACAAGATAAAATAATGATAGCTATTTTATGAAATGGATGTATCCCCATCCCAATGGGAACATCTTCCCACTAGTTTAGGAAATCTTTTAAATATACTAACTTATATTCATTCAGCATTTTAAAATCCCTCTCTCTGTTTATTTGGCTGTGGTGTAAAGTATATTCAGATGAAAGTGTCTGAAATCTGAGCCTTGAATTCTAGTGCTACTACTTATTAATTGCCAAGTATCTTAAGCTCTCTGAATTTTAAATATCTTATCTGTGAAAGAAGATAATGATAAAAACTGCCCTGTTTTAATACACAGGTTTCTCAGGAATATACAATTTCATTTGTAAAGCATGATGCACTATACTCATGTACAATGTCATAATTGTGTTCCTTCCTGGAGTGTAGGAGCTAACTTTTATCAGTTTTATTGGGACAGTTTTAGACAGTCTACCATACAAGGGGTGACAGAATCATCGAAAATAGACATCTCCTATGTGAGACTGTGCTTTCGTTTCTGCTGTAGGAGAGAAAAATCGTGCCTTATTTTAATATAAAATGCATAACATTAAGCTAGGATGCAGTATACATCTAAAAAGTAGGATGTGTATTGCATCCTTCTAAGTATTTGTTAAGACAAATAGACAAAAATTCAGTAAAGACATTGCTAGGGTTTGCATGTTTATGTCCCTTCAAAATTCACGTTGGCACCTAAGGCCCAGTGTGGTGGTATTAACAGGTGGGGCCTTTGGGAGCTAATTAAGCCAGGAAGGCTCCCTCCTCATGGATGAGATTGATGCCTTTACAAAAGAGGCTTCACACAACATCCGTCCGTTCTCCCTCCACGCCTTCTGCTACCTGAGGACGCAGTGTTTGCCCCCTGCAGAGACAGTAAGATGCCATCTTGGAAGCAGAGACTAGGCCCTCTCCAGGCACCAAACCTGCTGGTATCTCAATCGTGGACTTCCCAGCCTCCAAAATTGTGAGAAATAAATTTCCATTATTTATAATTACCCAGTCTGTGGTATTTTACTATAGTAGCAGGAAGGGACCAAGACGGACATTATAGCAGCCTGTCTTCAAGATATCTCTGAGAATTTTTGTCTCCCAGCATGTAGGCCTCCTGGGGGTCCCCTCCCATGCCAGACAGGTTGGATCTGGTTCGACAAAGGGTCATTGTGGGAATGACGGACTGTGATTTCTGGATATGGATCATAAAATAATTTATAGCTTCCTTCTTGCTCTCTTGTATCACCCCCTCTGGAGAGTCCAGCTATGCTGTCATGAGGACGCTACGGGGAGGTCCCCAGCACGAGGAAGTGAGGCCTCCTCGTAACAGCCAGAAAGGAGCGGACGCTTCCTGTCAATGGCCGCAGGAGACAAGTGGGCCATCGGGACGCAGGTCCTGCTACCCTATGTCAAGAAGATGCGGCTCTAACTCATGACTTCAGTGCAACCTCATCCCAACCCTGAGCCACGGCCAGCAGGCCAAGCCACTCCTGAGCTCAGAACTCACAGCAACTGTGTGAGAGGATTAGTGTTCACTGCTGCCTCCAGCTGCTCAGCTGTTATGCAACAATAGACAACCAATACTGACATAAAAAGTTCTGAACAATGCTATGCACATATTGACCTAAATGACACTATATTCAACAGCTGCAGAATACACACTCTTTTCAAGGACAAACGGGGATATTCACTAAAAGAGACAACAAGCTAGGCCATGAAACGACTTTCAAGAAAATTCGGAAGACTTACATTCTAAAGCGTATGTTCTCTGACCACAACTAGGAATCAAGAACCATAGAATATTTAGAAAGAACTCAAGTATTTGGAAACCAAACAGAACACTGTTAAACACACAGTGGATTAAAGAGACTATTACAAGTAAAGCAAAAAAAAAATTTAAACTGAATGATTATAAAATTAAAATACAGGAAAATTTGTGGGATTCAGTTAAAGCAGTTCTTATGTGGGAGTACATAGCTTTAAATGATTATATTCTAAAAAAAGACATAAAATCAATTATTTAAGATTCTGTCTCAGAAAGTTAATAAAAAAGATAAAATTAAACCAAAAACAAGGAGATGGAAGAAAAAATAAAAATATGTTTAGAAATAAAATTTTAAAAGGCAAATAAGTAGAGAAAATTCTCAAAGCCAAAAAAAAATTTCTTTGGGAAAATCAAATGATAACTTGATCTTCAAATTTGAAAAATTAAAAATATTAGCTAGACTGATAAAAAAAGCGATACACATTAAATTATTAGGAACAAAAGAGAAACTATATGTAAGATACTACAGATATTAAGAAGTATGTAAGAAATACTGTGAATAAATGTTTACCAAGGAGTATGACAGCTAAGATGAATGAACACAATCTTAGAAAATTACAACATATTAAAACTGATATAAGATGAAATAGAATATCTGAGTAAATCGATATCTATGAGAGAAATTGGATGTTTGCTATTTAAAACCTTCTAAAATTAAAATAATAAGCCCACATGGTGTCAATGGCAAATTCTTTCAAACATTTAAGAACACAAAAACACCAATATTTTCCGAAATCTCACAGAAAATAGAGGCAGGGTAAAGATTTCCCTACTAGTTTTATGAAGCTAACATAACTTTGATAACAAACCTGTCAGAAATGTAACAAAAAATAAAATAAAAATAAAAAAACAAAACCCCAGATTATAAAGCACTATCCATTATGAACATAAAAGCAAAATATACTCCTTTAAAATTAGCAAATAAAATGCTTCAATATTAAAAAAATGATTACAGGATTTGTCTTTGAAAAGGTAGAACTGTATGTTTTGTTTTTACATATATCTCCATTATTTTTTATAAGCGCAAAAGTAAAAGGCAAAACAGAGAGGATTTGAAGAATTTGTTGGGTTTTTTCCCCTAACTCTTTGGTTAGTTTTACAGTGTAGAGCAGCAATCCCTGACTACAAAAGTAAATGAAAGTAAAAAGGCCAACAACTAGAAAATCTTAAACTTTTATGGGAATCTTAAACAGATAACAAATATATTGGGTGTGTTAAAAAAAGAAAAAAATACTAAAACCGTAGATAGAATCAATAATTTCAATATAGATTTTTGAGTTCCTAAATCAACCAAATTTTCACCTCTACTCTTTACATGATTTTTTGGTTCATCATCTTAAAATAGCTTCCAGTGAGCCTATAAAATGTTATTCCTATCTATTCTTCTTACTTTCTCAAGAGGAGGGAGGACTTGTAAGATGTTGAGGAAACCAGTTCCTCAAGAAACCTTGGAGGGAGAGATAAAGTAAAAATTAGCCTACAAAGGTTTGCCAAGCCCCCTCGAAAGTCATAAAATTAGCAAGACCGGCAGCGACAGCACTAGTAACGGTAGCCTCAACTAACAACAACAACAGCAGTGAGAGCAGTAGTAACAGTAGCCTCAATTACCAACAACAACAGCAGTGAGAGCAGTAGTAACAGTAGCCTCAATTAACAATAGTTGCCAAAGCAGCCCACCTGCCCTCTTCTTCCCCAAGTGTGTGGCTTTAGTGTAGCTTTTCTATTCAAGTCCTGCTGAGCAAGAATTCCACTCCCCAAGACAGCTTTGTTATATCTCAAAGAAGAAGAACAAAACATGATCTAACACAAATTTAGTAATTATAATAAAAGTACAACTTGCTAAAGTCAGGAAAGAACCTGCAGAGGCAAGATGGTCCACATAACCGCAGCAGGAACATGATAGGGAACTTAGATTTTTCCTTCAGGAAACCATCCACAAAATGCTAAATCTCACAAGCAGTATGTTGAAGATTGAAGTGAAAGTGTTTACAAACCAGGAAACGATGGTCCAACCAGTCAAGAACGCTGAGGTTGAGATGTCCCCTGCCCTGAGGCTTCACCATCACAGACTCCACTGAGAGGCGGCAGCTAGTGGCAAGTGGCAGGGGTGTCCAGCAACCTTAGCCTCGCTGGAAGCGACCCATCTGCTCAGTGCAAGGAACCTGGCAGAGCCGCTGCCCCAGTAACCCGTGTGTAGAGAGAAACTCCTTATCTAGCTAGGAATTTTAATGATGCTTCTGGGAATATGGGAAACTGAATGGACTCACATCTGGAAAAAATAAAAAGCTAAATTGAAGAGGCTCCAAGGAACTGTTCTTTTATATTTTGACAATTTTGATTACTTAATAAATGATTTTAAATTGCTGAATTCATGTTTGCTAATAGTGTAAAACCCCTTGGATACTCCAGTTCTTTCTAATATAATTTTTGTCCAATTCTTTCTTTGTAGCCTTAATAAGCTAGATAAGCCTAAGGGAAAAAAATGAAAGAAACAAACTATGCATGCATGCAACAATCTGTATGAATCGCAAGGGAATTGCGCTGAGAGAGAAAACCCAACCTGAAGTTTACATACTATATAATTCCAGAGTAACATTTCAGTATAATCCCACAATGTTAATATAACATTATGGAAATGATAAAATTATAGACGTGGAGAATGGATTTGTGGTTTCCTGGAGTTAAAGGGGTATGAAGAGGAGTGGCATGAAGATTTGTATAAAATAGCAACATGAGTCATCCTTGCAGTGGCAGAAATGTCCTGTATCCTCAGCGTGTCCGGGTGAGCACCCTGGCTGTACTATTGTGCTCAAGCTTTGCAAGATGTTACCACTGGGTAAGGATGCTGGGGACTCTATTTTTTCTTACAACTGCATGTGAATCTATAATCATCTCAAGATAAAAACTTTAATTAAAAAAAAAACAAGGACTAATAAAGCTACTGTCCAATATTCAACAAAAAACAGGAGCAAACATGCATTGCAAATGTGTTAATAAATGCATTTGTTTTCCATACTTAATTGAACTTTTTTCCCCTAATAGTTATCCTGTGAGGTAGGTGCTATTGTTATATTTAAGTTGTAGATTTTAAAAATGCCCATAAAAAGTTAGGTAATTTACCCAAATAATAAAACCTTAGTGTTGCAAAGTATTGCACAATCTCTGGTACATCTTTGTGAACAGATGTTATAAGAAAAACCCCCTGGAGGGTGTGACTTGCTCGAGGTAACAAAAACAGTCATAAAGCAGGGTTTCATTGTCTCTTTTATTAAGGCATGATGTTCTAAGGCTTAAACCTAAAGTTTGAAAGCAAAATAAAATTTCAATGTAAGCACACCTCTCAATTGCTTTAGAAATCATCTTTTCTCAGAATACTACCGTTGCTACACTCCAATTTCTTCTAACTGTACCTTATCATGGGATTCAAACTCATTACCAACCTGACTGATCACCTCCAAATTTGTCAAGCTCTTAAAATATGTCTCTCAGTGTCCACCTTGAGTCGAGCATGATACACATTCTAGGCTTTTCTTAACACACCAAGAGATTGCCTTCTTTTTCATTCATTCATCGAGTATTTACCAAACACCCAAAAGCCTAAAGCAACCTGAACTTCCTCACGTACCCAGGCAGTGAGATCACACTGTCAAGGATTATTGTTTGTGGTCAATTAATTCCTACAACTTTTTTCAAACTTGGGCAACAAATTTTCTAATCAAAAATCAAAACTTTGTGTGCATCCTTGCCAAAGTTCATCATATTTCTGATAGCATAAGAGAGTAAAATGAAAGCAAACGTTGGCAGCAATCAGACTTGGGGTTGAAGCTTTGTAAAACCCGCTGATCGTCAGAGAAAGTAGAAACCACCCAGGGGTGGTCCCTTTTCCTCCTGACCACCTACGTCCGAACCTACTATTACTCTCCTCTCTGCTGTGAAAAAGTCAGGTGTGGCTTTCTCTGCTATAGTTTCTGTACCTATATGCTGGATTGCATTTTCTTTCTCTTTTTCTGTCTCTTTCTCATTCTCAAAATTTCCTTCCCCTGTGGGCTCATATTTTCACTCTTTCTCACTTTCTACCACGTCTGCCCTGACCCTCTGCCCCCAGCACGGGTGTCCACTCGTTCTTCCTCTCACAGTCCCCACCTGACATCCTGCCCGTCTCAACTGTACCCTTTCATCTGCTTCTGCATTCTCTTTCACTCTCTGCCTATATTCTCTGATAGTCCCTCATCTTTATTTTAATATTTTCTTCCTTTTTCTCATATTTTCTCTACACTCTCCTTTATTTTCTCTCTTTCTCCCTCTATCTCCCTACCCCCATCCTCTCCCTGCGTTGATCATCCATCTTCTTCCTTACCTCTATTTTCAATGCATTTTGCAGCCAACAAGCAAAATTAATCTCTCCAATCTTAAAAGTCAACATTATTCTGTGACGCCATGCACCCCACACCCACTGCAGTAATCCTCTCCTGCCCTTCCCAGCCACGCACGTCGGGAGTGACACCCAGACTGGGTATCTGCATGATGTCGCCTCCAGCTCACCCCTCCATTCATTGCAATCGACTCCCCAACCCCACCTCCACGAGGACAGCTCTCACCGAGGTGAGCTCCCACCCGCATTTCACCTAAGGGCGTCAGCGCTCACCCTCCGAGATCCCAGCATCGCGGCCTGCGGTGTGTGGACTCCTACCTCCCCGTGGAATCACCATCCTCCTGGCTTCCATGACACCACCCTCTTCCGCCCACTGTCTGGCCCCCTCAGATTCACCCTTATATGCACTTAGAACTCGTTTTTCCTGAGGTCTTTCCTGAATTCCACAAGGGGGTCCTGCCTCCCGGCACATACCAACCCTCTCGCTGAGCTCAAACCTGGTTCTTGTTGAGAGTAAAGATTTCCTGGTCTTGCCACCAGAGCTTCTGATTAAGCAGTACTAGGTCGGAGCCAGGAAGTGACGTTGCAGTGCAGAGGGTCACCCCTTGAGGAAGCACAGCTGGGCACAACGCTCCCCGCTCTATGGTGACAATCTGTTTGGCCACCTGCCTTTTCTATTACCTACAAATTCCATGAGGACATAGGTCGTGTGTGTCTTGCTCAGCACATTTTCTCCAGGAATCGCTGGGGTGCTGCCAAATCATAGATGTTTCTCAGTTCATTGAATAGAAAAAAGGAAGACAGTGTGGTATGGGGGGCAGTATGGGCTTTTAGGGGGAAGCTTTTTCAGCGCTGCCGTGAGAAGGAAATGAATAAGTGGCAAAGAGTTTGCATTTGCTATCATTTTCCATCCACTTCTGCGTCTCCTTCACTTCAATGTTTTACAAAACAATTGCAAACCATAGAAATCTGTGATACATTTCAGATATTCAAGCCCTATAGCACTCTGATTTTATACAGTTTGAATGCTGACTCATTATTTAGTTATTGTATCTGCCCTCTCAATGGTTAAGCAGGGATAAAACTTACTGCACGTGTTATTATGAGGAATGAATGAAATGTTGCCCAATGGGTGTAGTAAGTGGCTAACACACAGGACATGCTCAGTGGAGGAAGCTGCCTCAGATTACCGTAATCATTGTTGGCACAGCATCATCCGTTAGTTTGGGGAGTATTTTTATTAAGGGTGACAATGCCACCCAATCTACTTTTTAAACTCCTTTATTAGAAGAATATTTCATGCATTACTGTTCAATATTTCTGAATTTCAGATAGACCACGTCTATAACACTGACCTACTCTCTCTGAGGAGGAATGACACTATGACATTTGACATTGATTTAAAGTCGAACATGGATATTTTTAAATGAGCTAAGTTTAACTTACATTTGTACATATCCGTTGCTTTGTTTAAATCTGGAACCTCATTATTAATAGAGCTCAAGTATCACAGACTGCTTACTGTTTTGAGTGTAACCTTCACTTTCAATGGAGTTACAAAGTACCTGTTTGCCTTGAAAAATATTTTAGGCTTGTTTTCAAAAGTTATCATGCAAGCTCTGTTGTCAAGCAGCCTGCATTCTAATTAGGGAAACTTAAAGCAACTAGGTAATATTGTTTATGAAGAAAAATATTAAGCATGAGTCATTATCTATTATGCCTTAAAATAAATTACTAAGTGTCAGATTGTCTGCTCTTTCTCCTCTTTAACTAATACCTGGGTCTTGATTGGATGTGTTCAATTTTTTTTAAGGACAAAAATGAGAAGTCTTTGAGATATTAAAAAACATTTAGAAATAACTCAAATTGCCCCATGGAAAATTTTACACACCTCTTCATGCATTGGATTACGTTTCTTTTATAACACAAACTAAGACCTTTAGGAATGTACATTAGAGCTTCCAGTCTGATACACAAATTCCCAGACTCCCAGAAAAAGGTCCTTGAACTTGATGGTTATCATTAGAAATTAGAGTAAAAAGAAAAGTGCATGAATTTCCCCATTTTATCTCTGACAGTTTCTAATATAGTCTTAAACAAATTTTCTTTAAAAATTAAACCAAAAACATATGAAAGAGTGTGGAAAAGATTATAATTTATTGCTATATGTTGGCTAGTTAAAGAACATACACTCTTTAGATAGGAAGATGAAATAGAAATATTAATATCTGGAGAGGACATGCCATGCATAGCACACCATTAATACTATGCTAACAGGTACTATTAATATATTTACTCAGAATAATTTGGAACAATCTTGAGAACAAATCATGAGAATGCAAATTAGAAAAAAGTAAAAAATAAGAATTTAGAATTTAACAAAGTTTACAATCCATTTCTGAGTCAGTAAACATTTTGTTGTAATTGTAATGATTTCACTGTTGAATTTAAAAAGTGTCCAGTGAAAAAATTAATAAATAGAAAAAAATGCACTTCCGAATGTTTATTTTCATTTGACCTACGCTTTGTACTTTTGCTCCGTATTGCAGAAACAGAACACAGGTTTTTAAAAAAGCATTTAATTATATTTTGTAGTGTGGGAAGATGACTATGTTAAAACTGGCACTAAGTACTGCAAACTTGGGCAACCGCTGTTCTCCATTAATAGCTAGCATAGTTGTACTGCGTACGCATCATGCAGAGGAGGAAGAAAGCTATTCCAATGATGAACCCATGGTGAGTGCTCTGAGATTCAGTACTTACTCTCTGGCATTGCTGGATGCTTACAAAGACTGATAAAGGTGTAGACCTCTCTTGGTGGGCTGGTGTGCGCCGATGTATTCTGTATTTAATTTTTGACTTTAACATGCAGTCACAGCATGAGAGGCTTATTCTCAAAGTGAAGTTTTAAGCAATGGAGAAATGACTAATAGAATTTTAGCGAAATGTGACTGTGCATGGTAAGAACTGTACTGGTTTTAAAATATGCACTGTCCCCCATTCTCCAATTAAAGATGCCATCCAGGAAAAGGGATTTATGTAAACTCTGCTAGACATTGCATGCATCTAAAATAAGCTAAGCTACTTTTATATAATAATATTCAGCATATTTCTCAGGGCAAGGGAATATTTTTTTTTCATTGCTCGTCATACTTGGAAGCTTATGAGTGACATATTCTGATTATCCTGGGAGAAAAACTCTTCCCTTAGGAGGCACTGTGTTAATTCTACCAAAGAGGACAATTTCAAAATCCATGACAAATTTGTCGACATTTCTCAACAGTCCAAAGCCATTCTAGAAAAGGGGGGAACACGCAAAAAGTTCATTAATTTGTCCCAACCAACTGAGCATGGCAAATCCGAGGGAGAGCTTTCTTGGCCTCCTCCCGTCATGTTTCCAGGATTCAACAGGGAAACGAGAGATGACACTTCTGCCCACCTGTGGTCACCCTTCTCTCCACACTAACCTCACTGAATTTAGTGTTTTTCACCAGATTATAACATAGAAGAGAGTTAAATCTCATATTTTCACTAATTCTTACTTATCTTTTGTAAAATAATAAACATATAGTCTTTAAGTTTTAGTAAGTATATTGAATAAATGAATAGAAGGATTTTGGAAAATTATTTTAAAGACATGTAATTATCTTTCTTAACACTGCCAATAATTAGCATAACATCTTAAGCCATTATGAGAAGAATGACTTGGGTTTAATAGGTTGTATTAAGTCATTTTTTAAATGTTGAAATATAATTCACTAAATACTTTTTATAGTGAATATTTTTCCTTAATGTGATATTTGAAAATGACAACTTTTTAAACTTCCCTGTTTTCTTTAAAAATAAATTATTTTTCCTTTCATTGTATTATATCATGGGATCTTTTCTTTTTTAATAGACAACTCTTTTAAATTTGTTTTGATCAAAGCAGTTTGCTGGTTGGATAATTATTATAAGTGGACTTTAAATAATTATATCCAGACTTTCCAAAACACCAGTTTTCTCAATACATATTTTTTTTATCCCTTTCTCTCTCTCCCTATCATTCCTCTCTATCTGTGGGGAGTAGCTTGCAGAGAGGGTGGGGTTTGTTCACAGAAAAGACCCTTGGAAATGCTGTGAACAGTTTTGTGACATGTTGGATATTGCATAGTTTGAGCAAGTTCTGTTTTGAATATTTTAATCACATAATTAACTCTAATGCCCTTGTGCTTAAAATCCCCAGTCATAAATTATGCAAGCTGTATTGACTATTTCCAGGTTTATATTAACAAGTAAACAAAAAATTTTAAATTTTACATTATGTAAATATTTAAAGTATAATTTACATACATTTACATAACATTTTGCTAATTAAACTAAAATCACATTTACATGAAAAAATAATTATTTATCCTACACAATTTAAATTAACCAGCTTTTAATTTCCATGAGGTAAATATAAATGTAGAAGGATAATGAAAGTTAAGTTTTATATTTAAGAATTGATATTTAAAAAGCCAAATTAGTTATTTAAAGCCAACAGATGCATACAATTTTTATGCACTCTACTTGAATCTGAATTGAGATATTAAATAGAAGTTACATAGATTTTATGGTAGCTCACGAATCAGAGGAATATAGTGAAATTTTTCATGTTATTAGAGTTTTCTATTTTATAGAAAAAGGTCAAAATGAAAAAAATGGCAGAATATAATGTGAAAAAAAGACATTCTATAAAAAGGACATCTGCTCTAGAATGTTTATAGCAGCACAATTCACAATTGCAAAGAGATGGAAACAACCCAAGGGCCCATCAATATATGAGTGGATTAATAAAATGTGATATATGTATACCGTGGAGTTCTACTCAGCCATAAAAAATGGTGAACTAATACTTCTTGTATTAATCTGGATGGAACTAGAGACCATTCTTCTAAGTGAAGTAACACAAGAACAGAAAAACAAACGCCACATGTATTCACCATTAAACTGGAACTAATCAATCAAGACTTATGTGCACATATGGAAGTAACGTTCATTGGAAATCAAGCAGGTGGGAGGGAGGAGTGATGGGTAAATTCACACGTAAAGGGTATAGTGCACACTATCTGGGTGATGGGGACACTTGACTCAAATGGTACAAAAGCAATTTATGTAACCAAAAAGTTTGTACCCCCATAATATTCTGAAATAAAAAATAAATAGATAAAAGTTCCATTTAAGCCAATTATGATTGATGGGAGAAAGTGAAGGTTTGTAAGAAAAGCAACAGAGTAAACGAGAGCCCCCGTGCTGGGACAGCACAGAAGTAACTGCGTGGACAGAGGAGTGCGCCTTCCTGCTAAAAAGGAGTCTCCTGGCGAGTTAGAAATGCGGCGTTGCACACAGGTGTGGCGGCACGCTCTTTGGAGAAAAACCTGGGTTTGAGCCCAGGCTGCACTGATTGCCACGTTAACCTGGACCAGGTAACGATTTGTGAGTCAGGGGTGATATATCAGGGGTGGTCGTACTGAGAGAGGACACGGATCAACAGCCCACTGCAGCAACCTGGGCCAGTATCGGCTGGGAGCTAGACGTGGAGGGTGACAGGTGGATGGACCCGCCCTGGGGAGGGAGGCCCTGGGGGGAACCAAAGCTGATGTCTGGACCACCTAGGACAAGGACAACAGTGGAGGGTGGAGGAATCACAATTTCAGGATTAAATATCTGCACTTGGAGATATCTGCACTTGGAGATCTGCGAGGCACCCTTCTGGAAACGCTCGTGAAGCACTGTTCTGTGTGAGTGTAGCTCAGAGGAGAGGTGTGTACCCAGGGACACGTATGTGGAAGGAGTCACCATAATTTAGATGCATTTCAAAGCCCAGGAAGGAATGCTGTTTTTCCCAGAGAGAGTGTAGGGTGGAGCCTCTTTCTCCAGCAAGAGTAACGGGACATGTGAGATGCTGATCGGAAACTGCACACTGTGTCCCGGATGAGCAAGGCTGCGGTGTAGAGAAAGTTCATGTAGGGAAATAATGCGAAGAACACTCGGTGATGTGTTTAGAGGCACCTTGTACTGGGTGTTAAAAGACAGACTGAAGAGTGTGCTGTGTGGACGAGGGGAGATATTACAGGTTTGGGACTGAGTTTGGGGAGACAAAGGATAAAGTCTTCACTATTATGGTAATATACAGGTGGGGTGGAAGGGGAGCGCGCATAGGAAGATCTTTAGAAAGTCATGGACATAGTTCAGATTTGAGTTCCCCAGAGCCTGGATTGATGGAATTTCAGAGGAAAGGCAGTGGCGGGGCAGGAGCGGACAGGATGTGAAGACGCCCACAGAAGGGGGTGCAGGTTGACTCACACCAGTTCAGGCACAACTGACTCAGGCCTGTCTTTTGTATTCCCCAAGAGTTTCCTCCTAGGATATGAGAATTTGTGATTTCTCAATACCATTACATATTTGCTGATATAACGTTTGCCACACTTGCTGCCTCCTCCGTTGCCTCGTTGTACATGGCTGATACGGAAAAGCAAAACAAACAAAAATCAACATAGTGCAGCTAGTGCTTAGTTCTCCTTTCCAGTTTGAACATTCTGCATGTTTGTTTGTTGTTTGTTTTATTTTCTGAAATGTGAAGATAAAGAAATGCCCCCATTGGTATCAAAGAAAAGTTGTGTCATTGAAAGTATTGAAAAAAATTAATCTGAGAGAGTCAAAGAAACCCAAAGAACAAAAATAATGTGGATATGTAAAAGTACATGTGTTAAAAGAAGAAAACATTTGCATTAAATAATCAAGGTGGGCCCTTTTTAAATTAAAAGGCAAACTATGATGAGTTGCATCCATATTTTAATTTTTCCAAGCCATGCACTTCTATTTCTCAAAAGAGGAAATCCTTTAATGTAAATTCAACTACAAGTCTTTGTCGGTGTGTTTGTATGCATCTTTGTTTGTGTGTTTTTGCACTGTAGAACATATTTAGAAGTGAAAAAAAGGTTGAAAACCAAGCCAGGGAAGGTAAGAGTAGAAACTTTAAACATACATTCTTGTTTCAAGAATTCAAATTTATGATTGCTATAAAGAAGGCATGACTAAAGAAGGAAAACAAAATATTTCTTAATCAAAAATTGAAGGCTGCAAGAGACAGTAAATGATAATAAAACAATTGGATCGTTCCTCAAATATGTCCACGGTCCTGACTGTCCCAGAAAAGACAAAAGCTGGCTGACTCAGCGATCTTTTTTTCTCTTCAAAATGGAACCATTAAGATGAAACCCTAAATAAAGAAAGCAATTGATTTTCCCTGATAGCTCTTTGGGCTGTGGGAGCAGGCACTTGGGAAGGCCATTATAGCCGAGTCTCCACATTTACCTGCAGAGTGGGTCATCGCAGGAATAGGACAGGCCTGAATGTTCCTGTGGCGTTTCTAGACTTGGCCTAGAGGATGCCTATGGCTCTAGTCCAAACACAGACTGAAAACAGGAAGGAAGAAAGTCAACCAATACAGGGTCCCCCCAAATAGTCACTCATTACTGCACAGTCAATTATCTGAGAAAATGAGAAGAACATTATATGGGTTTTTATCTACAAGTTAGAAGGTAGTTCCAGGTTGCATTCTGATGTTGTCTTATGACCAGTCATCCTTGATATATTTAAAGGACATATATGTCTCACGTAAAGGATTCATGCAAAGCCAATTTGCAGTTCCAAATGTCTCCATTATATCAATTTTATCCATATTTGCAGAGGAAATGCCCCAACACTGAAAATCATTTAGATGCATGAACCAATTGGTCAATCCAAAGTGATGGGCAGAGATGAACGTACTATTTGGCAATTATTGTAAATTTCTATACAATTAATTTAGTGAAATATAATGTGTGGATTTGTATTACATAAAGAAGCAAGGCTGTACCTTCCCCTCTCTGAGCCTTGAGCTGTAATGAGTTGTTCATTCACTTCTACCATGTTTCCCACCGTCTTCCACTACGTAGTATATGCTCAATAAATAATTGCTAATTGAATGACTCGACTATCTCAGAAGAAGATAATTTCCATTTTGTAGTACACAGAACTTGAAATCAAATAACTGAATTATAGTCTCGACTCTATCTTTTAAAGGGGGTGATGCTGGCACACTTACTTATATTTGTCTCAGTTGACTCATTTATAAAATGAGAAAAGGAGTAATGCTTACTTCACACTGTTTGTATAAGAATTAAACATGCCGCACAGGAAAATATGTATAAATAAATGCTAGATAAAACATCTCTTATTAAAAGTAGTTGTAATAATTTGCGCTGATTAAGAAAGGCTTAGAATCCCTCTGAATTACTTGGTGCTTCTGGTGTGGTCAAGTTCAAACCTTGAGATGGAAGTAAGAAGACCACTCAGCGCAATATGATCCTAGTAACATCCAGACTGACTAACTTATTTTGGGGGAGAGCTATCTGAAACAGAGGGACTCAAGGACACCAAAACATTGAAAAGATATTCTCTGTTTGGTACAGAGGATTTTGGCTCTTGGGAGGAAGAAAGAACTTTTAACATAAGGTGAATATTTTAAAAGAAATTCAAAGTAGTTGTCAAATTCTGGGTAAATGTAAACATTAGTCTCAGCATGACTAAGAATTGTGTGGTTAGAGCACGTCTGCCCGGTATGTTGTTTCCTACAACGCACCATTACACGAGTATGCAAATCTGTCCCCATCTGCAAGAGTTCATCATTTGAAAGTTTGAAGGAAAAGGAACATAATTTGAAGGTAAATTTTAACTGCAGTTCAAATGTGGGATGTTCCTTTTTTGACAATTCATAAATCAGATGGAACTGAACTCAGTAAAGAGTGATTCTCGTGTGTCCACATGATTTTTATCCAAGCACATAATGGCCACTTACAGTTCTTGTTAAAGAAAAGATCTTGACAACAAAGGCCCAGTTAAGATTCTTTTTCACTAATCAGACTTTGTATAAAATCCTTATAAATTAGAATAATGTTTTATGGCTTTAGAATAAAGCTAATTTCAAGATAATTCCATATACACACTTTGAATAGACTCTAACTATATTACAATGAATACAATGGGCTTCGGATGCAATGGCATTTCAGAACAAAATGCAAGAAATTCCGTAAAAATTCTTCATAAAGTATCATACCAAGAAATAATACATCTCACGATCCTGTTAATCTTAACCCCCTTTTCTGTAAAATTTAATTTTCCACAAACTGGTTTGTCATTTTTTTCAGTGCCATATTGCATAAAATGTGAGTCATTTATTTCCTACTTTCATGAGTTTATAAGATCAAATGTAATAAAGTGAGCATGCACTTCAAAATCAGAGCGATCTGGGTTAATCTGGACTCCCACTTACGGGCTTTCTGACTCTGGGAAAATTACTTACTTTTCCCAATTCTTGCTTCTTGTTAGTGTAAAATGAGGCACACTAGCCACTGCCTTGGTTAAGGGTGAGGATGGAATGAGATTATATTTAGTGTCTAGCATACTGACGGAATTTGGTGGGCAAATTGTAGTCCCTTCACCATTTCTGCATCTTCTTAGTATATTTACCAAAGGAAATACTTACTGAAGGAACACCTAATGCCTTCCACATTCTAGCATCGTCTTCTCCCACCCTCTCCTTCTACCTTCCCTGTACCTGTCCATCCAGCTACTCTGTGGCCCATACACAGAAGCAGCAAATTCACTATATGCTTTTGCATTTCTGAATGTCGCTTACCCTTGCTAAGCCTCAGTCTCATTAACTGTATAGTGGATTAAAATTTATCTCACAGAATTGCTGAAGGATCAAATCAAAGACTATATAAGGAGAATGGCATCATTCAGAACACAGTAAAACTCAAAATATAGTTTCCATGGTGATGATGGTGATAAGGATGTCCATCATTGTGACAATAGAAAAATGATACTTGAAACTGTCATCCACACTGGGAGATTATTTATTTTTTTTTCCTAACAAACTCTCACACTGCTGCTCTTGGGAGCTGTAGGGGACTGCATAAATAAAGTCATCAAATCTTGCATTTAGAGCATGGGCATTTAGAGCATGGTGCCCCAGAGTGAAAAAGTAAAAACGTGCAAATTGTAAGAGCAAGAGCCTCATAGATTAAAAAAAAAAAAATAGAAAGCCTCTGTTTATAGAAGAAAGTCTGCTCATTAAGTACAGAAAGCTGTATAGCTAAAGTGGAAACACTAAGAGCTCAGAGTGTTTTCTGCAGTTACTCTATCAGCACAATGCTGAAATCTGAACAAGGCACTCTCTGGAAAGTTG
>NW_012147930.1:2176830-2187274 GCF_000956105.1 Propithecus coquereli
GTAAATGGATTCTTGTTTTGTTTTTCTTTTATTCCTATGCTTAAGGGCTTATTTCCTTCTTTTTGAACTTAAGACTAATGCTTCTTGCCCTTTGTAATCTTTTACTTTTAGATATAATTTACACGTTAGAAAGGAGGTAGCAAAATCAAGACCTTAGCTTTTTTCCTATTAATTTTAAACAAAAATATAGAAATATGTTTTATGAGATTTGTTTTTTGTTTTCTTGCCACAAAACCTTGACATTGGTAATTTCATGAGGCTCACCCCTCTGGAGGGTGTTCTCCCTGATTCTGTCATAATACATTTAAGAGTGTCCTTGGTCAATTTCAGGCAGATATCCAATCTGTTACTTGAGGGGCAGAATTCTTTGAAAGCTCGGTGATGGCAGGGAGGCTTATAACCACCGAAATGTCAGCTTATCACAAGAGGCCCAGTCCCCAGCCTGAAAGAATTCAATCTAACCTCGCTCGTGTCCACACAAACACCTCCCATTCTTGGTTTTTATATTTTCCCTATACAATTTTAAATACGCCAATATTCAGGACATTTATTAACGATGTAATGCTAAAATGTATCTAAAAGATCTTAGCACAAGATACTGTGAAGTAGATCTTTTTGATTCTAACTAGTCCAGCATAAGGAGAGGAAGGTGACTTTTCTCCTTCAGCACATGAACTTCCTGCATGTTCCACCTGGTATCAAAAAGGAATCTACTTTGAGATCTGGTGCCCTTAACTCTGCATTCTAAAGGTTACAGCAAAGTGCTGACTGCCAGAGTCGCCCATTTACTTTAAAAGTAAACGACAGATTTCCTGACAGTTTTAACAGGTGTATAGTCAGCAAAAAAAAATTTTTAAAAAAATAGGGTTCTAAATTTTTTGACAATGTCAATTGACTCATCTGGTTAGAAAATTACGTCATGTGGTCATGCCTTTGAGTTTGAGCTCCAGACATGTCTATAAAGTGAACTCTGTCTCCAAACATAAAACAACATTCATTCTGTAGAGTGGACAAGACTGTATGGTCAGTCAGCACAGAATCAAGTAACAGCAACATTTCCAAACCAAAATAAAATATTGAAAAAATATATAATATCTATATTCTCTAGAGTAGTGGAA
Organism: Propithecus coquereli; assembly: GCF_000956105.1. NCBI lineage: Eukaryota > Metazoa > Chordata > Mammalia > Primates > Indriidae > Propithecus > Propithecus coquereli. Next base: position 2,177,949 of record NW_012147930.1, read on the forward strand.
ATTTGGTTTTGAAGCCCAGCTCTGCAATGACTGTCAGGGAATCATTGGACAAATTCTTGACTTTTTCTAAACTTCAGCTTCTTCCTCTATAAAAAAAAAAAATAAAAAATGATATCATAACACCTTGTGCATGATTATCAAGAAAAGATTAAATATTATAAAGTAAAAACTTACTACATTAAAAAGAGCTTGACATATTGAATAAAAATTACTATTTTATCCATATTTAGATATTTTATTTAAATACTTACATAGTCATAATGACCTTTAAATTTCATTACACATCTCATACTTCAAACTCTTACATGATCAGAAACTGAAGTGAATGTTCAGTAAAAACTAATGAGGAGAGCTCCTTCGTCTCAGGTTTGATGGCGAGAAAAGCCAAACTTCTCACATTACAAAGGTACTTGCTTCAAAAGAGATGATGGAAAGGATAAACTCCACGATTGTGCCTTCATAGAATGATTCGCTCGCTGGGAGCTACCTGGTGCTACATCTCTTGTGCTTCACGCCTGCCCTCTCCGCACTTCCGACACCAAACAGTTTTGTGCCTCAGATGCAACGTTCAACCTTCCAACTCTTTGCTGCAGCTCTGTGCGCACCTGCCGCTGGGGCACGAGGAGTTCTGCCTTCGCACCTGTCTGGCCCTGCCCACCTGGCCGTGCAGGCTTCCTCAGCCACTGCGATCCCCGCCTCCTTCAAGAACACAAGTAGCGGAGTGGCCTGATCCACACAGCCCGAGTGTATTGATGTCTCTCAGCTTCAGCACTTAGTATCCATAATTTTATTTGGGATTTAGTTAATTCTCTAGGGGCACAATGTGTGTGTGTGTGTGTGTGTGTGTGTGTGTGTGTGTGTGTGTGTTTACCCATCTTTCCTTTTGGGTTCTAGGCACCCAAGTGCCAAGTATGATGTTTACCCATTTCTGTTTCTTTGGACTAAGCGCCTGCTACAGCAGAATGCACAAAGTACCACTACTACACACACACACACACACACACACACACACACACATACACACAGGACATGCCGAATAAATTTATTTGATTCTACTCAGTTCTTGTTTTCATGAGTTGAGTGCCACCATCCCATACCCTGATTTTGTGACTTTTCTAAGAAGCTATTTTTCTGTTGAATTATTAATAAATGAATTAATCAAATCATTACATGAGAACATTTTGAATCAGAATATCTGGAATTAGCCTGGATCGCCATACTTAGGAAAGAATTGAGCCAAAGAAGAGTAAACAAGCAACATTTCTAGATGGTTTCACACAATAGCCAGCAGCAGTCCCAAGAGTAACTAGGTCAGCGCCCAAGGGAAAGCACAGTTCGCCCTTCAGTTTCCTGGGCACCGTTAGTCATTTGTTGGCCTTCAGAAGGATGTCTTTAAACGTTTCCTTGAGATCAAAGTTTTTAAGTGCTTAGACTTACATTTTTAGGTATATATTTTTCTCTTTTGCACCCATTAAGCTCAATCCCGCAGTGGGTGAGAATTACAGAACAGTAGTTTAAACATGTTTGCTCATAGCTGCTGCCAATCTGATCATAATAGAACACTTTCACATGAAAAAAAAAGCAATTCAATTAAAAACTACATTATAGAAATGCTAAGGGCCTAATTTCAACTAAAGATGGCAATGAAATTTAAAGTAAAGACAGCAAGTGAGTGTTTTAATGTGCTCTTAACTCCCCAGATATAATGCAGAATCACTAATAATGTATGACTGCAAAAAGAACATCCACTGTGTGGGTGATATACATCCTACAGTTTGCCAAGGGCATCCGAGGCTCACATACTGTCAAAGGGAACTCTAAGTATTAATCGAGGGCCATATTCAATTATAAGGCTAGAATTTTAATTCTAACCTCATTTCATTGTTTTCGTGACTTCACTTTAATCCTGTCATACTTTTGAAATGCTTTCTTATACTGAGTTTACGTGAACCTTAGGAATACAACTAGGAATGAAAACACTGTTTTACAGAAAGCATTTTTGGGAGGAAACATGGATATTGGTTAAACTCATTATTTATTCATTCATTAATTCAATAAATACTTATCGTGTACTACTTTGTGCTAAGGATGGTTCTAGTCTTCATAAAGCTTACTTTCTAACAGGAACGGATGACAATAAAAAACAAACATGATAAATAAGTAAATTACGAGGATTAGCAGGTGATGAGGGTTATATATAGCATAACATAGAACAGCAGGTGGAACGTGGCTTCTGCCCCCATGGGGGGTTTACCTGCCACTGTAGCCTAGGCTCGGCTCTCCCACGGCAAAACCAACCACAGCTTTCTGGGTCTTGGTACAAAACAAGCTCACTTCACACTCAAGCTAGCTCTGTGGAACACAGAGGATTTCTGTCCACAGAGTTACTCAGGCACCCAGTCTGCTGAGGCCGCAACTCTGAGCCTCTGAGGGTACCAGAGCAGGTGAGAGGCATCTACACGGCCCTGTGCTGGTTCCGGTGGGCTTCAGCCCCGAGCAGACATACTTTAGTCTGCTCTCAAGTCCTGACCTGAAGAAGCCAGAAGGCCCTGCTTAACCTAAGGAAATGTTGGGAAGCAGACTGCATTTTGGGGAGTGCTACTATCTGTCCTGTATCAGGGTAGACTAGATTTTAGGGGCACCAGGCAGGTAGAGGAGCCGACACAAGGTCTCTGCGTAGGACTGTGTTTGTGGGGTCGAGGAAACACGACCGCTGGCGTAGTGCACTTATCTCTGGAGGGCAGAGACCTCCACCCAGGCTCCCTGGACACCGGGGGTCCGTGGGAGGCCTCCAGTGTTAGGGGAAGGATCCGCGAACTTCCGAACAGGATAAACCAACATTTTAATGTATGTGTTTCTCTCAGTGGATAAAAGATACTAGACTTTCTCTAAGATTCTAAAAGAAGGAATCCAAAACACCTAATTTTTTAAAAATGAAAATAAAGCATTATATTAGATGGCTGGCTAATTGCTCTGGTAAATATTATACCAGTAATTTCTATACTAAATTCTACAAAATGTAATAAACAAACAAAAAATGCAATAGCTTCAGTCTTTCTATGTCGCTCTCGACTAAGCCTGTCCAATAGAAATAGAACATCAGCCGCCTATAAAATTTTAAAGTTGAGAAGCCACGTTAACAAAGCAAAAAGGTGAGATTGATTTTAATAATAAATATATTTTACTTACTCAAACATGTCAAAGATATGATGCTGACTGGCATTTGCTACAAAAAATAATTAATGAGATATCTTACATTCTTGTCTTCATACCAAGTCTTCAAGATCCGGTGTGCATTTTAATGCACACAACACCTCTCACGTTTGAGGACCCCCATATCACGAGATCGACGCATGTTGGCTAAGGGCTACTATCTCTGCGAGCTGAGTTCTAGACCCACTCGCACCATCCAAAGTCAGAGGCATCAGAAAAATTTTCCTTCATTTCTTCATGTCATGAATATTGAAAAACAATGGGTTAAACCCAAGCAGGCTGCAGTTCTCTGTTTCACATGGACAGCTCTAGGTCTGGGATTCAACAGATGGGCTTTATACAAGAGCAACAAGAGCAGGACACTGGGAGAGCAGGTCACTTGCCACCCTGTGCATCCCCAAATGGGGCACCATGTAGAGCGGCTCACGAACAGAGTAATGACCATGGTAAAGAAGTGAATCACAAGCAAGCACAGTGCTCGGTAGACGGCACACAGTCCAGGAAATTCTCACAAGTGCCCTGATGTCTTCAATTTACAAAAAAGAAATGCAACAAACAGCGTAGGTAATTCATGCACCACTGTGGGGCTGCAAATAGCTGGCCCCAAAGTGGGAACCCAATTCTGGCAGATTCAAAGTGTTCGATTTTTCAATTTGCTGCCCTGTTTTACTTAGAACTTCCTAAAATCAAGAGGATTTTTATTCAGGAACAAAGCTCCTTACAAAAACCACCTGTAGAGGATAAAGTCCTCTCTGTATAAAAATCACTTGCTCCACAGCGGAAAATGCCTTAATGCACATCTTATTGATAAGAATTTGTTTAAAGTACTGGATAACGATTACAAGGGAAATGGATATTTCCAACACCTCAAAATTCCATGTGTATAGAAGCGATCAATATCTGGGATAATTTTAAGCTACAAATTAGCACCTGCTGACTTCTAATTATAAGCATTTTATGAACAGCTGAGAGTACGAGTACTCAAACTGCATGTACAATGAGCACCCACCGAAAGCTCATCTGAAGTACAATCCATCATCCACGTCCAACGTGACAGGAGACCGGGCGGCGCACACTCCCTGTCAGATGCTGTGATTAAAGGGAAGGGACTGTGCCAGTCACATGACTGCACGTGGCTCTCCATCACCTGCTGTTAATAACGGACACGTAACCTGCTCCTGGTTTATAAGAACAAGGAGACAAAGTGTACATCCTCTAAAATGCAAATAGCAGTATTAATAATTACTCTTTCATCTGCCTAAATATGAACTTAATTAATAACATTGTCATCAGAGTTTTGTACCACAGGGAATTAATATTGCAGCAAAAACAGCACTGACCAGAGAAATCAGACAAGGAGAGAGTGGGGTAAAAGGAGAAGCATTGGGGTGGGGAGACAGTTTTTCTATTAAGTTATATCAGACTCTTGAGAAAACTCATTTAAAATCCCCAGCATAAAGATTCAGATTCTGTATGTTCGTTTGCTTCAAATATTGTCGAATTATCTCTGGGAAACCCGTAAGCTCACGCTTATGAAAATTAATTTTTGCTCTATGGTTCTACTGGTACGTAGACCTTTTTGGCACATTCTTACCCAGAATTGCTCTGGACCGTCCATAGCATATGACAAAGTGACTGCTGTGTTGCGCATTATGTAAACATGAAGGGCTTCCCTTTAAAAGCTTCTGAATTAGGAGCAAATAATTGCTGTTATAAATGCAGTTTTAATTTGATAATTCATTTTGAATCCCAACTGTTTTTCCCACAGATCAGCAGCAGCTTGTGGAGAAATCCCTTTAGACTTTGACCAGGGTGGCGGCTCAGGAATGCAGCCTGGGAGCCTCTGAGGAGCTCTTTGAAACGCTGCCCGGCACATTTTTGAATAAATAAATGCACTATAAAAACCCACACTTACATGGATGTTTATAGAAGCTCTATCTATAATTACTAAAATTCAGAAGCAGCCAGGATGTCCCTCAGTAGGTAAATGAGCAGATAAACTGTGGTACATCCAGACAATGCAATATTAATACCCAGTGCTAAAAAGAAATGGGCCAGTAAGTCATGAAAAGGCTTGGAGAAAACTTAAGTTACATTACTAAGAAAAAAAAAAAAAAGCCAATATAAAGATACATACTGTATGATTCCAACTATATGACATTCTGGAAAAGGCAAAACTATGAGGGCAGTAAAACTGTCAGTGGTAATCAGGTATTGGGGGCAGGAGGCATGGACAGGTGCAGCCAGGGGGCTGTTCAGGGCAGTGGAACGGCCCCGTGTGTTACTGCGAGGGTGCACGAATGCCAGCAAGCATCTGCCCAAACCACAGAGGACACAACACCGGGGGTGAACCCCAAAGTAATCTACAGTCTTTGGGTGATACTGACGTGTCAATATCGGTTCACGGATGTGGATAGTGGGGCTGGCTGCTGCGTGTGTGGAGGGCAGCATGTACAGAATCTGTACCTCCTGCCTAATTTTGCTATGAACCTAAAACTGCTTAAAAAAATAAAGTCTATTAAATTAAAGAAAAATCTTACACTTACAGTATGATTTGCTTTTTGCAACCAGAAAGTGAATTACTCCAGACATGCAACATCCTTAGCCACTTCCATGAAAGCTAAGACTCAGGTTGACAGTATTATTTATCTAGTGACTGTCTTTCGTAAGACACACTGAAGCTTAAAACTTTTCTTTTTTGCAATTTGGGAATTGCCAGCAGTTAACCGAAATAAAATCTGGGCACTTTTCCATCACCTTCTTCCCACTGTGCTTTGTGTCCTTTGCCACCAAATTCAAGCAGGGAAAAGGCAGAGACTCCCCCAAATTATCTGAATATTATTCATCTTAATTGTTGCTAGAATGGCATCAGAGGACCCCTCCCGCCTCGTGGAGGTTTCTGTCTGGTTTCCTCTGACTTCCATAATCTGGAGGAGCTCATTCGAAGTGGCTTGCTTGGCTGGCTGGTGGGGTCTTTCCTTATACATCACTGTCTACCTGTAGCAACAGTGTCACCTCCCCGTGTTTCAAAGCACCAGGACATGAAACACGGGAGCTCCCAACTGGAACCACTGTTTGCCGCAAGGTAAATACAAGCAGGGCAGCGCGCTGTAATTTCAGGGTTATGATAGTCTTAATAAATGATGCACTTGATGTGTTATAAATCATCTCCCTCCTACCAACTCTCCTGGTGGCCTATTATAGTACTCAGTGATTGTGACAGTTAATAGCAGCTACAATAAATGATGGTGATGATTACATTTTTCAAAGGACTTCCAGTTAGAAAAGAGGTGGGTTAAAATGCACAAGGCCTTATGCTTCTGAATCCCAAATAGATAGTCTACCTGCCCGACACCGGCCTCCTCTGGGCAGGTCACTTCATCACATATCTTGGAAGAAGTAAGCACAGATGCTACACACCTGTTTAGAAACAGGCCGGGCCCCTGTATAGCAGTTCGGGCTCAGAATGTATCTTAGAGAACATCTCACTTTCCAGATGAAAGACAGAGGACCAGAGACATGCCAAAAATCAAAAAAGACAATAAAAGCAGCAGCTCTTTCCTGACTTTATTCTCTTTTTTGATTTTTGACATCTCTGAGCCTTTATCTTTCTTCTGGAAAGTGAGATGTTCTCCAATAGCAAAGATGTGGAAACAACCCAAGTGCCCATCAATACATGAGTGGATTAATAAAATGTGGTGTTTGTACCAGAGAGTACTACTGAGCATAAAATGATGGTGATCTGGTATGTTTTGTAACAACCTGGATGGAACTGGAGACCATTCTTCTTAGTGAAGTATCACAAGAATGGAAAAACAAACACCACATGTACTCAATACCAAATTGGAATTAACTGAGCAACACTCGTATGTACATGTGGAAGTAAAACCCAAGGGAAATCAAGCAGGTGGGAGGGGGAGAAGGGGATGGGTGAATTCACACCTAACCGGTGCAATGCACACTATCTGGGTAATGGGCACACGTATAACTTCGACTCAGACTGTACAAAAGCAAATTATGTAACCAAAACGTCTGTACCCCCATAAAATTCTGAAATTAAAAAAAAATTTTAAAAAAACCAGATTATTTAAAATCAGAGAAAGAAATTTTCCTTGGAAACTCAGGGCAACCAAAGAGAAAAAGAAATGGGCAAAGAATAAGAACAGAAACCGGAGAAAACAGTAGGCAAAACGTTTTGCTCTATCCTATTAGCAATCAGGGGAAAAAACAAGGGTATATCATTGGCCATATGATTGGACAAATTATAAATCCAATGCATTTGTGAGTGTGCAGAATTTTGAAAAAACAGCCCTTTAGAGACTCTCGGTGGGGCCATGGAGTGGTGCGTTCATTTGTTTATGCTGGCTGTTGGTAATAACATTCAGAATCAGACAGCAGCACACATGCTTTGTTCCAGCAAAAAAAAAAAATCCCTTAAGAAATGCTCACACATGAAGAAGGGTCCATAGGTCCATACGCCTAGATGTTCACTGCAGCATTCTTAATAAAAGAAACTAGAAACAGGGAGGGGAAATTGTTCATCAAATTTTGGTACATCCGCACCAGAGAATACTAAGTGAATACTTTGTTAAGAGGTTGGCCACATTAAAAAAAAAACAAAAAACAACTCTTTTATTGTTTCAGTTAAAAATCAAGTCCCAGCACAATATACATCTGGTGTGGACTGGAGGTCTGTGCCCCCCAAACTTGGCATGTTGAACTCCTGATCCTCAACGTCACAGTGTCAGGAAGTGGGGCCTTTGGGAAGCAATGACGTTCAGGTGAGGTCATAAGGGTGGGAACCCTGCGATGGGATTAGTGTTCTCATAAGATGAGGGAGAGACAAGAGCCTCCTCCTCTCCACCCCAAGGCCACAGGGAGAAAGGGACAGCTGCAGGCCGAGACGAGTGTCCTCACAGAGCCCGACCCTGCCGGCACCGTGGTCTCAGACCTTCACCCTCCAGGCCTGTGAGAAACATCACCCTGTTGATGGCATTTTCCTACAGTGCAATTTACGATTTTTTAAAAAAATCCTATATGCATGTGTACACATGTGTACAGAAATGTCTGGAAGGTTCAAGAACAAAATGGTCAAGAAGGGTTTTCTCTTTTGCCATAGATAGATCTGCGTTATTTTAATTTTAATTATTAGTTGTACTGCACGATTGTTTCATAAAGGCAGAGTCTTGGTGGGACCGGCGCCTGCGTGCCTGTCCAGCTGTCTGTCCAGCTGTACTCCTCCTCCTCCTCCTCCAGGCTCCTCACCGCCATTAACCCCTCACCTGCCAGGTGGAGGAAGGGAACGGAGGTCAGTGATTTCCAAACTGGCGCAGTCAGCGTCCTCTGGCCAGAGGGGCTCCCACAGCTGGTGAACATTCAGATGACCTGCAGTTTCACAGAGGAATTCTAGCCCCCTCAGGCCTAAAATGTGCACAGTAACTGTTCCTAAGTGGTCACGGGCAAGCTATACGGAAAAGGGAAACTTTTCCTTGGTTGGTTTCTTAAATGCACTAGTTTAACAGCCAGTAACACAGCAGTTTCTTTTCTGACGGAGGTCTGCGTGTCAACGTATTTTTAATTACAGAATTCACACGCCCACCTCACTGGTCAAGGGTTTCTGTGCTACAATTGGTTCTAGTTACTTTCCTACTTCTCGGTACATAATAAGTAATTATAACCATGACGGATTTGTTAATGGAAATGAAGCAATCATCTAAAATGTAATCAATCTTTTATCCTTTTTAGAAACAGAATTAAATAATGTACATAAATACCTAGTTTAAAAAAAAGAAGTGGAAATTCTAAAAAACTAAGCCAAGATTTTCTAATTTCATACAAGAGGGTTTTTTATCATTCTGACACACTTCAGTCTGGAATTAAATGGCAGCAAGTATAAGACACCATAATTTGCACAAAAATCTGATGATAATACCACAGTACATCAGTTATTTTGTAATTTTAACTTAGTTCCAGTGCTTTGGGGGAAAAAACTTAATTTTTCTGAAATACTCATTTTCCAATGAATTTGAATTATTAAGATGGCCCTCAAATGCAAACTCACAAATCATACTACCCAGTTTTATATTAAATAATCAGTGAATTTAAAATTTAAT
>NW_012147930.1:2190268-2192845 GCF_000956105.1 Propithecus coquereli
GCCTCCCAGAGTGCTAGGATTACAGGCGTGAGCCACCGCGCCCAGCCTTCTATCAGAATTTTTAGGGCATTTCTTCATTTTATTTTACCTTCTATTTTTTTTTTTTAATTTATGATTTTTTTTGGCTTGTTTTCTCTCTGGAAATTTGGTGGGATCTTCTCTTTTGTCTCACGGTTCTGAAATTTTTTAAGGACATATCAGGCAAGTAAATTTTCATTCATTACCCAGGGTTCTTTGTGGGCTCTTTCAATCTGAGAACATCTGCTTACCAATCTGAAAATCTTCTTTAATAACTTGTTTAATTTTCTCATTTTGCATCTTCAACTTTCCCTGAGGGGTCCTGTGTTTTAATTTATGATCCTGTTTTTGATGTTCTAGACATATTTTCTTTCTTAAATTGTTTCTTCTTTTTTTTATGGCATTCTGTTCTTGTTTTATGGATAGAATATATCCTATTCCTTCTCAGAGAATTTTAACAATCTTATATTCGTGTCTTTATGGTGTGAAAATTTTCAGTTTCTTTCTGGACGCTTTGCTCTCTTTATTATGAATTTTTGTCTTTGTTGTTAGATGATTTCCAATGCAGTCTGCTCATCTTTGAAGAGGACGGTTGGGCCTTCCGAGCATGCGTGTGTGTGTGGAGGGTGGAGGTCCCTGATTACCAGGGACTCACTGTTAGGCAATTGAGTTAGTCTGTTTCGCTGAAAAAGGCCCAATATCTTGTCCCTCGTTCTTCCTCTTCATTTTCTCAGCTTGGTGCCCCTAACTTTCTAATTGTGGGTCTCAGGTTTAAACTAGGAAAGCCAGGGATTTCCATATTCATGTAAACTGTTGTTAATTTTCCTATTTTTATTCTGATATAATCCCCAAATATGCCTGGGGTTTTCTACTCCAAAGACCTTTCAGTTTTACCTTCTCCAAAGAATAAACCTTCAGCCCTCTTCTGAGGTAGAAGACAGCCAGTTCTCTGGCTGCTTGGAAAGGAAATGGAATTTGATTCTAATTCCTTGTGAAATTAATTTTTAATCGACTTTTTTATTGTTTCACCTACTTGTAAGAATTGTATTGCACGTCTCTCTTCTACCATTTTATTTATCCTTGTGAATATGCAACCTTTAAATAATTCTTTCATGCTCATTATTGTAATTTAAGAGGGATTTGGGAGGGGGTAGGTAGAGAGGGAAGTATTTTATCTGTCATCTTACACCAGGGATTTCCATTTGCCTATCTTTTTCCTTATAATCAAATCTGCCAATGTTTAGGAATTGAAGCAAGATAGAAAAGACATTTGCATATGTAAATGGAATTTGGCGAGGCTGGGCATGGAAAGGCAGGAGATGAACTGTGGGCTTTGCAGGGGCTGCATCTGTACAGAGCTCCCCGTGCTGTGATGTCTGACCGCACCTGCATTTCCTGCCTGGCGCCTCCTACTTAAACTTCGAAACACTGCTCTAATCACGCCCATTAATCCTTCCTTGTAAAAGTCCCACTACTTCTCTCACAACTACCCCGAGGTTAGGTGTACAATTAAACCAAGGATCTTCTCTTAAAAGTTTAAAACCAAGCATTTTTCACTTTTGATATTCACTAAACATGACTTCAAATGTTAATTTATTTCTTCTTTGCTTGAACTATAGGAAATATTTTTCCTCATAGATTGATAGAATTGTATAGCCCCCAGTGATTCATTTGACACTTGAGAATACCCACAACTTTTTGACCTGTTCTCTGGGTAAGTAAAATTTAAAATGGTAATGGGATAGACCTCAATTTTCATTTCCTGCAAAAAAACATAATAATATATATACGTACACACACAGAGAATTGGAATAGTGCAGTTGTAAAAAACATAAATTATCACATCATTATGACAATTTCAATCAGAATCCCTGCTTTATGGCATAAAAAGGTAGAAGCAAAGCATTATAGATTCTTTAAAACCAGGTAAAGAATCACATATGCATCCCCAAAGTCTGTTTTGACATTCAGAATAGCATTTCTACAGATCATCCATTTCCTGTGAGTTTACGTGGCTAAAATTTGTCAAAGGTTTTTTTACAGGGTAGTAATACCCTTTTCTGACATCTAGAACTGCTGGCGTATGAAAATTTCAAGCAAAGGCATTGTTTATTCTTTGAAGGTAAACTCAGATTGAGCAAGACACTAAGGAGAATATAAATGATCTTTTTTTGTTGTTATTTCTTGTAAAATAAATCTAGTCTTTGCGCTGTTCTCCAGTAGGGTGTCTGAAAATTGTTTATTCATAGCAACTATTATTATTTAAAGGAGCAAAATTCCACTGATTAATTTACATTCTAACAGGAACATGGGTAGTGAAATACATTTTTATTATGTATTTCTCCATTTCTGGGTATAATTTCAAAACACAAAGGTGGCAATAAATAAGGCATTTTGTGCTGTAGCATACATCATCGATGGTTTATGATTCATTCCAGCAAAGTATCTGGCATTCACCCTCAGCTAAATAAATATTCCATTTTTACAACTCATGACAAATCTGACGAGCACCCAACTAGACGTGGACCTTTCTCGTTTTCCTGGTGTCATTTGTGAATC
>NW_012147930.1:2192895-2195364 GCF_000956105.1 Propithecus coquereli
AGATTTGATCAAATTCATGGTGGCTCCAATATCTTGTCTGATAATATTTCTGTCTCCTCAATTTTGTGAGGGGATTTGTTTAGGTTTGACGCCTTATGTTGTTTGAGATCCGGTTATTTATGGATTTACTGGTCATAAGACAGTTTCAATGATCAAAAATTATGGGATTTTTAACCCCAGACATAGAGCTAGGGATCACTATTTGCTGAGCACCTACACTTAGCCTGGCTGTACAGCAACATTACCATGTTAAATCTTAACACTAACCCTGGCATTAGTTCCAGCGTAACAACGAAGAAACCAAACCGAGGCACAAGTCGATTAAATAAATTGTCTGAAACAGACCCAGAAAGCACCAGCCACATCTCAGACATCTGTCAGCCGTCCCATCCGTCCCAGTGTCCTGACAACAGCACGCCTCACAAGATTAGGGCTCTTCTGCATAGATGTGGCCAAAGGGCCACCTATCACCAAAGCAAATTGTGTCATGCGGTGAAGGGTGGCCCAGAGGGGCTGTAGCTGGGCATAGCTGGACAATGAGACGCAGGAATTTTCATAGAAGTGACACTTTCTGTGAAATGGGGAAAATTCTGGCTGGTATAAGTGAAAGTCACTCTCTCATCAAAAAGACAATTTAATCTCCTCCTACCTCTGTAATAGGGTTCACAGAGGATAGACACTTGGTCCAATTAAAGAAAGTCAATTCCTGGAGAAAATGATAGCTAAACGCAGACACCACTAAGGACACAAATCTACACCAAATACTAGCGTTCCTCGAGCAAGCACTGTGGCTTTGTGGCTAGAACTACAGAAATAATCAGCAAACACTTGCCACTGAGCTCTGAACTTTGAGAAATGACAATCAGGGGAAGAAATTCTTCTGCACTTAATTATTTAAAGCCTTGATACAATAATAATGCCAGTGAGATTGGAAAATAGAAAAATAATCCTTCAATACACAAAATGGAAAAATGAAGTTATGTTCTCGTCCATGCTGAGACACTTCCCTTTCTTTGGTACATGTAGGAAGGGCTACGAATACCTTAGAGATGAGTTCAAAGTTAACCACAGGAACATGCAGTAAATCCAAGAGAGTTTGCAGCTTTTCAAATATGTTAGGTTAACAAATATTTTGCAGATACTGTCATAGGATAGCATCTGGAGGAGATGAATTTCAATTAATGAACTCAGTGTGAGCATCACCCATCCCACAACTTCCTCTAATATTCAATTCTTATCTGGCTGTGCTATACATTCCGTTAGATTGATAATTTCTTGAATATCTAACAGTTAAAAACATTACTTTGGGTAAGTCAGTGCAGTTACATTGTTTAAGAAGATCCAGGACATTTTGTTTTTTGCCTTTGATGACTAACATTGGAAATGTCAACTTGTAGTACTTTTAAAGTGGAGAAATCCAATTTTAATTGCCATGATTTTATCACATTTGAAAAATGTCACATTATTAATCATTAGAATTTAATATGCTGTGCTGTGAGTACTTATTTACTGATGCTGAACATTGAAGGAATAAGAATGAAATATAGCAGAAAACGAAGTTCAAGTGAGAAACTATTAAGTATCATGAGAATTTTTAACTTTCAAAGAAACATGTTTTTTAACGTTTAGAATTAAAAATAAACTACTTTCTCAATCCCCTTCCATGTCCCAATTCTCAGAGACAACAAATTCCATCTCTTTTAGCTGCAACCACCTTGTTTTAGTAATTCAATCTCCAGATCCTCAAAGACCACAGGGATGAGGTCACTGCATGTTTTTTCCTTTTGAGGCACTGGCTCCCGCATGGAGAATGATTTTGTTCTTCCATCCCACACCCACACGCGCACGCCCTGTCCACTCATTCTCGACAGGTGCTTATATCACAAGGCAAGTTGGGTCCGTTCAGGGTTCATGTTACCATTGTGTGTTCTCCACACGTGCCTGGGCTGTCTCATGAATATTTCTTTCTTATGTAACTCGCTGTTCTCCTAGATGTTGTCTTTTTTTTTTTTTTTTAGATGTTGTCTTTGATGCTGCTGTTGCTTCATCTGTTTCATCTGTAGTTATCACCAATGTATCCCCAAACTCTTTTTCCATTTCAAGATCTCTTCTTAGTATGCTCAAATTCACGGGGTTCCTATCAGTTTCACCTTCTGGGGGCATCTCTCCTGGAGCCTCGTGACCCAGTCCGAACAGGACAGACACATGGTCATTATCTTCTCACTCTTCACCCTGAGCCCAGAAATTGTTTTTCTACCTTCTTGGGTGGGTTCCCGGTTTCCTGGACCCCATGTGTTCTCCTTTCTCAGCTTACTCCCTCTTTTAGGTGGGCATCCTGAGACAGGTGCATGGAGATAAAAATTCTGAAATTTTGTATTGTAAAGAACTCTAGAAATATGTAATATTTTGCTTGGGCATAGAAATCTAATTTTGAAATTATATTCTATCAGAATTTTTTTTTTTTTTTTT
>NW_012147930.1:2199276-2200344 GCF_000956105.1 Propithecus coquereli
GATTAGTTATTAATGAAGGTTGAATATTATTATTATCATCATCATCAGTAGGGCTGATATAAGAATATTAAATTTGGCTTTATGGTTTAATGAATTCACAAGCTCATATGTATATTACTTTTACTTTTTTTTCTATAAAGTTGAAGAGAGGTCACCTCTCTTATTGGTTGAATTGTGTCTCCCAAAAATTTATATACCAAGATCCTAACCCCAAAGATGAAGTCTTTAAAGAGGTAGTTAAGTTATAATAAGATCTTTATTTTTCTGTAGAGATGGGATCTTGCTATGTTGCCCAGTCTGGTCTTGATCTCCTGACCTCAAGGGATCCTCCCACAATGGCCTTCCAAAATGCTGGGACTACAGGTGTGAGCCACCATGCCCAACTGGCATTCTTATAAGAAGAAATTTGGTTATAGATATGTACACACGCAAAGACCATGTGAAGACACAAGGAGAAGTTGGCTCTGTGCAAGCTAAAAACAGTCCTGAAGAGAAACCAAACCTATTGACACTTTGATCTCAGACTTCCAGCCTCCAAAACTGTAGGAAGATAATATTTTTTTTGTTGGTTAAGCCACCAAGTCTGGGGTAATTTGTTATGGCATCTCTAAGGAACTAATATGCTTTCCAACAAATAAACCTACAAAGTTTCTCTGATTCTCTGAGTCTACTTCTAAAATATATCTAAAATCAGTAAACGTCTGCATCCCAATTGCTTTTAATAACTCTAGCCAGCATCAATTCTCTTCTAGATCAGTACGGGAGTCTCCTTGCTGACATGCCTCCAGTATTCCCCTTCTGGGCCATTCTCAACATGACTGTCCAAGTGATTCATTTTACCCTAAACGTTATCCTTGTACCAGACTGTTTAAAATCCTTTGATAACTTTCAATTATTCCTAGGATAAAGTTACTCAAATAGCTTGGGATGCTTTAATGATCTGGCTACTGCTTTTGTCTTCATCTCATCCCTGCACAAAAAACAACTTGTGTTCTATTCTAGATATGCTCAGCTTAGAGTCCACAAATGCACCAGGGACCATGTTCTCTCCTGCCTCTAGAATTTATA
>NW_012147930.1:2201424-2203135 GCF_000956105.1 Propithecus coquereli
GTACTCATTTGAAAGTTCATTGGACCTTTCAGAAAGAACTGCTGTGACTCTATTGTTTGCTCAGGAAAGAGATAATATGCACAAATAAAGCTGTGTGAATGCAAAACTTGAGAAAAACATAAAGATGAGCTATTGAACAGGACTTGCCAAATTATACTTTGAAAACATTCAGAGACACATAGAGATCTTGTGTTTAGCTTCCAGATTTTATCAGTATCATGATCGCTGTTAGTGATAATAAAATGTCCATCCCCAAGGAGGAGTGAAACTGCCTACCTATAAATTGACAGAGAGTCACTGAAATAAATAAAATAAAATTGGTTCCCAGCAAGCATCCCCTTTCAAAAATGCTTCTGTGTATTAGCAAACCAAATAAGCAGATGCTATTATAATAGTGTCCACTAAAGCAACAGCAAACATGGTCTTGAATGATTTTCAGGAAAAAACAATTAAATGCCTTTAATTTACAGTATTTCTGAAAATGCCCAAACCAGCAGGCACGCAAGGTCAAATGCATTTCCATAAAAATCGTGAGACAGCATTTTCTTTTTTTCCCTCTCACCCTCCCACAAGTTTCTGGTGAGTTTTCAGAGACTACGTAATACCTTATGTAGCCATCACTCTGACGGAAATGTGTGCATGTCACTGCTTGGAATTTTATAATGATGAGTTTGTAGTACTCAATAATTTTGAAGGCTGTAAAGCACTCCATACACCAAAAAGTTTGATAGACGCTGGCCTTGATTTGTGATTTCTTATTAATTTTGTCGAAGAGAGACTTAACAAACACAAGTGTCATAGCCACTCTTTCTCCCAAGTGCTGGATTAAAATATGGACCAAAACCAACATGGAATCTATGTCAATGCACCAAGAATAAATGCGACCATAATGATAAACCAACGAGCCACGTTATTTCCACACTGTGATCCTTGCTTGCCCTTTTGGGTTTCGACTTGCCTTGCTACTGTCCCAGGTTGTCCACCTATTTTGAGGGAATTTTGGAAATATGGAACAGAGAACGGTGCACCCACACCAGATTCCATAACAGGTTTTCGTTCCCTCCTGCCCAATAACATTAGACTACCCTCGTCTGGATAGAGGCACCTTTAATTAATTCTCCGCGATGCCTCTCTTCTGGCTGGCTACGAGAAATTGTAGAAGATACATGGTGTGACTCTAATGAAAATAAGACACACTAATGACCCTTAGACTAACCTTTCAAGCTAACTCAGACATGTGGAGCAGAGAATGGCGGGGTTCTTATGCCAAAGAGATCCATGAAGAACAGCAGAGAGATCAAAAGTTATTTGTTCTGTTTAATAATGAAATTAAATATATTGTCAAAATAGGGATTGTTAAAAAAGGTAATTATCGGGAAAGGATATAGCTTTTTTTCCCTTTATAAAGTGTTAACAGTAGTGTTTCATATTCCATTTGCATTAGTTTCTCTTTGATGGATACAAGATCGGATGCTAACAGAATTGGTTAGATTATAAGGAATAAAAATGAAAAAGAGACAAATATTAGCAAATCACATTTTTATAAATTGCCTCAATGTAAGTTCATCCTGAGGACAAATTAACTTCTCACAAATCTGTAAGACTACTGATCACACTGATAAAAATACTGTATTGCATGATTTTGCACTTTTTGTTTTTTTGTTTTTATCTAATCCCTTTATTGCCTAGTAAATTAATATTGTTTATTAAT
>NW_012147930.1:2203400-2231329 GCF_000956105.1 Propithecus coquereli
CTGGCCAAGCTCATGCAGGAGTCAGTGCTCTGACCCTGGTCTTTCACTCGCCTCCTAACATCCAATTCTGGGAGCTGAGTCTTACAAAATTTTTTTCAATTCCTTTTCTTCTAAAATTTGGGAAAAAAAATATCTATTTTTTTTGAAACATACACTTAGAGTGATACTGTGATTATCTTTATGCATTCATTTAAAAAGTACTTATTGAATGTCTCCTGGGAGCTAGACTGAAGCTGGGTGGAGCAGTACGTGTGCTCAGGAGTGCTGACGCATTGTTAACAAAGATTTCAAAAAATGAAAAATCTCAATATCTCAATAAATGGAAAGGTAAAGAGTTTACACAGAAAGTAATGGATTTATATAACATTCCTTACAAACATTGCCTTTTCATCTACTTAATTCTATCTAACAACTTGCCAAATACCTCCAGCAGCTGAGAAACTCATTGCTTTCACGTAGCTGTTTCCTCCAATATGGTTCCAACGTGTGACATGACCATCTCGCACAGTGTCAAAATGATTTCCAGCCTTGTAACCTAATCAAAAAGTCTGGGACACGTTATGTTTAAAAGATATTGAAGGATAAGCTGTATCCCCAAATTCCAGAGGTCTCCAGGGAGCAGGCAATCCATAAATCCAAAGACATAAATTAGGGGGAGATAAAATTACTATTTTAGACAAAAGTAAGTTTATGAAGCTCATATCCTCCAAGAACTCTAAAAAGCTAAAGCCCATTTGGCTGAAGGAAGGAAACACAAGGATACCCATCATCCACATGGCGTGCACAGTGTAAGACGTGCTTTTATGCTCAATGAAAACTTTGCCCTTCACGATAATTCTGTGAGGCTCCTGTAGACACACATGAGCAGTTCTAGAAAGGAAGGGAGTTAGAAGTATTCCGCCACTACATGTTTATCCTATTTCACAAGTTTTATAAATCCACCAAACCCTAACCTTCTTCAGAAATTGATTAAAATTAAATTGTAGATAGCAGGCAATTCTAATTTTATGATCCTCCAATTAAAAACAGGTAACAGCAATTCGGTCCATGCTGTTGACAATATGTGTGAGTGAAATGTATTATGAACTCTATTTTACAATATCTAACTTAATATGTAATTCAGGATGTACCATAATTATTTTTAAAAAACTGATTTAAATTTTATCATCACCACGGTCTAGAAATTCTGAACATCAATGGAATCCACTAAGAGGATCTTAAAGTTCCCCTCAACTTGATTAAGCTTTAGACAGGCTTCTTCCTAACTGTAAGCACCTGACCTCCCTTAGAGTACTCGTCCTTTAAAATGTAAATCACGAATGTCTTTTTCAATGACCTGGAAGCCACTCCTTTGAAAAGTATCCTCAAGAAAGATAAGGTCCCGATTTCCCAGTCTCTGAGGGAGGGTAAGGAGCTTAACTTAAACAAACACCAATTAGCAAAAACACCTGGCCTAATCACACAGCCCAAGCTCCACCCCACCCCCCAAACCAACAGGAATGAAAAAGGAGAAATTACAATTGATGCTAAGGATGTATCATAATTAAAAGTTTAGTTTAGGTATAGACAGTACCATCCTACCAAGAGTGGGAAAGAAAGTAATGAAAACATTTTAGAGTGTAAAATTTCCTATGCTACCCAAAATAAGAGCATGGTGCTAATTTGTTTACAAATTAAGACATTAAAATTTCTCAATTTATATATTTAGAGATTTATAGTAAAGAAAAATAATATGGAACATTTCCTAAGCATTGAAGCAACATTTCATAGCAGATATTGACACAGGTAGGCATAGGTAAAAAAGACATTAAGGAACACCATCGTAATGACTCAAGATAATCACCTGATTAAGACAATTACTTTTTCATATTTAATCGTGTTGCAGTTTTCCTTAAATTACTAATGAAACAGGGTTTTTATTCTGCCTTTGGTGCAAGGCAACACTTCATGCTTCTAAAAATTTACTATCTTTATGCTCTGGATGCTCTACTCTAAGAGGCTATGATATTCACCTGTAGGCAAATATCAGAGGCCTCAGAGAGAGAATGATTTTCTCTGGGTCAATATTTCTGTCTACTACCATGACAGAACTAGTTTCTCTTTCCTCTTTTGAGATTAATCTACCTTGTTATTTGCTAAATTCACAAGCTAGTGAAAAAGGAGCTGTTCTAGATGAATTTCAAGTTTACCAACATTTTCAGACAGTAAAATTACCATTTTTATTATAAGGTAGAAAAGCACGTTTTTCCAATAGCTATCTTAGTGGCACCAGCTCCGCAGTTAATTGCAAATGAGGGGAAGGGAACAGTAACTGATGCCAGCTATGGCTCTTTTGCACTTAATTGGATGGCTGAGGTTTAGGGCATTCCCAATGGGCAGACCTGCCACAGTGTAAGATCACACGGAACATACCAATCACTCGATTAATGCAAAAGTGGCTTAAACAAAGCCTTCCATTTGTTATAAAATGTCTAACGTGGGAGAATGAGTTATTTTCTAAATGGCTACACTGTTTCTAATATCACCATTGGCTAATATGATTAGTAGCTGTTGAAGCATAAAATGTAGTAGGAGTTCATACGCTGAAGTATTTTCCTCACGGACAGAAAAACATTAGATGCTTCAACATTTTTAAAGTGATTGAAAAAAGGCTTTCAAATTGGGAATTAGTGTGACATTCTAACTTGGTTACAAATAAACTGAATACATTGAAGCAAGTTTAGTTCTTTATTAATGGGGGAAAACATGAGGGGAAAAGGTAGCATTTCTAGAAAAATAAATGCATTCGAAAGACGCGAGTGCTCAAAAAATGCTGGTGCTGAGAACGTGCTGTTTATGGAGCAGTGTGGGTGAAACGACTCATGCGGTTGGCGCTTCTTTGTCCACTTGGCCTCAAAGAAATGTTTCCTTTGGGTAGTAGCAACAGTTTCACTTTGTAGTACTAGTATTATTTCTAGATTTTTTTTAAAAAGTTGATTCATGGGCTGCTGAAAATAAATGATCTCCTTTTTTGCTAACAGACTAGGTTAGTCAGGTGGAGGTCAGAATGAAATCTAGGATGTCTTTGGTAAATTTGTTACCATAGGGAATATGTTTAACATACAGCTCATAGGTAAGGCTAATTTAATAGATCAAGAAGTTCCTACTGTGTTTACAGTAAGTCCAAATTTTGTAACCATTAAGTTTAGGTCTGACCTATAGTTCTCAACGCCCTTGGCTGATCATGATGCCAATGGGATTCCAAGGCTACCCACGGCCCCGCTGAAAGATAGGCTTGCATTTTTTATTCGACTGTCTTCTTTTTGTTCTGTAACTTTTTGATAATTGCGTCCTTTTAGACCTTAGTTTCTCTGCTCTGTAGCATGGAAAAAGATGACACATCATTTGGAGACAGCAGATACATTCTATTTCTGAAGATAACTCACCATCGTTTGGACTTTTCATACTACCTATCTTATTGCCTTATATTAAAAGTTTTATTTCATATTCCTAAGAGAAAATATCAGGATAAGCTTTTGCAAATTCACTGAGAATTTTAAAAGCATCAGTGCAGTTTACATTCCTACAAAAGTAAAGTTTGGACTAATAAAAATAATACACCTTAGCTTATGACTTCAATAACTGAGCAAAGGTCGAATTGTATTTCTATACAAGTGCAAAGAAAAAAATCTTCAGATATATTTGAAATGGTTGCTCCATCTGCAATCTTGACTGAAAGTAACTGGGGAACTACCATTTTGATACTAACAACTTTATTTTAATGCTCTCAGTTCAAATCAAAATACAAATGATTCTATGCAAAAAAGGAAATGAGCAATTGGCCTTTCTGGGTATAGAACCATCCTAGCTCTACACCCAGAGGACAGGGAATGGGAAGTGCTACACTGAAAGCAGAACAGCACTGGCAATGCTGACTTCCAACAGGAACATTTTCCAAACTGCCTAAGCCCCACCCAGCCGGCCAGAGCTTGCTGAATGCATTGCAGCTACTTAGGGGAAGGTCAACTGAGAATTTGCTATTCAAATGCCCGTTTAATTGATTCACTCCCTTTATAAATTAAAAGTGTAATGATTATTTTTTAAGCTGACCTAGGTCCACTCTAATGATCAGTAATCTACCTCTCGGTGTTTTGTTAAATTGAAAACGACAGGGAATTCTGTGATGTGGTAAACAAGGTTCAGCCTCATCAGCGAGGAGTCAGAAAGGCTAATGGATCAGTTTAAAATGTCCACAATTCTGTATTTACAAGTCACTTGTGGTGGTGGATGAAAAAGTTAAGGTAAGTTAAATTAGCTTTTCCTTTTTTCTATTTTAAGGAAGTATATTTTGAAGATCGTGTATTTCAAGGAAGAGACTACAGAACCTTGGGGATGGAGAATAAGCCCGGCGTGTCCGGAGGCATCTGTCGCTTAGGAACAGGATGGGCCCCCAGCAGACAGGGCCCTTTCCCCACCCTGCGCCCCTCTCTGGCCTGGGCCCCCCGTCATGGAAGTCTCCCAGCTCCCTCACTCCGCTGGCAGGAGGGGAATCTCTAAAATCTCCCACTGCTGACTTTCTGACTCAGCGTCTGTAGCTTTTGAAAGCAATGTGGACATTCTTATCTGTGCATGGCAGCTTTGGACACCGTTGGTGCCTTTCACCAGGGCTTAGAGCCCCAGCTAGAAGAATCCTTCACAACAGAGATATCTGCCAGAAGGTAGAATTTCTCTTTCTGTTCCTCTAAGTGTAATGAAAAAACATCATCCTGCTGAAGGATTTGTACCCTGGGTATAGTCAAAACAAGCAAACAAGCAAAACAACAGACAGACGTTAACAGCAATTCTGATCTTTTCCTAGTTTTCTAAATTGTTAGGGTAAAGATATGGAGTGGGTAGCCTTTTGCTTAGCAAGGTAATGCCATGAGGGAGTAGATCTAGAACTCAGATTAAGAAGAAGGTTGAAAAATCTACCTGCTTCACCCAAAAAGATAATTTAAATTTGCAGTTTGTGTGCATACAGGGGGCAGGGACAAGAGAGAGAAATAGAATAACTGGAGAAATATGGCTTATAAATAGTAAAAATATGCCCTGCTAGGAGAAACGCCTAATAAATCAAAGCAAGAGGAATGTTTAACATTGTTTCCTCTCCCATGCTTTAATTACAATTTGCAACTTGCGAACTTTCAGTAAAAGTCTTCCAGAGGCAGACCTTAGAGATTATTTGGAAGGAATGATGGAGGAGAAATTGGGTCCCATATGGACAGCAATAGAACGGTTGGGGTGCTGGCTGGAAGCAGGCTGTGGCATGCACCCCTTATTTGGCAGAAGGTATCAGGACCCCTGTTTACCCAAATGCAATAAAAGAGTTGACCTTTGAAAGCAAACGATTTCATGCAAAATCCTTCCTGTTACTGTAACCTCTTTTTGCAATACCCAATGTAAGTACTGAGAAGCTTCCTGTGAAGTCTAAAACATCCAGACTACTTTGGCCCATTTGCCTTGTTACGGATCCTATATTTGATGCTACAAGAGGTAAATCACTTATTTACAATGAGAAATTAAGTGCAATTCAGTCGCTAGATCCTACCGATCAAGAAAAATTCTCTTAAAGATAAAAACATAAATGGAAAATTTTGAGAAATTTGTAACAATGAAAAGATATTGAATCATTTATATCTAGTTTAGCAAAAACCTTATGATTCAGAACATGGCCAAATGGAAGATCTTGACAGTTAACATGTAGTTATACAAAATCACTAAATTAACACGGGACATTAAGATGCTACATTTTTAAGATGCATTTTTCAGTTTCCCACGCAGTGTGACACTTAATTTCACTTAGTTGTTATCGTGACTCCCTGGCATCATTACTATCATCTTCCTATTATAGGTGAAGAAAACCTGAGTGATTTGTCCAAGTTCACACAGCTAAATTGGTAGCAAAACTGTAGTATTGAAAATCCCCGATTTTTCCTTCCTAGTCCTGCCTTCTTCCCCCCGTATCACACGTCTTCCCCAAATGCTCATTTTCCATGCAGGGAGATCATTTCAAATGTTATCTTTTTAGATACAACATTAATCGACTATATTTCCAAGTGTCGTTTATATTGTTGGCGTGAATTAAGTATTAGAAGGAAGGAAAGCCTGTCCCTGTCTCGGCAGTGATAGGTCACACCCGCATCGATGGGAGAGAGAAGCAGCTAGAATCGTTTCGGCTCCCGGTTTTCCAGACGATCGTTTTGATGTAATGGATATATGTAGCTCCGTGTCTTCGAAAGACTTTGCTTTACATTTCTTTATTTAATAAGAAAGTTTCTAATGTCTAGAATTGATAAAGTTAATATACTAAAATTTTAATTGAAAACGTCTGCAATAATTGTTTAACTTATAACATGGGAGCTAAGATAGTTTTTATCTTTTTGGATAACAAGACGCACAAAATGCTTTCAAGATTATCTCCACTTTAAAGGGAGAGAGTGTGCTTCCGTTTATAAATCAACTTTATGAATTAAATATTTATAGGAATCTCATAGACATATAAACAAAAATGCTTATATACTAATCTTTTAAAAATGCTTCAAATATATATATAGTATACATATATTCAAATATATAATTACATATTTATAGGTATATACATATATAAATTGAGAAAGTAGAACGTGTATATGTAAAATATACGTATATATACATACAGAGAGAAATTAACATCCAATTAGACTTAAAATGGTCCTCAAAACCCTTATGAAAAGTTCATATTTTATTCTCTTCTCAAAATCTTAGAAATGGTATTTCTCCTTATTTTCCCATTGTGATAAAGTGAATAAATTTGTTGCAAATGTATACCATCTATTACAGATGTAAAATGACTTATAACATCTCATTGTTAGTGTTTGAAGGCGCTATGATCCCCTTTCAAATGTGTAATTAATAAGCCCTGAAGGAGGATGACAACATTATACTGAATGTCCAATCCTGCCTGACTGTGGTACCATCGCGGAAATAAGAACAGACAGACCTCAGTTCTCGCGTTTGACGCTAGCTCACTCCGTCACCTGAGGGAAGCCAGACAGTTCACCGGGGTCTGTCTCGCTCAACCCATAGAATGTTGCTGCCACCTATTCGGCATCCTCCAGTGCTCCCTCCTCACCTGCACTGTTGTCTTTGTGCCCCCACAACCACCTGTGCCTGTCTCCATCACGGCCTCCTCCTCGGGCATTTTCGTAATTTATAAACCTGTATCTGAATAACAGTAATGATAATAGTAACTAATATTGCTCCATTGATTTAGCCTATCCTGTGCTAGGCAGTGCGTGAAGGCTGTAAAAAACGCGGGGGCTGGGGGGAGGTGGCCCAGTTGATCTCTGATCTCCTGTCACTTCCAGGGTCGCTCGTTTTTGTGAATTTGAACTTCTCTCTCTCCTCCCTGGTGTCAGCCTTCTGCCGGCTCCCTAAACCCTTCCGCCCTGTCGTCTGTGACCTGTGAGCGGTGCTTGCAAGAGGGGGCCGGTGGGGCCAGTTTGCAGCTCTGCCTCCCAGCGTCCCTCACATTTTTGCTGGAAATTGTTGAATTACAAAACACCAGCTGGTTCCTACTCAGCAGCCTCCATGAAATCACGGTCATGCTGCGTCCCTCGCTGTGAGCCTGTGATGTCCTTGCGCTGTTCCCCTCTTCACCTTCCGAGGCAGTTGACAGCCTTTATTTTGTCACAGAGCCACTGCCAGGAATCCCTGTTCCCGTCAACTCAGCGGTCTCACAGACAGAGGAACTGTGCACTGCGCACAGGCTCAGAGTGACGACCCTGTCCTCTTTGTCAGGGAATCTCGGTTTTTATATTTTTGCCTCTGAAACTAAAAATGACTGGATGTCAGATGCAAGTTACAGCACAGCTCTGTGGATTCCCTGACTCATCCCGGCACACGCTGCCACCTCCCACTCCACCACCTAACCCAGCAAAGGGGACGCTGTTGATACTGCTTTCCAGTGCTTTGTGCATCATTCGACAGCAAATTACTGAGAAGGCGGAACTCAGTGATAGCTTTCCATCCTCGATCTCACCATATTTCCAGCTCTCTGTCATATTTTTTTTCCTTAGCAGGTAATAAATAAATTGGAAGAAACAAAGAAAAACAGAGCAATGAGTCAGGAATCTGGCTTCGCAATTTGCTACTGTGGAGGGTGAGATATATAATTTTACACCAGTGATATGAGATCTATAACCTCAGATTTCATGTCTGTTGAGGGAGAATAATATCAAGGTTAGTGCAAGCTACAATGGAATCTTATAAAGTCTCTGGAAAATGATTATGCTCAACAATAGCAAAATAAGCTGTTTCCACTCCAGCTCCTTGTTTAAGTGAAGAGGATAGAGTATAAGGGTGGCCCATGTTTCATGACCTATATTTTTAATCTATTGTACAAGTGTAGATGAAAGGTTTAGCACATTTCAGTGTATTGCCTCAAAGAGCTCAAAGTCAAGAGGGCTCTAAGGAAGGAGAATGGTTTACTAGAAGTTGAAAGCCATGTGTAGACACGTGCCCTACGGTGAAAGAGAAGAGACATCACAAAGCTTCCAAAGCCTTTAGCTGGATCCTAAGGAGAGGCCTCTGGCCATGTGACTGCATGAGCCTGCAAAGGGTCTAAATCAAAAAAAACTTGCATAAATAATTGTGTTCAGTCACTTAATAGTTGATAGCCTGAAGGTTCCCCATTTGCAAAGGGTAAAAGAGAGAATGTGTGTACATCTCCCTTAAAGAACGAAGAATAATTAATACACACGTAAGACATCAACACCACTATTTTCACAGGGAAAGTAAGAGGACATTTGAAAGATGGGCAAACAGGCACAACTGCAGGTTAGTGAAAGGTTTCTGATTCATCGATACCTGCTCAGAGAGCGATATCGTCGTCCATAAATATTTGTTGAAATGACGTATTTTTTCTAAATACCAAGTCTATGTAAGGAAATACAAAATTTTATATTGGGAATTAAGTGGACTGTACTAACGCTACTCGAGAAACACAACTGCAAGTTTATGTGGCGATAAACCTAGTCCTAAGCCCTAATGCTCCTGCAGAGTTTGCTACGCCCGGCCCCGTGCGGGGGCTTGTGCACTCGTCCAGTGCTCGCAAAGGCCGCGTGAGTCAAATGCACCGTTGTCCCATGTTACAGAGGAGATGCAAAAGGCACCGATGGTTTAAATAATCTGCCCAACATTCCCCTTTGGGCAGTTAGTACTGGAGCCAGATGACTTGGTCAAGAAAAGGCTGAAAACGGAGACAGAGCGGCGTGCAGGGCAGGTGGGTCAGCGCCTGGGTCTTGCCTTGAAATCCAGCCTGACTCCCACACTGGCCACAACCCACATTGCCTCAAATTCTCTGCCGCAGAGGCCGGTGCTTTCATTTCCTAAATCAAAACTAGCCTCAATCTCCAGGAAACTAGTTTCGGAAATGAAAATATGATTAATATGGATTTTCTTCTCATTAAGAGGGGGAAAACTATCGTTCATAAATGCAAAATTTAAATGGTTAAAAGAAAAATTAAATCTTCAGCCACATCTTATAATGAAAGTTCCTATCATTATGAGGCGTTTTGCAGATAAAGACAAGATTTGACTTTTGAACACCCTTGGCTGGATGATTTAATAATATACATTCAAAATAACATGAAGGATTTTAAGCAAATTTCCAATCATGAGCGTTCTACTTCATCAAATCAGAACAGAAACATTCCTTTGTGTCAGCTTTTGCCAGTGATCCCAGATCTTTCTATTAAATTGTACTAAAAGCTACAAACAGTAACACACAAGGCTGCAAAGTAAATGAAATCCTCTTAAATAGGGCAAAACCGGAAAAAAAAATTGCCATTCTATAACCCTCTCTGTCCCCAATAACTGCAGGAATGAGCTTTTCAGGAATGTACATCCTAGGTGCTCTGGAATTGCACATTTTAAATCATCGAGCCGCCAAAGTTTGCTGATAGTCATCAAAGGACTGTGATGGAGTCAGGGACCCAGTGGCCCAGTTACTCAGAGGAGCCCCAGAGATTCCCGCACAAATGGAATCGGAACGGGGCTGGCTCAGACTTATCAGAGCGTGATGGTCACCTGACTCCGACGGTAAGACTCCCTGCGGCTTTTGTGCTTGCGGGGGAGGAGCGGGAGGGTTTCGTATCTGCCTGCGGATCAGCGCAGCATCTCTGGGTAACAAAAACATCTTTGTTTATACTGACATTTTAATGATGACTAAAGAGTCGGAGTTGCCAATGCTTTCCGCTTTTCAAAGAAGGGTCCAAAAGGCTTTGCAAAGTTTATGTTCTCCCCAGATATGACAAAACTTCAATGAATGCAAAAGCCAATGGTAAGGACATAAAACTTCTCAATGACTCCGTACAAACTTTTGGGAAAAACAAAAAGGACAAAAACAATATTCATCCTAACTCTTTCAAGGAACATTTTTTATCTCAAATACTTTATTTTCTCTGTGTGTAATAAAGCAAATGCCCTGTTATTTGTCTTATTAATCTCAAAGTTAAAGAATTAGTCCTATCAATTACCCCAAAAGCATTCACTTAGTGACAAATCAGAAACACTGGAAAATGTAGGTAGCATTTGCTACTCCATGATGACACGTACATAAGTGCTTGAGATTTAAGGTAACTTTCTGTACCGTAAGGGCCCCTGGCAGAGACTCTGTGCAGTTCCCAGGGAGGCCAGATGAGCGAGTCGAGCTTTGCACAGGAAATGGAGACAGTGCGGTGCCTTGGGAAGACCCCAAGTTATGGATCCAAGAAGGTGTACCATGAGGAGTACATTTTTATTAATGTCTTAACATCTAATAGCTTAAGTCTCCTCATATATAAAATGGAGCTGATTTTTTTTTTTTTACCTTTCTTGACTTTTGTGAAGATCATGGAATTTTATGCATCAGAGTGCCTTTCAGATGCGTGGCATGTTATATGTGTATCCCAGACAACATTAACTGGGGCAGGTGGGTGGGCGCTGAGGGGCACACAAGGAACCTCTGGCCTAGAAGAGGGGTCGACAGTTACTGACAGTGCAGCAGATCCCCCCGCCTGTCTGCACAATCCCTGAGAGCAATTTGTATGTTTTCAAACGGTTGAAAGAGTATCGGAAGGAGGATGTGACGTGACACATGAAAATACATGAAATTCAAGTTTCAGTGTCGATAAGTGAGTTTAAGTAGAGCACAGCAACCCTGGTCTGTGCCTACTTTGGTGAGGCAACCCCAGAGCCGAGAAGCTGCAACAGCAATCAGAGGGTGGGCAGAGCCTCAAATATTTACCATCTTGACCTTCACAGAAGAAGTTTACTGAGTCCACCTCAAAGGCTGAAAGCAAAATTTTTCCTGCAGGCACATGTAATCACAATGACAGTTCCTGAGGTGGAGCTGTCCCAGTGACCCAGAGATGGACTTCCTTCCTTCCTTCCTCCTTCCCATTCTTCCTCCCTTTTTTGAATGCAGTGGGAGGAGGGTCCTCAGAGGACCAGTTGAGCATCTCTAGCTACCTACAGTCAGTGATGTGTTCTCATTCTCCTGAGACTTCCACACTATTGTGCTGGCACATGCTAGAACTGCAAGCCCTTCCTGCAGCTTTGGTTTTCTGAGCAGCCTAGACCTCGGTTATCTGGATGAGGGGTGAGGGCGTCTGTCCCTTCACAGCCCCCGACACGGGCTGGGAGCTGCACATTTGCTTCTCCGGCCCTCCTGTACCTGGGAGCCAGGACTGGGGCTGATGTGCCTGACCCGCCGTTCACAGCAGGGTGAACTTGCCCACTGCTGACCCACAGCCTTGGCTTGACCAAACTTTAGTCCGCCTCCTGTTCTCCCCACAGGACACTGAATCAGGCTGGTCCCCAAGTTGAAGCAAGCTCTGGGGGGCAGAGCATCTCCCCTAGCAGCTCATTGTGAGACTGGCTGACCGAGTGCAGACCCTTCCTGCTCAGCTGCCCCTGTGCATTGGACCAGTTTCTCCTCAAAGCTCCTGCTAGCACTGCTTCCCCCTCCCATGCAAGAAAAGCCTTTTTCTGTTTGATTTTGGGATCACTGCAGGCCTTGAGGTCAGACCATTCTCCCTGTGTCCTTCATCTTTTCCAGTGAAATCTCTCGTTACCTAAGTCCAGACTTGGTTTTACTTTGGCACCACCGATGCTAGGAGGGAAGCTCATGTGCCCACTTTGCAGACACGGGAAAGACCCAAGAGCAGGGGCACACGCCAAGCCCATGGAGAAAAGATGCTGTCATTGCTGCTGCAAAGGGAGACAGAGACAGAAATTCCCCAAAGAAATAGTAGTGTCAGTGCACATACTAGCTTCCATCGTAGGCTCACCGTGAAAGAAGAGTCCCTTTTCCTCACACTTGTCTTTCTGGCTCAGAGAGGGTAAATTTGATATTAGTAGAGCAACAACAGCAGTGATGGGTGCATATTACGGGCCATCCACTGTCCTAATTGTTTAATCGACCACACCATTCCGTCCCCATCACAACCCTGTGAGTGCCACCATTATCTCCATCTGACAGGTGGGGAAACTGAGATGTGGGGAGTTTAGAACTTACCCATGATTATCACAAGTGGTGGATCTAGAATCCAAGAGTGAGAAGTGGATTTCCAGAATCTGAACTCTCAAGCCCTTGCTGCACCATGTTCACCGCCAAAAGGAAAAATGAATCTTCATACACCTACTTATTGATACGTAGCACTAAAATGTTTTACTCATGGGGATAGCATTTAGTCTTTGCTTAATTTGCTCCTAAAAGACTTAAAAAGGCAAATTTATGTCAACAGAGGAACTAATTTTAAATTGAATTCAGTCATTCCAAGCTTTGAAGATTATGATTTGATTAAAACTAAGATTTCAGAAAAAAAAAGATTTATCTTTTCTATAGCAACAATTTAGGTAATTGTTTCTTTTTCTGAAGTCTAATTTCATCACAAATAACAGGAAATATTCTGATTTTTGAAAGGTAGTGAATTCAGGAAACTACCCAGCAACAAATATACAAATTAAAAATGGTTGAAAACCTAGACTGGTAAAAAAAAACAAAGCTGACTTTGGAAATTTGGGGTTATGTTCAGTTGACCTAAATGTATAAAACTTGAAATTCAAAGAAAGAGTTCAGAATAAGGAATATATTTAAATAAGTGCCGGCCATGTGTCTTCATGAAGCCCAAGCATTAGTTGAAAAAAAAAAAGCATTTTGCCTATGTAAGGTGAAAGGGCTTTTAAGACTGATTTAAATATCCACATTTCTCATTTTGCATGAGTCTAAAGCCTCTGTATACACGTTGTGGAAATTCCAGCTGTTAACCACTCTAGAAGTATTTGTGTTTATATGTGCACAGATACATACACACACCCCGCCCACCTCTTCACTCCCCCCTTGGAGTTAGTTGCCATTATTTTTTATAACACGAAACAGAATTTAATCAGTAATGTTCGGATAAAAGTATCATGTTAGCTCTGATGTGTTATAGTTTAAACATTAGAAAAAAAGAATAGGAACTTGTAGTTTCAAATACTGTCTTGAACAGAAGCCCTAAAAAGATCATATTGTAGTTGTTTTCTACTGAAGAAATGGTTTAATACTACTTGATACCATTACATACATCATTTGATGTATGCATAAGATATTGTAAACCATTCTTTGCAAATATCAAGAAAATTAAAGTGTTTGATATCTCTTAGAATGCATCATTCACTTTGTCTTTTTTATTCCAGTTTGCATCAAATCACAGCACTTCTTGAAAACCGAGTAGTCCCAGGTTCCAAGGAAACGTAAATAATGTAAAAGATAACCTTTTGAGACATATGATAAAAGTTCAGAGGGACTCTCAAGGTGTTACTTCCCATATTTCATTTAATCCTATTGACTACCCTATAAGGTAGGCACTATTATTGTCTGCATTTAGACATGAGCCTTAGAAACATTATATAACTTGCCAACTACATATAATTGATAAGTAAGGGTAAGTGACAGAATTAGGACTTAAATCCAGGTCTCTTTGACTATAAAAATGTAGGCTTTCAGCCACAGAATTAAAGGAGTCTTAGAAATAACCTTGTCATTCTTCCTTAATTTTTTAGAAGAGGAAATTGAAACTGAAGATAAGTTAAATGGTTTGCTCAAGGTCATGTGGTTGTTGAGGTCGAAGAAAAAGGACTAAACTCAAGTTGGATAATCACCCTACAGCTTGGGGTTCCTACTGCCCTACGTTGTCTCGGACACAGATGGGTAAATAGTGCATTTTGATCTATACCTCTTATAAACCTAAATTTAAAATGTCAAAAGTTTTGTGTATTTCTTTCAACATAACCAACAGCAATAAAACTTATTACAATTTAGCAGAAAAGTCCGCAGTAGACAGTAAGGAAACCACTGCTGTCAACCTTTATAGCAATTCTGGGATCAATTTCAAGCAATTGAATTAGAAGCTTTTGAGCTGCGTAAAACATAGTTTTATTTATTTTTACATACCTCTTAGGAGAGGTATCACTGCATTTTTTTTCTTTTCTGCAGAATTTAACTTTCTGACCTTTATCTTAGAAGAGTTTATAATGATTCGCTAAGTCAAGGCTTCATCAGTTCATAGCCTTTTCATTTAAATATTCAGTAAGTATAGTGTACAACATGCCTTTAGAAGTAATTTCTTTACGGTGGTTTTGTGCCTTTGACTAGCCATTATATATTTGCATATGACTTTGCTAAACTAAGCAATTTTCTTTAATGTCAACCTTGATGAACAAGTAAGCATTAAGGCAACATTTAAACACTAAAGCAATATATGGTTAAATGAATCTAAATAAACTGAACCAGTAAGACATCATAATTAGTTTCAGTGCCTGCTTTGAGTAAATTTTCTTTCCAAAATTCCATATGTGTTTTTTAATTGTTACTTTACCAGTATTCATCTAGGAAACATTCAGCAATTAAATGTACCAGGTTTCCCAATAATAAAGTTTGCTAAATAAAGCTCAGCAAAATTGAATGGATTTATAGTACTACAAAACAAAATTTCTTATTTTTGATGAATAAATCTTAATCTTCCAACATTTTCAGTGTTACATGGAGAGTAAATCTTTGAAGGTGCCATGTATTTTATAAGATATTAATACAGGGGGTAAAGGTGGATTCAATATTTGCAAATAAATTAACCTAATTTGATTCATAGTTTTCATTCTTAAATCTAATAGAATTGACTTTTGGATATTTTAAATTATTTTACCTATGATGCTTCGATTTTTTAAAATAGATTTTATATCTTAGAGCAGTTTTAGGTTCACAGAACAATTGAGGGGAAGGGGCAGAGACTTCCCATATAACCCCTGTGCTCGCACACCCACGGCCCCCCAGCCATGAACATCCTGGCCCTGAGTGGTGCATTTGTTACACCTGATGAACCTACATTGACACCCCATTATTACCCAGAGTCCATAGTTTGCATTAGGGTTCATTTTTGGTGTTGTGCATTCTATGGGTTTGGACAAATGTATAATGACTTGCATACACCACTGTAGTATCCCGCAGAATAATTTCTCTGCCCTAAAAATCCACCTATTCAAATCTCCCTTCCCCAACCTCTGAGAACCACTGATCTTTCAGTGTCTCCATAGGTTTTCCTTTTTCAGAATATCATATAGCTGGAATTGCATAGCATATAGCCTTTTCAGATTGGCGTCTTTCACTTACTAACATACATTTAAGTTTCATCCATGTCTTTCCATAGCTTGATATAGCCCATTTCATTTTAGCACTGATCAGCATCCCATTATGTGAAAGGCCACAGTTTATTTATCCATTTACATACCGAAGGGCATCTTGGTTGCTTCCAGATGTTGACAATCATGAATAAAGCTACTAAAAACAGCCCTGTGTAGGTTTTTGTATGGACATAAGTTTTCAGCTCCTTTGGGTCAATAACAAGGAGTGTGATTGCTGGATTTTATGCTAAGAGTAGGTTTAGAGTTTTCTAAGAAAATGCCAAACATGGTCGTATCATTTTGCATTTCTACCAGCAATAAGGGAGAGTTCTTGTTCCTCTACTTCCTTGTCAGCATTTGATCTTGTCAGTGTTTTGGATTTTGGACATATTAGTAGGTGCATGTTACTTTTTGAAAAATTTGTATCCTTCCAAATCACAGTACAAATGTTGTTGTGAAATATTATTTAAAGTTGCAGCATAATATGGGTGTCGATTAAATTCACCAAAATTTATTCTTGTCTTAAAGTGAGTGTTCTTGCAAAACTCTGTTGACTATGTGCATATTGTAAATGGGGTAACATTCAAGGAAATAGCTTACAAGAAAAATGTAGCATAAAAATGATAAGACAGTTTAAGTTGGATGCAATGACCATGATTAATTAGTAGTGCAACACAAATGAGCTCTCAATCTTGGGAATGCGATGATTTACTCAATAATGTAGTAATACTTTAATTTTATATGTCTATACTTCTTCACCATCGATTTAAAAATCGCCACCGTAAATGTGGTGCAGTGAAAAGACAAACACTGGACTTGGATCAGGTTTGGTTACTTGTTAAGTGACTTTCAATTTGTTACGTAGGTTTCCTAGACTGTATTATTACTTTTTTTTAATTTTAGGCTAGGAGTGTGGAAAAATTAAATAATCACAGTAAGCAAACAGTTAGTAAATGTGTCATTCCCTCCTCTCCTTTATAATCATTACATTAATAACACTTCAATACTTGTGATGGTATTAAGGAATAATTTTAAATTTTATTATACCTATTAGTTACATTTTCAAGATTTAATTATTAGAAATTTCACATGACTATAACGAATTAATACAGTATTTTAGAAGGAAAACAATGTTAAAAAATAGCCAAAATATTTGATATGTGTCAAGAGAAGTTAGAAAAAACAAAACCATTTTGAACGAGATTAATCTTCATTAATGGGTACAGATGATAGAGATAGAAAAACACCTAAATATGCATTCCTAAAATCACAACCACACCTACATATGGTGGGCAGAGAACACATACACATTTGAGTGGTCATCCTAAGATAACTGACGGTGGCACGAGACCTCTGAAACAGCTTAGCACCCCGGCACTCATCCAAGAAATAAACCTGTATCCTAATCACGTGCAACCCCAGCTAATCTTCGCACAGCTCCCCAACCTAAAAACCAGATATAAACTGGTGTATAATCAACCAAACCCCATAGAAAATCTTGAAGGCTTTCAAAATCTTAATTCCTTTAGACATTTTTTTTTTTTTGGTTTACATACCTCTTTTTCCGCCTCTTAAAAAAATATGCAATTGATTTTTGAGAATATAGACTTTTAAAATATATTGGTGAGGTGGAGAAAAGAAAAATTCAAATATTCAAAGTGTTTAGGAGCTATGGTATTTTAAAAATGTGGTTTGATAATAGCCCTTAAAAAGACCCTCCTTTATCTGTTTGAATTGACCAGTGGAAAGTTTTTATAATTTTTGTAAAGTTTCATGCATTCCTGGATGTTTTTGCCCATGACACCTGAAGTTTCCTTGGTGACAGAGGCCCATGCAGACAAGAAAGTGTGTGGGAGTGCAGATGTATGTTTAGAGAAGCTAAGAATTCATGTGCCTGTTTTGGTGTGTGTATAAACATATCTATCTTGAATTCCGAATACCAGACCTTCCCCTGCAGCAAATATTAGCAGCCAAGAGCTGTGCTTCATTCAGGTTTAGCATCACATTTCAAGGGAACGTAAGCTGTTGATCCACTTGGTTAAATTTTTGTGCCCATTATCTCAGCTGTAGAAGGGCAAATGTACACTGTCCCAAAAACGTTTTAGCACTCTAAAACAAATCTTACTGAAACATATAAGATTTGTACAAAATATACACCATTTTTATTAGAGGTTTAATCACTAGGCATTTCATCTCTGCTGTCAGGTCACATCTGCCTCAGGTCAGAGAACAACTACTCCTTCTCACATTCCTGTACCTAGCAGGACGCCTCTGTACAGAATGTATAAACTGCAATTACTGTCTGCTCTTCAAATTGTTAATGTAAGTAATGATAATTGAAACAAAAGTTTGCAATTTCATAACTACGTATCTCTGTATATCCATTTTCTCTACCGTATTTACTGGCTTATACTTTACTAACTGGATTCCAGATCTCTTATTAATTACATTCTTAACGATAAGGTCATACAGTGGCGCTGTCTAATGGAAATATAATGTAAACCCATAACTTTATTTTAAATTTGTAGTAGTCTCCTTGAAAAGCAAATGCAAAAAGTCAGTTTTTATAATGTATTTCATTTAACCCAATATATACAGAATATGCTCGCTTCATTACATAATCAATATAAAATATATCAACACAAAAGTTATTAATATTAATGAAATATTTTATAGTCTCTTCTTTAATGATGGGTCTATAAAACACCATATGTATTATATACCTACACAGCACATCTTATTTGGATGTTAAATTTTCAACAATTAAAGTGAAACGTAGTCCTACCAAAATGATGAAGTTGTGTTTAGTGACAAGATATTTTACACTGCTTCTTTTTTAACTTAGATTCATTTCAGTTAAAAATAAATAAAATTAAAAATTTAATTGCTCAGTCACTGCAGCCTCATTTCAAGTGCTTGACAGACGCATGTGGCCAGCGGTTGACACATTGGGCAGCACATTCTGAGAGGAACATCCTTACCAGCCCCTGTGGGAGGTGTTTATGCAACTTTTTTGTTTCCCAGGGACAAGGCCCGGGGACTGTTAGAGAACAGCAACAAAGAGGAAAGAGAAAGATCACTTTTAAAATATCTACACAGAAATGCAAAACTCTCAAGTTCATATACAAACCCAAGGTATTGCTCATGTAACGTTTTATCTTCTACCTAATTGTGAAGTAGAGGACAAGATAAATTTTTCCAGAGGACTTATACTTTAAATTGCAAAATCTATGATTTTAGAAAAACAGTTTCTTTCAGTGAGAAAAAGGTGGTTTGTCTTTGCGGTTTGGAAAACCTGTATTTATAACAGAAAACTGCCTTTTTTTATAAGTTAGAGGTATCTAACTAAGTCTTAGTAAAGTTTGCCTGGTAACTCTGCAATTTAAATAAGGACCTACCTTAAAGCACCACAGGTGGTAGTGTTTGTGTAAACGAAATCATGGTAGAAATGTTAAGAACGTATTGGAATAAGATAATGGTGACTTGAGTGGTTATGTTAGAAAAACTAAACATATACAACTTTCTAAGACTTATGCAGATACCTCTGATTTATATAAAATCCTGTTTGCTACAGTAATTAACAGCAAATATTCAAATTGGCTGTATAAAAATATACGAGGTGATATGACCACTTCAAAACAATAAATAATCCCGATTCTAAGGTCTGATCATAACTTATAGTATTTTATATATTTTTTATATTTCAGTAATATTGCAACATAATGCTTTTAAGTAAAGTTATGTAGTGAAAGTGGCAAAAAAGAGAGACTTATTGTGCAAGACTAGATTAAAATAAGTTATAAACAGAATACAACAGTGGGGAAATCAGAACCACAAAGGGGACAGAGGGTCTTTGCAGAGATACAAAGCATCCTGTGTGCAAGACGGGCATCTTGCATCGTCATCGTTTCTCCTGTTTACGCATCATTCCCACCAGGTTTTAAAAAGTGCTGTTATTTATCCCATTTGAAAACAAACAAAAATTAAGCAAAAGTACTCTTGGACCTCATTTCCTCCCCAAGCTAAGCTCTATTTCTCTTCTTTACAACAAAACTCTAATCTTCCCCTTCATTTTCTCTCAAACTCGCTTCATCTAGGCTGTCTCTTAGCTCCTAATTCCATCATCATCGCGTTGAGCAAGGTGACGATGCCTTCAGGGTTGTTTATCAGTTTCCATCTTTATTCAGTTTGCCCTTGACCTTTCACACACTTGATCATCCCTGCTATGTTCTTGCAATTCTCCTGATTTCTCTGCTATCTCATCGATCACTTTCTCTTATTCTTCTTTGTTGGTTCCTTCTTTTCTTTCCAACCTCTAAGCCGTTTGGCTTAGTCCTTGAAACTCTTTGCTACCTAACTTTCCTGGCGAACGTGTCCACTCGCATCCTATAAATACCCTCTACAGAGCTGCAGAATCCTAACGTTGTGTATCTGGCCGGGACACCTCTGAACAAAGTCCAGCCGCACACTCGACACCGCACACGATGTCTTCCGAGTGCCTCAAACCTGCTATGTTCACAAGGCGACCCTGGATCTCTTCCTCCAAACCTGTTCCTCTGTCTTCTCCCACCTAGATGAACAGCAACCACCTGTTTCCAGTTTCTCAGGTCAAAAACCTGGAGCCATTATTAACATCTGTGTTTTTCTCACATCCCACCTTTAATCTTTCAGCATACTCTTCTGGTTTTCTTGACAATATCGTAAATATATCCACTCTGATCACTGCCTTTTCTCCATTTCCTCTAGATGAAATGGTAGCCTCTAAATACATCTTCCTACTCTTTCCCATACTTTTTATTCCCAACATAGCCATTAGTGGAATCCTATTAAAAGTAAGACAGATTACATCACGCGTCTGCCTTAACCTCCAACGCCTTCCCATCGCATTCAGAGTGGGAGCCGATGTCCTCTTGATGCCCCACGAGGCCCTATCACGCATGTTACTTCCGCTCTTCCACTCTGCAGCGGTCCTGTGGGCTTCCTTCACAGCTCCAGGCAACACCACGCACGCCACCGCCCCGCGCCTTGCCCTGGAGGCTCTGCCCCTGTGAATCTTCCCTTCCGATTTTTGCGTAAATGCCACCTTCTGAGTGAGGACTTCCATGTCACATCTACTTAAATGTGAAGATCTATTCCTTCTACCATCCACACTTTCTATTTGCTTTCTCCGAATTATTTCCACAGCATGCGCTGCCATTTAGGATATCAGGAAATGTATTTGGGTTTATTTATGATTATCTCTTGCCTCTTATTAGAATATAACTTATAAGGGAATTTTGCTTGTGAATGTTTCCCCCAATATTGTTTCTGCTGTGCACAGAGGAGTGTTAGAGCCTAAAAGAGGGTGAAATGCATGAAAGATTAAATAATTATTTGAATACTCAAAAACCTCTATGCAAGTCATTGCGGGTGAACTGAAGATTAAGAACACGTGTTACTAACATGTTTTATCCCTCGCGGAGTTTCTCTTGCCAAAGTTACCAAAAGCTCCTAGTTGGTAAAAAGGAAGGACCTTTCATTCACAGTCTATCTGTTCCTTTCTAGAGCATGAGATGTTATCTCTCTCTTTTTTTTTTTTTAAACACTCTCTTATCTTGGCTGGAGTTTATGCAATTTGCATTTCAATTATACAAAAAGAAACACATTCTGTCTCAATTCATGCAATTCAGCATAGTCAGATAATTTATGATAAATGGAATTCAAATGAAACCTGAGAAAAAGAATATTCCTTTATACCCTGAGTTTAAAATGTTAAAATATATCTTTTTCCCTAAATTTATAGGCACCCCCACTTCTTTCTGACGGAGTGAGATTATTGAGATTAATGGCATGCCATTAGGACTCCATCAGGCAGATGTGAGGTCTGCAGGATGAGCAGGAGAACACGGAACATGGACAATATTTATCAGTCTTAACAGTCCACCCACGAACTGTGTTTCTACAAACGAGAATTCCTAGTGGAAAATACTTGTTTTAACACATTTCACTTAAGAGAAATTGAATAAAGAAGTTGAGAGTTCAGGCAAAAGTATATTAACATACCTAGTATATGATTTTTCCAAATTAGTACTGTTTAGGTAGAGATAGGCAGAGGATAGAGAGTTTCAAGTGATTCTATTTTGGAACTATGTATGTATCACCATGATCTTTCTTTATTTATGAGGCCAGCCTGAACCCCTGTTGCATTTTTATCTTCCCCTCCCTCAAAGTATAAGGACCAGCTCAACTGTGTGCCTGTCCATGCAGTTTTTCTAACACATTGGTTCACCTGACATTTATCAAATGCAAACCCTATGGCAGGCCCTTTCCCAGGTATAGAGATCACAGTAGTAGAAACAACTCCTTGCCCACTTTGAACTTCTTTTCCCTCCAACATCCTATAAAATATAATACAAAGATTTTACCATACTAATTAATTACTTATTACTTTGTGATATAATTATGTTAGGCATGGCTTATCTGCACTTCTGAACTAAGACACGAAAAAGAACAGATGCACATCCCATCAATCTTTGTAGCCCATAGTTTCTTTTGCTGGCACTTAAAAAACATTCAGTGAAGATTGTATATGGAATAATATATGTCCAATAAATCCATAATTCCTTAAAGGAAGATTCACTTTAGATTTCACTAAGGCAAAGCCAAAACTTGCCCATCCTCTCCAATGCAGATAAATTGGTAGAATATTTAGAGCAGAGTTTATTTGTTTGTCCTGATATTTATGTGCCAAGCTTCTGAAATTTCCATCTCTTTAATTTATCCTTTCTTTTTTTTTTGGCTCACAATCCAATTTGCTTGAATAACTTCATTCATAAGACAAATCAACTAAATCTCAGTTTAATAAAAAATGCCCATTATGTGTGATTCTCTCATTACTTACATCAAATACTTGAATGCAATTGTCTGCATGTTTTTACATAAATTATGTTTCTTGCACTACACTAGATTTCATGTTCTTGTTTGCATAATGTAATAATCAGCATCCTTCATTTGACTATCATAGTTTAATACCACCAAAGAAGTGGATAATATTTTCAAATAAAAGGAAACACAATGTGCTTCTTAACATCCCTCTTTCTTAGGAGATTTCTCAAGGACAGTTTATTGTGGAGATCATTCTAGTAGGTGAGTACTACCTAAGACTGGTGAAGATGGGCATCAGAGATGTGTATGTGCCTTTTTAATAAGAAAAATGCTGCTCCCTCTAAAATAAAACACTGGATCAAGCTAATAGGGTCAAGTCTACACTGTCCAAAAGAATGTCTGGAATGTTCTTTATCTGCTCTGTGTGATACAGTAACCACCGGGCACATGTGGCTATTGAGCATTTGAAATATGGCTAGTATGATGGAGAAACTAATCTCCAAATTTGGCTTAACTTTTAATTAAATCAAATGGAAATCCAAATAGCCAACGTGTCTCATGGCTTCTGTGTTGGACAGCACAGTCTAGATAACTCAGATGCCATCTCATTCCAATGGCAAAAAGGTTTAAGGGTCAACAGTCCTCCCTCTCTGTTTCTCCTTGGGCTGCATTAGAAAGTGAAGATCTACGAAATCAGAACCCGAGTTATGGTCGGAAGCATCTGAGACGAACTGGTGGATTCCCTCCTCCTGGCAATCAGGGCCTTTTGTAATCCTCTTCCTGGGAGTGCGGGCTGGACCCAAGGCTTCACAACTATTAAATAGTATATGGCCAAAGTGACGGGATGTCACCTATGAGATTAGGTTATAAGAAGATTGTGGCTTCCACCTCTCTCCTGTCACTTGCCTTGGAAGCTACCAGCTCCCCTTTCCTGAGGCAGCCTCTGGAACCCTCCAACAAATATTAAGCCGCTCTAGGCTAACACTGCACGGTTTCCACGTTTCATCCACCACGTGACTGAGGCATTGCTGTTCCTGTTCTGCAGATTAAAATGAAGTCTCTGAGCAAATAAGTCACTTGCCAGAGGTCTCATGCCTTTAAATTGGGGGTGGGGGGAAGGAATTGCACTCCACAGGGTCTATAATCTCCTGACCATGGTTTTCCCATTGCATATATAATACATATAATGGTTTGGGAAGGTTATTAAATCTTTGAGAAACTA
Source organism: Propithecus coquereli (assembly GCF_000956105.1). NCBI lineage: Eukaryota > Metazoa > Chordata > Mammalia > Primates > Indriidae > Propithecus > Propithecus coquereli. The sequence continues at coordinate 2,227,186 of NW_012147930.1, forward strand.
TAGGTGTACATAATAAATGACTCCCCATACTCACCCACCTCTCAAAAAAGATGTTTTTATAAAGGCTACAGGAGGTCTGGCTATGTTACAGGATTTCTGAAGCCCCCTTTATAATAGGATAAAATCTAAAATATAAGAATGTAGGAATGATAGAAAACAGGCCCATGCCAACATACTGGAAAGATGGGGTGACCCAAAATAGTGAAGGGAGAGAGAGAGAGAGAGAGAGATGGAGAGAGAAGGGTTGGTTCACAAGACAAATCAAACACCCTCCGAAAAATTCAGCTAAAATATTGATATTAATGAACACTAGACATCTCAGTCACACTCTGACATTTTTACAGATCTTATGTCAATTCCTTAATTTAATATTGAAGTCCTTTAAATTATTATTGATGGCTTTTTGAGATATTTATTGAATTGAAAACTCTTATCTCACTCTTCTCCACTTTGAGTATATTATATTCCTTTGTGAATCCTGGGCATTTTTCACTGACTTTTACTTTGCACTTTTATAGACAAATTCTGCCAAGAATAATATTATCTGAGGAATAGTGTAAGACCTTGACCATCAGGAAAGATCATTGTTGAAAAGTGATTTTTAATTACTTCTTACTGGGGAAATTGAGCTTAAGTCACTAAGGTGATATCACAATGTCAGCCAATTAAATAAAACCATTTATATTTAATTATCTCCACTGCGGGGTCACATCCTTGGGACAGTGAATCTTCTATTGTTTGGGTTAAAGTTATCTTCACCACTTTTTCCTGATTACTTTTTAATAGTGCCAGGCTTGAGTCTGATCTTTCTTACCTGAAGTATATTTTTATTATTTAATGAAACATTTTAAAATAATTGACAACTATATCATAACAAAAGGTATCCAAAATTGTAAATATACCTTGATTCTAAAGCATTATGAGGAGACAACTGATAGAAAGCCAATGAATAAATGTGAGCGCTGTAAAGAGCGCCCTTAGATTTGTTTAGAAAGTGTCTTAGGAGAGAAAATATTATAAATGATCTGATAATTATCACAGTATTTATGATGGCAAAAACTTTAAGTCAGATAAGTCTCATAATATTGAAATTCACATAAATTTACTGCCTTTTCTCAAGGGAGAATTTTATTGTCAAAAATGATGTTAATTAGAAAAATAATCATGAAATATTGTTAAGTAAAAGGAAGATACAAAATCACATATTCCATGATTATCGTGATAATGTAACAGAGTTTTAAAAATATGTGCATAGAGAGAAAAGAAAAAAACTGGAAAAAATAGCCAAAATGTTACCTAGAGAGAAATGGGAGTCCAGGTGATTGTTAATTATTTCTACTTTCTAAGTGGTCACTCTGCGGTTGCAGTACAGGTAGGTGCTGGGGCCCAGCTAGCTTTCCCTCCATGCATTCTCCTGTCCTCGGGAAGGCTAGCCCAGGTTTCCGCCCACAGCATTGTCGTGGTGCCCAAGAAGCAGGAGTGGAAAAGCATTACTGAGACTTGCACCTCTTGCAGAATCACTTCTGCCACCTTGTTCTAGACAGCAAGGAAAGCCCACCCCTGCTTTCACCAGGGCGGGAGACTCAGTGTCTCCACGGGGAGAGCCACATCCAATAGGGAGTGTGTACACTAAGGGGAGAAATCCACTGCCACTTTTTGCAATCTAATAATAGCCCAAATGCATAGGGTTTATATATATTAGATTTTTAGTGAATGCCAATATAGTTATCTGTATCATTCACTGACTTGACCTTTTGAATTGGGAATAAATTAGCACAACAATCTACACTCTTAAGCCTCCTTTTCATTTTTCTCTTATTTGCCATTATTTTCACCTTAGAAGCTTTCCTTTCCTTGATTATTTTCTCATTCTTGGACCTTCCCACCTCCTCACCTAGTGTAGCAGAAGGAACATGGGAGTGAGAAGTTCTAGTGTCACTTTGCCAACAATGACCCCGCAGAAGACAAGGGACCTCACTGGATGTCAGTAAACTTGCCTTGGTGAAATAAAAACATTGAGCTAATTACTACCTTGGAATTCCTTCATATTTAAACTTACATTAATCTAATAGCTGTATGTTTTTGGTAAAAAACTTCAAAAACCCAACCAACCAAATAACAACTATTATAATATTTAAAAGCACATAATACTCAATTCTTAACTTGTAATCACTGTGCACTTACAAATGCATTTATTTCTAAGTTATCACGTTGCTAGGATTGGCCTACTCTACTTATTAATCAGGATATGATGGAATGATAATGGCAGGCTAGCCAATATGATGAAATAAATGCATAAAAATTCAGCTGGAAAATAACAGAAAAAAATAAGAGTGTCTCTAAATGCTAAAATAAAACAATAGAGCTATTTAACATTCCAACACATGACTAACTAGCTAATCCCAAGTGTTGGGAAACAGCCACCCATTGGTATATCTGCTTAAAAAATAAATGAGAAAGCATTGAAATAGATGACTGGCATTTTGAGTGAATCACTGATGATTTGAATTTGATATTTACTATAATGATAATCTTATGCTATGCATATATTGTAGCTGGATAGAAATGCAATGATATAGTTTATTTTTTGAATGCTTAAACCACAATGCTTAAAATTAAATTTTTATTTATATCCTATTAACTATAAGAAAAAGTAATATATTATTAGGGTAATATTGACTCAATTCATTCCTACTCGTTTTCAACATGATTTTACCTCAAATAATTCTGAACATAAAACAAAGTAAACAAAAGGTACATCTTTTTATGGAAATAATAAGCATTAACTATTTAGTTAACTAACTGGCTATTTAGTTAATGCAGTTTTTGTCATGCATTGGTACAAATATCAATTTTCCTTTGCCTCAAGTAATTATAACAGGATTCCACAGATACAACCACAAAGGCAGGACAAATATTTTACTAGGTGATTCTCTTTGTGTGTTTGTGTGCCCATGTCATGTTTATATTTATAAGTACACATAAATTCATACACACTCATGTATACATACATGCATATATATAATACCTAGACGTTTTAAGCTACTTTAATAGTTTTTTTCAATTAAACAGCTAATATAAACCAAAAAAAAAGACAGAACTAAGACAACAGCATAGAACCAATAAAACTGACACATCAATTAGTTACCTAATGTACATGTTAGTTGCCTAATATAAATTAGTTTCTGAATTTCAATCTCTATTTTAAATTGATGACAGCTAAGAAAAAAAAAAACAACGGGAATATATCAGATTACTATTTTCATTTTCTGCTAAGAAGAACATAAAGTTCAATGCTTGCATGTGGTTTTAGTAAATTTATTATTGTAAAACCTAGAACACCTTACTCATATCTGGCCAAAAGTACATAATCTTTTTACACTTATGGAGGAACCAGTGAACTCTGAGCCTCCTCAGCCCACCTATATAAAGGTCTAAATAAATGATTCTCATCTATACTCATTCTCCAGGATTGAACCCTAAATAGATTCACAAACTGTGAATGCCTTATTTTAAACTATAAATTAGAAAGAAACCAAGCAGCTGTATATAAATAAAAAAACACTACGATATTGTTTCACGAGTGATACAGTCTAAGTCTCACAGTTAGATTAAATGATGGAAACACAGCCAAATTAAAACATGCAAATATGAATGTCATTCTAATTACTGAAACAGAAATTAATATCGAACTCTGAGTCCAGAACTGCATATTTGAATGGATAAATGTAACTGGAGATCACTAATAGAATCAATTTGCAAATGAAGACATGGCCCAATAAAGAAAGGGACAAGCAAAGCAAGAATCGAAGTCTTCCAAATAAAGAGCAAACACACCAGACAAGAGAGAGAGCACGTGATGTGTAAGGTCCACCTGAGGCCATTGCTGGATGTCACTCACACTCAGACCACAGTCACACTATGCATTTCGGAGATCACCTTTAAAAATATGGAGTTGACAATGTCGGAAAACTCTTGTAGACATTGGCCTAGGCAAAGAATTTATGAAGAAGACCCCAAAGGCAATCATAGCAACAACAAAAAAATTTATAAATGGGACCTGATCAAATTAAAAAGCTTCTGCACAGCCAAGGAAACTATCATGAGAGCAAACAGACAACCTACAGAATGGGAGAAAATATTC
>NW_012147930.1:2231924-2313056 GCF_000956105.1 Propithecus coquereli
TTTTTAGATGAGACATCAGGACAACATGCCCACAGCTTGGGGTACCCACCACATGCCAGTCTGTGACTCCTTACAGACTATTAGTGAGTACAGAGAAGTTAAATTCCCAGGGCCTGGGATAGTGTTGTACACTTGACAAGAGTGGAATTAATGTTTGTCAGCGACAATGATGGCAAATTCTATAATTATCTATATTTCAATCTTAGTCACCTTGCCCCTCAAAATTACATTTTAGAAAGATTAAGTATAATTTCTAGAAATTGAGAAAAATATATAAATGTACAAAATGAAAGAAACAGCATAATAACCTGTAGAAATGCCACATTATATTAAATCTATGTCAGTGTGAGCCTAGGAGTGTAATTATAAGCAGAGATAAGAGACTCATGTACATCCAACATGGCCAACGTGCCTATTCAAAGTCTACTCCACGTGCTACTCAGGAATTGATGTCAAACTCCTAAACGTTGGGTTTAGCCTAGTCATTAGTCTTAAACACTCGGATACTCGCTCAATAAAAACTAGCTCTCTCCGTCTTTAATAATCTGGAGCGCATTCAGAGGTGTAGGGAAAAGAATTTCAGCTGGTGCACCCTCTTGGATTAGGTCTCCTTATAATCTTTGCAAAGACAGCATGGCTTTGACGTTTGGTGCAGGCTGGGGAGCCAGGCTCCTCACCTTTGAATTTTGGCCCCGCCACCCGCAATCTCCCTGATCTTGGGCAAATTGTTTAACCTGTCTTAACCCCACTGTCTTAAAATGGGATAACAATAGTTTTGTCATAGGTTTTCTATGAAGGTTAAACAGCACAGTTCTTTTAAAATACTTATAATGGTGCCCCTAAAGCAATAAACATTATTAAAGTGTATGCTTGATTAATACTAATTTTAAAAATAACATACACTAAAGAGGTTCGAGAACATAAGATCCAGTCAGGGAAGCAGAAAGTTACCCCTTTTGCTAATACAAGTTGGAACAAAGAGAATCACATTCACTAATTATTTTCACTTATGTGTTGATCAATGGTATTCTGTCTACCAAATCAACGTGCTGATTAATGAAACTGCAGCACTTAATTAATTGCCAATCTAAAATGTTACACAAATTTTAACATAAATAGTCACATGTGTTCAAAGAATGGCGAGTTTGAGAGCGTATGCTCAGATCTATTTGTAAAATGCACTCATGTCTTCAGTCCAGTTATCATTTTGAGGTAAAGTGGCCCCTACAAGCGGAAATCTGTAAGATGAGGGAGGTGTAGAGCCAGCAGTCAGAGGTTCCCTGAATAACCATTTGGTGAGCAGAGTGGCTCTCCCCTGCATGCTTTAGCACTATGATCATGGCTTTAATATTTGTAAAATATTCAATAATTAAGTTGGATTAGCAGCCCCACAATTTATCTAGCTTCAGATCTAGAGTTGAATACAAAAATCATCCTTAACAATTGCAGAGCTATTCTGATATAATTTTGTAAATAGAAACTTATAGGCACCCACTGCCCGGGTGGACCTGGGGTCTCAAGGGACAGAGGACAGCAGTGGGCAGAGAAGACACCCTCTTTGGAGGGGCTGTGCCAGGCTGTCACCAATGCAGTGGCCTCCAGAGGCTGCTGGGGCATTGGAGAAGCAGCCAAGATGCCCTGAATGTTCCCGAGAACTTTCTGGGACACTGGGAGCTCAGGGTGGCTGAGCTGACCTGCCGTGCTTACTGCAGCAGGGAAGAAATTGTGAATTACAGGAGGAGGAGGCCGTGTTCAAGGCTGGAGGACCACCCATTTTCCACCAGATTCCTGAGCACAGCCAGGGGGGCTGGTTCCAGACCTTGCATTGGAGGCAGATGCTGGACTCTCCCCCAGACAACCCCAGTCCCTGGCAGACTGGGAGCAAGCCCTTGGAGCCTAGCCTTCCCATTTGTAAAATAGGGATGCTGACGAGGAATATTTTTGAGAACGAAATCCAGTTATGCACCCTGAAAAGTGTTTGGTAGCAGTATAAAGACACAAAGCGTAAAATAATAGGAAGGACCTCAATTGCTGATGTCAAATGTGCCCCTATCTTAGCCTTCTGTGGGCTGAGAGTCTGTTACTTACTGCCATGGTTCTATTTAGTAAAATCAGTAAATTTGTTTATTATTAAGAATAAATATTTTTTGCCTCTATAAGACTCACCAGAACAGTTTTGATTCCCATGCACATGTTTCTTCACAACCGAGAAACATTATCTCTAAGGACCCTTAAAGTTCTGAGGAATTCTGTGATGTCTCTTTACTCTTTTAAAACATTAGTTTACTGACTTGTAGTATTAAAAATAAGTTACTTTGCAACATTTCCAGACATTTTTGAAGTTTGTTCAGAGAAAAGTTAATAGTGTACTTTAATTCAATGTGTTCTTAGGGTAGAGCTTTAAAAATGACGTGTAAGGAATATTTATGTTCTTCTACTCACCACAATTGGAGGACACACTGGGATGCAGTATTTTTTAACTGACAAATGTCAGCATTAAGTAACTTTCAGGAAGCTTGTTCTTGTCAGTGTAAATTAAGGAACCATAGTTTAGCACTCACAGAGAAATGTTAATTCACTGTCACTAAAGTGTAAAATAGATACAATTTTTTTTTCTCAAAATCAGTCTCAGAAGACTTGCTGATACTACTTCAAAGGCAGTTCTACATTTTTACTTCCTCAGTGCAGGGCGACACTGTAACAATGATGCTCAACTCTTGCTACTTAGATATGACATAGTTCATATTTCACGTGATGTATAGTATCACAGGTATTTCTCATTCCCTCGCATTTTAACTCTTATAAAGCTAAAAGTTTTTTTTTAAGACATAAAATAGTAAAACTTCTTCCTAGTCACATAGGTGACTTAAAGCAAATTGAAATGTGATTGCTGGCAAAATGCACAACATTTAATTAAAAATGTAAGTTTTAGGCATTACTATATAAATCCTAAAATACTTAAATTGTACATAATTCTTATAAAGGTGATTTTGGCAGGAAGGGACACTTTTTAAATGATGTGAATTTTGACTCTGATGATCCAGAAAAATAAAATAAAATAAAAACAGCCAAACTTTTAGAGGCCACTCTTGCCCTAGACTTCTGTTAATTCTCAATTATTCTCAAATTGCTCAGATAGCTTTCTGCATCCAAATTGAAAGGTAAACAAATTGAGCTGCCTCAATTCAATCTATATATTAACCAAAGATATGCAAATCATTCATATATTACCTTAGATTGTTTTTGCTAATACAAGTTTTGAAGTCAAGTGTGAAAGTCTTTATTTTGGAAGAGGTCTGTCAATTATTATTAAGCATTGTCAAGAAAGATTATTTTCAGATAGTTTATTTGATGCTGTCTTTAGTAATTCAGGCAGAATTGGGTAGACACTTTGAACAGATTTGCTTTATAGTTCACAGTAAGTTTACAAATATACAAGTAGGATCCCTTTCTTTCATCTAATGGAGAACAGAAAATCCATTTAAAAGTTTTTTAAAACTTTTTGGCCTTTATAAAAACGAGAGAAATAAAAATGTAATAAATCATCAACTTTTAAATAATGTCTAGAAAAGACAAAATATACATTTTCAGCAGGAAAGAGGACAAAGGAACTCCAGGATGTATATTTGGGGGGAGGATAGGAAAGGGGGAAAAGATTGGAAAAGCATGAAATGTCTCTGCATTTGTTATCAGGTCTGATGGTGACCACAGTTCCTGTCTACTGAAGTGTCTGATGAACCAAGTAGAATCATTCATGACTGTTATGCTTCTGCCTGCCTCGTTTATTCAGATATTGTAGCTATGTGTTAAAAGAGAGCTATCAGACCCATCCTGAACTGTGACGTAAACAGAAACAAATAGTTATTGGGCAAAGCCACTGACACTCTAGGTTTTGTTTGTTATAATAGTTAGTGGTAATAACCTAGTAAGAAAAATTCATAAGAGATTCATATTTCCCCTTACTAGAACATCCTTTATAAACCAGAGTTGCAAGTCACCTGTCTGCGATCAGAGAAAGTGCACACACCACACAAGTGCCTACCCTTGCTCATGTCCCAGTACCCACAACAGATATAAGTCCAACTGTGCCTCTCTGCAGGGAAACTCTTACTATGTCTTCGTTCAAGACATAATGTTGAATAACTCAAGATGAAGACTAGTGCCAACTGTGTTTGTTAATGATAAAAATAATAAAGCACATCACTTCTAACGTTACATAAGTCATTAAACAAACAGGTAAAAATAGCAGTCTAGCAAAATGTGTATGTGGGGAAAAGATTGCAATATTTCTACTAAGGAGAGAGCTTTTAATGGTACGAATTTATATTAAAGATGCACTAACATTATGGTTACCATCAACCATCCCTCAAGTGTGTTGAAATATGCATGATACTGCGTTAGCTGATGAGTTTTTGAGAAATGGCAAAGTCCATCTTCCCATAGATAAGTAGGCTTCAACATAGGAAGCTATATTCCTTTTCAAACACCTTTCTCCTGATGTCCTAAACCCTTATTTATCATGGGATACATCATAACAGAATAAGTCAATGTTTAAAAGTAAGTTTTCATTTATATTCTAATTAATACTTTAGACATTAGAAAATCTGGATAAATCATGAAGATTAAACAGGCACATCTTTTTAAAATCTTAACGTTTTTATAGATGTAAATCATTGACCAACCATTGACATCCTATAATTTCAAGAAACATTGGTGTATTTTTGTCTAAAAAAGCAGACAGCACAGTGTAGTACTTGAGAGGAGGATAATCTTGGGCTGCTCTAGCTTTACTTAAATCCAGGCCCTATCATGAGGCTTAATGGCAAGTTGACTTCTCTGAATCTCAGGCGCCTCATCCACAAAGCAGCAGCTACTTGGTAGAATGGTTATGACATTGAATGAGGCGAAGCTCATTAACATGGGTTGCATAGGGTGATTAGAGCCTGATACTGATGCAGCACTTAGTCAGTAAAATAATACAATTAGAAACAAAAGTTACACATTCACATAGAAATTCAAGGGTTTTTTAAATCGGAAGGGACTCGGAGATGATTTATTGCCATGTTTATGATGATATAGACGCTCAAAGGGGTTAAATAACAAGGTTAGTTAGTGGTTCAACCAGGCTGAAAGCCTTGGCTATATAAACAGATACACTTTTCATTACAACTTAACAAACATTTATAGTAAAACATCCGAAATCAAATAGAGGGACATAACTAATTGAACAGGATAGAAATAAAAGCACTGTGTGTTCTTGCCTGCAATATACGGGGGTGGGGAGGGAGGGGAAACTGCTCACTGAAGCACGTGTCTCGCCTGAACTCCCACTGGAAAATGCTTGTACTTCATCCATGAATCACCGTTCCTCAGCTGTTTAAGCTTTCTATGTCGAAAGAAAACTACAAGGTAAATTGAAAGAAAATGAAAAGCCACATGAAAAATTCATCAGGTTGATTTCAGTTCTGTGTGCCTGTGCAAAATATATAATCTCCTTCAGCTTAAAAAAGGGAAAGGTCATTTTTTAAAAAATGGTTCAGTTCACTTTGTGGTTAAGGTTGAATTGAACTACATGTTCTATCAAATGATTTAGGATGTGAATCAGCAAAATCAACAGTCGGCTTCCAGACCTCAGCAACATCAAAATTGGACGGCGATTCAAAGATGAGCAAAGAAAGGGAACATTAGCACAATTCAACTTCCTTCAACCATCTGCACCCACAGCCAAAACACCCATACAGGAACAAGTCCCTAAGGATTTGAGCTGAAATGTGCAAGCCTCCCGCTGTTTCCAATTCTCTTGCAACAAAAGTGTTTGTAATTTCATCTCAATGGCCATTATATACAAAAGAAAAAACACAAAAGTTGGTGGGACAAGGATCATCTGCATTTCAAATATGATGCATCTTCATTGTAAGGCACCAATAGACACATTACACAGGCTCAACAGATGATATTAAAAATAATAGTTAAATAGCAAAGATGATTCCACATTATCAAAATGCAGTTCATTGTTATTATAAATTATAACGATGACAGTCTGGATAATAATTTTAATAATTTCATAAAATACTCAATTAAGTTGTCCCATCAAGTGTCAGGAGGAGCTGCAACTGGCAGTTCTAGGACATCCGTTTCAGAGAATCTTTTTCCTGCGGTCTGTACTGAGTTGTACCTGGAATGCCAGCAGGCCACCATCTGAACCACACTTCCTTTCCTGCGACCCTGGGTGGATATTAGCAATACTGGCACCCAGACTCATGTATACTAAACTTAATTTGAGACAACACCCTGCCTTTCAGCAAGGGGTACTGTTCACTACACCAGCATCAGAGAGTGGCTATTTTGTTCATCACTAACTGTGCACTGCCATTAGTACAGTGTGGGGTACAGTAGAGGCGATATCTGCTCAGGGATCGGAGTGAGGGAAGCATTCAATCTGCAGGCTTGGATGAAAGGAAGTCATCCAAGCCTCCATGGGATCACTAACAGGTCAGGTGTAAGAGATTGATCGTGCATCTATTTGCATTTTAGTGATTTCCACCATTTGAGTTTTCAAGCATTTCCATTTGATTTCAGGCTCAAACACAATCCACTCACTCAATACTCATAGCAGGTATGATTAAGCCCACCAACACACATTTTCCCATGTTATGTCCTTCTAGGAACTTTATTCTGTAAGTCACACCTGTGAGGGCAAGTTCACCATACACAGGAGTATATTTTGTACATAATACCGTCTCTCCTACTTTTGTAATTTCATTTGGGGTGTCTTACAAACCAACGCAATCACAGGTTTGGAACTCAAGACTGACTTTGGAATATCTTAATTCATGCCATTTATGCATTTATTATGTGAAATACATTTTTGAGTAGTAACATGTACCTTCCATATTTTTGAAATCCATAATATTCAGGAAAGATATTGATAGAAGATAAGTTGCCAATTAACATGTTACTTTATCTCAGTGGTTTGAAGTCTGAAGCAGCATTGCAGGTAAAGTGACCTCTGGTGCAGCTGACATGAACATGTACATGCTTGACAATAGAACACGGAGCAGATGTGTTTTGTCACATGTGTTACAATGCCATGCCCATGTGAAAATAATTCTTTGAAAGAATGTTCTTTAACAGAAAATTCTACAGACAACCTACAGAATGGGAGAAAATATTCACGTGTTACACATCCAATAAAGGGCTGATAACTAGAAGCTATATAGAACTTAAGAAAATCAGCGAGAAAAAAATCAAACAACCCTATCAAAAAATGGGTAAAGGACATGAATAGAAACGTTTCAAAAGAAGACAGACTAATGGCTAACAAACATGAAAAAATGCTCGACATCTCTAATCATCAGGGAAATGCAAATCAAGACCACAATGAGATATCACTTATTCCCAGTGAGAATGGCCTTTATCAAAAAGTCCCAAAACAATAAATGTTGGCGTGGATGTGGAGAGATAGGAACACTCCTATACTGTTGGTGGGACTGCCAACTAGTACAACCACTGTGGAAAGCAATATGGAGATACCTCAAAGAGCTACAAATAGAACTACCATTTGATCCAGCAATCCCATTACTGGGCATCTACCCAAAAGAACAAAAGACATTCTATAAAACAGACATCTGTACTCAAATGTTTATACCAGCATAATTCACAATTGCAAAGATGTGGAAACGACCCAGGTGCCCATCAATACATGAGTGGATTAATAAAATGTGGTATATGTATACCATGGAGTACTATTCAGCCACAAAAAATGATGGTGATCTAGCACCTCTTGTATTACACTGCATAGAGCTGGAGCCCACTCTTCTAAGTGAGGTATCACAAGAAAGGAAAAACAAGCACCACATATACTCACCATCAAATTGGTATTAACTGATCAACACTTAAGTGCACATATAGGAATAACATTCATCAGGTGTCCGGCAGACGGGAGCGGGGAGGAAGGGATGGGTATATTCACATGTAATGGGTGTGGTACACACCGTCTGAGGGATGGACACGCTTGAACCTCTGACTCGGGTGGGGCAAGGGAACTATACGTAATCTAAACATTTGTACCCCCATAATATGTGAAAATAAAAAAATTAAAAAAAAATAAAGTTATCATTAAAAAAAACCCAGAAAATTCTCAATGCATACCGCTTATGTAAATGAGCAGAGTATCAGACTGAATATTCATATGTTTCCAATTCTGTTTGCTGTCTCTGTACCCATGGACCCCATCAGGCCAAGTGTCTGCTGGGTGGAATGATGGGCAGGAGCAAGGTGACAATGGCTGGAGACTTGCTGGTGTCCCCAAGAGGGCAGGGTGCCACAGGGCGCTCTGAGGAACCCCGAGTGTGCTGCCGTGAGAGGGCCCCTGCTGGGGTGTGAACCCAAACACAGTGAGCCACGGCCCATCCGCAGCAGAAAGGGCGTTCACACCAACGACAAAGCGGGCCCCACAACCTCACCCAGACACACTGAGACAGCAGTGATGACTGTCTCAGCGGACATGTTGGCATGTCCTGGGCCATCGTGTCACAGGGCAACTCCTTGCCCCCAGCCCCTGCTTCTTCCCCACTCTTTGGCAGGGCAGGAGGGAAGGCAGGCAGGTGAGCGGCAGGTGAGCCTAGGGTGCTTCCGGGGGTGAGAACAGGATGAAATGGACATTTCAAGGGGCAGGAGAGTGTTTGCTAAGTGAACTAGACCGAGGAGCAAGAACCGGACTGGGGTGATGTGAAAGGACGCTGCAGCGGGAGAAGGGATCAAGGCAGAACTCGGCTCACCGGCATTTCCTACTCACACCTCGCCCTTGAGAAGCCGCAGTTGACGAGTCACATCATGCAGGAAAGGGAAAAAACACACGGTGTTTAACTCCAGGAGATGGGACTGCGGGTGAATTCTATTTTCTTCTTTCCAAATTAAATGTTCTACAATTACTATGTATCCTTTTCAAAACATGACTGTGACTTCTAAGGCGTGATATAAAAATTATAGTAACTTTCATGCAGAAAAAATGTATTATCAATCTGCTGCTTCTCTAAGTGTGACGGTGGCCCAAAGAGAACGTATGGTGATAAAAATGATTAAGCAAAACAACAAAAATATCGGCTTATCGAGTTTATGTGTTTCTTATCTGACACTTATTACTAAATGGCACCCAATAATCAACATTGCAGTTTTAATACTGAATGAAGAACGAATGCAGAAATTTTAATTCAGGAATAAATAAAAGGCCAGAAATTTACTCACATAGGATGGGCTTTAGAATCTGTGAAAGAAAACCACACACCTAATGGTCTACCTGTTGAGATTTCTCATGTTGGCATCTGCCGTGCGACGATGGACATGTCAAATGGCTTGTGAAACTTGTAACAATCAGTGGTGACACAGCCCGAGCTAAAACAGTGCCCTGTCACTCCTCTAATGGATAGTGATTATAATGTCAGCAGTGCCCGGAAACATCTAAACAACAATTTCTATTATAATTTAGTGGCAGTGAATAAAAATATGTCATTTTTTTTGTTTCCCTTTTGGCATTAATTTGCTAACAAAGTAGTCATAAATCTCTCAGATTTTCTTGCAAGGAAACTAGAAACATTTAATAAAATATGTAAAAGTATCCTAGGACATAATACTGTTTGTCAAAGTTCTTCAAATGATACTAAACAGATTTCGTTTTCTAAATAAAAATATTTTCTTTAACACGTATAAAACCATTCTCATGCATCATGAGACTCTGGTCAATATGAGTCATATTAAAAACAACATTTTTTCCAAGATCTTCCATTTCCTTACACCCACTTTGGTTGGTCATAAACAATTAGAATCGTTAGCTCTAAATTAATGTGAGGCCACAGTAGAACAGGGAATGGTCCCTGGGCAAAAATGAATGCAAGAACTGAATACCTAGCTTACTTTCATCGAGAACTTTCCACCTCTTTGAATTGTACCTTTATTCATTATTTACAATTTTACAATTGGAAACAAACTTACAGATATTAGGCCTGGAATTCTTCCCATGAAAGTGGAAATAGAAACCAGATTCAGCATTTTAAAGAAAAAAATTCTGTTTCTATGTCAGTTATATTTCCTGAGCTTGTGTGTCAATCTCACCTGTCAATGAAAAATAAATTGAAAATTTGGGTGTACACCCTAGACTTCAAGTGCAAATATTTTTTATAAAGATGTTAATGTTCACAATTAGCAAAAAAAGTTAAACTCTATAGAATATAATTAATTAAGATCTTATCATGACAAAGTAATCGTTCTATGACATTTTTAAAAAATGGTAAAATCTATTTTAGCACTGAACCATGATTACATCACAATTTTTTTTTTGGAGACAGAGTCCTGCTCTGTCATCCAGGCTGGAATACAGTGGCAGATCATAGCTCACTGCAGCCTTGAACTCCTAGGCTCAAGTGATCCTCCTGCCTCAGCCTCCTGAGTAGCTGGGAGGACAGGTGTGCACCACACCCGAATCCTTACGTCAGGATTTCAAAGAGACCAGTGTGATTGAAAGAGCTTAATGTGACCTCAATGAATCCCACCTCATGCTGGTCACACCTGCGCATAATCCTTGCTCTTGAGTGTGATGAAGACTTGTGACTTCCTTCTAACCAACAGGATGTGCTAAAGAAGAGGTGTCACTCTTTTGAGTACAACAGACTCGGTCTTGCCCGACTGGCTACAGATTCTCCTTGTGGGCTTATAAAAGCAGGGCCCTGCTGGAGAAGCCCATCTGGCAGGGACCTGTGGACACAGTGTCCGGCCAGCAGCTGGCAGAATGCCAGGGCCCTGAGTGACAATGCCTGGAGGAAATGAATTCTGCCCACAACCCGAAGGGGCTTGGAAGCAGATTTTTCCCCAGCTGAGCCTCTAGATGAAACAGCAACCCGCCCGACCCCTGATTGCAGCTCGGTGAGACTCAGAGCAGAGGACTCAGCTGGATCCAGTCTGAACTCCTGCCCCGCAGAAACAGTGAGATAATACACGTGTGCTGTTGTAAGCCACTGTGTGTGTGATAATTTATTTTGCCGTGCAGTGGTTTTCCATTGCTGCCATAAATTACCACACCCAGAGTGGCTTAAAAGAGCATGAACTTGTGATGTTTCAGTTCTGAAGGTCTCACCAGGCAAAAATCAAGGTGTTCTCAGGCTGGGGTCCTTTCTGGAGGCCCTAAGGAAGAATCACCTCATGCTCCTTCAGGCAGTTGGTAGAGTCTGGTTTTTTGTACTTGCAGGCCCAAGGTGCCCCCTTTCTTCTTTCTTTCTGGCTGTATACTGAGTGTCATCCTCAGCCTCTACGGCTGCCACGTTCTCTGTGGTCACAGCTCCCTCCCTTCCTCTTCAAGGCCAGCAATGGTGAGCTGAGTTCTCACATTGCATCTTCTAACCCATTCTCCCGCCTGCTAATAAAATGTGGTATGTGTACAGCATGGAGCACTTCTCAGCCATAAAAACAAACAAAAACGGTGATCTAATATCTTTTGTAAAAACCTGGATGGAACTGGAGACTGCAGACTTCTTAGTGTAGTATGGCGAGAATACAAAAACAAACACCACGTGTTCTTCTGCTTTTAAGAGTTTTTGTGGTTAAATTTCCCTCCAGGGTAATCTATGATGATCTCTCCATTTAAGGTCCTTAGTGGCATCTATAAATCCCCTTTAGCCATATATGGTAACCTATTCACAGCCCCCAGGGGCTGGGGCATGGACATTTGTGGAGAGGCTATCATTCAGCCCACCACATCACCCACAGAAGATTCCCAGTGAAAGCGTGACAGTCTTCATCAAATTCCTGAATTTCTAAGATTTTGATCATGTTAAAATTCATTCATTTTTTTCTTCAGTTTTAGTCATTTGAGCCTCAGCTCCCCTTGCAATATTTATTGTAGGCTTTCTGTTTTTCATTGTGAGGGCATTTCTTCTGTTCAGTTTAACAGCTGTTTGCTGAGAGCTTTTGCTGTGTTCCATGAGAAATAGTCCATGGAGATGAAGAAGACAAGTGTGTCCTCAAGTAGATCCCAAACAAAAGAGGACAAGGTCATCATCTGTCCTACTACAGTCAATAAATGTGTGTGTAAGCCCTAGTGTTTCCCAGTAATATCGTCATGAATTCTGAGTAGTTCCCATACAACTTCATATAATCAGATGGTAGTTTTTAATTGAGAAGCATCAGCCATTGGCTATCGTGATGGTTAATGTTACGCATCAACTTGACTTAGCCCGGGTGTTTCATCACACATTACTCTGGGTGCTTCTGCGAGTGTGTTTCCAGATGAGATTAACATCTAAGTCGTAAGGCTGAGCAAAGCAGGTTGCCCTGCACAATGCAGGTGGGCCTCATCCAATCAGTGGAAGGCTAAGTAGAACAAAAAACTGACTATCCCCCAAGTAGGAGAAATTTCTTCTGCGTGACAGCCTTCGAACTACAACATCGGTTCTGTTTCTCTGGAGAACCCTGACTAACATAGGCATCATCCATTCCCTCCATTCGTTCATTTGGCAACTCCAAAGACATTTATCTTCTATTCATTGGCTTGACTTTGGGTATAAAGTGATGAATAAAACATGCCATCTGAATTCAAGGACATCTCTGAAGAGTGGGGGAGACAGACTGCAGCAACGATGAAATAGTTATACTCAGGATTTATCGCGGCACAGAGGAAGGGCACTCTGAGAGTCTCGGTTCAGGAAAGTTTCAGAGAAGGTTCTTTGAGTTGAGTCTTAAGTGGCAATTAACAGACAAGCAGAGTGAACAGAGGAGTCACTCCAAGCAGAGGAGCAAGTCAGCAAATGCAAAGAAGCGCAGGATATCGTGCCACATTCAGGTATCCTCAGCTCGTTACTACAGAAGCACAGATTATAATCCCAGAGGGATTTCAGCAGGGGTGGCCAGGCCACCAGTAGTACTTCCCAGCCGCCCTGTGCACTAGGCTCAGAGCTTGCCCTCGGTCCTCTGCAGACGTGGAGAGTCACAGAGTTTTGAGGGCTATGTGGTCAGATTGGCATCACAGATAAACCATGCTCATGGTTAAGTGAAATACGGATTTGTGGAATAAGAAAGGCACAAGTTTCTTTCTGTTTTGAGAGATGAAACTTTCAGGAAAGTGCATGAGGAATTTCTTAGCTGTTTTGATTTTATTAATAACATAATGAGTCCTTGATCATATGGCTCAACAGATAACATCCCATCAGCAATATAGCTTGTCTTTTCCAGATAAGATTTGTAAACCCCCAAGGAATGCATGGATACTAGTGTATTTCAATACAATTTGTTTTCTTTCAATCTATACTTTTTGTGTGAATTTTGAAACATCATTCTGAGTTCATAGACAGTGCTAGAATGACAGAGTATGGCACAAATAGTTCAAATAGCATCACGAATAGATACCCAGGACAATATCACTTGTTTCCTTTTCCTTTTATTTTAATTGAAATTGCTTTCATCTTTTTTCTTCTCAGGTTTTGTGGGTTTCCACTTGTATGTATATCTCTTTTACACAGTGCTGTTGTCCATTCCATGCCATAATCCTGTCTCAAAAGAACACAGTGAATTTCAATCCCCAATTTACAGAGAGCCAAGGCATGGGGAAACTTGTGGGGTGGCGGAGTATGGAGACACCACGAGTTTGGGCGCTGCAAAGCCAGAGTCAGCACCCAGCTCTGACATCACTTTGTGAGAAGAATTGGAAGAAGACATTGACTTCCCTGAGCTTCACTTCTTTTCGCTAAAGTTCTCACCGGTTTGTGCAGGACTGTGTGCAGAAAGTACCTGGCACAACACTTGGCATGATTCAGAAACATGAAACACATACAATGTCAACCATCCACTTGAGGTTACATGTAACCGGACATGTAAAAATGTTAAATTCATGCATTTTCTGCTTCAATCATTGATACGTAAACAGCTATGGAATGCTTTTTCATAGCTTGAGGTCTATATACATGCAGCCACCTCCCAAATATGTTGATGCTTTAATAAAGATGGATAGCACGTCAGAGTGAAAAGACCAATGGATTTGGTGCTGGCTTTAGTTGTCAAGTCATATCACTCAATTGCATCTCAGTTTCCTGAAAAACTCTAATTAAAAAGACAAACAGGAGTATGCTGTGAAATGTCAATCACCATCCGAATATAAGCCACTATCAATGCGGGTCCCCTCCGCTGACAGGAGCTACTGGACAAGGGACAAACCAATTCCTCTGATTCTCCAAGCCTTGGGTTTTGCTTTGAATAAATCAAGACTTCCTATCCATGCTCAGTGTACGAACTTGGAAAAGCAAGGCAGTCCAGATTTAATACTGTTAATCCAATACTATTTCTCAGGGATCAGGTGCTCTGATCCTCTTAAAATATTTTCACAAGTTCAAGACTCAAGTATGACACGCTGTTTGGATAGAAAATCAGATGATTTTTGTAGGTTTGCACTTGAGAACAACAACAAAAAATTCCTCCTTTACAAAGGCTTACTGTGGCAACATTTTTAGACCCTTAGTGCAAGGTGAAACATAAATTTTGTGGCAAAATATGGTTACAATGAGTCTCAACCAATAAGGGAAAAAAATGAGCTGAATGAAAAAAATGGTGACTAGTAAAAGTTCAAGAACCCTGGATTTCTTAAAATTTATCTTGAAGTACCTTTGAATCCTGAACAATTATTAAGTATGTGTATTCACAAATCATCATTTTTATAATCTTTCTGGAAATAATTTCTTTGAGGTCATAACATCTCCATGAGGTGTGCTTCCTTTATCGCTGTAGTCTGAAATTACAAATGCTCCTCTAAGTTCCCAGATGAAGTGCAATTTAATGTTAGACTCACTATGGGGAAATTCTGGCCAGCACGTCAAAGCAATTGCTCCATTCACTCCATTGATAGTAATTCTCTTCTGCTCACACTCTTTGTTTTTGTTTGCTTGTTATTCTTAGGGTATCACATAAGAAAAGCACTGAAGGTTTAAAAGGTTTAAATAGAGTTGCACGTTCAGAGTTGTTGATTTGATATATGGCACAAAAGAAATATTGGTTGTTCTTTTTCTTGTAAGGTAAAAAAAAAGTTAAACAATATGCAACAACTGTAGAATGACCTTGAAATATAAAATATAAATGAGGTTTATTAGTCCTTGATCATTCATTTCACATCCATAATTTTCTCAAATTTTGCACATATATGAAAATTGAAGAGCTGAAAAAGTAGTTTGAAAAACGTGATTGTATATGTGGACTATTCACAGTCTCTACGGGGAGGTTTATGTACCTAACCTTGTTCATGGCTGCTGTTCAAATACCTGAGTGCTTTCTACAAAAAGGCTCTCAATTGTGTCTAATTATCAGAGATGCCCATTACACATGGAAATTATGGGCAGACTGCTACATTCATTTGCTGTGCTTAGCAGCATTTATTTAAGCCAACCATAAAAACTTTGGGACAGAAAAAAAAAATAAAAGAAAAACCTTATTTACATTTTGGTGATCATACTGTGGTTAAGAAGGAGGACTTACGAATGTCCCAAGCCTGCTGTGGACTGGCTCTTAACACTTGCCTCTCAATTTAAGTGGAAATTTTGTTTTTTGTTATTTTGTTTTCCTTTTTCTCTAGAGAAAACACTTTCAATCAGCCATTTCTAGGACTGGTGGCTGACCAGCTGTCTTAGCATTTATTACTCTTATAATGACACAACCAAATGAGATGTGACTGTTCAATGAATTATGTCTTTTCTTCACAATATAGTTAAGTTTTTATTCATTTTACTGAATATGCTTTAAAAAATGAAGCATCTGCCCATTTGCTTTTTAAGAGCTCAGTTACAATATGGCATTTTCATGTCTTCCTGTATCTTATTTTTCTGTGTATTTTTTTCTTTTTCTTGTTTGCATTTCATCCTTAAGCGTTTGTGTTAGAAAGGAAGATGTGGAGGTCACTGTACGAAGTGTTTTATTCAGTCAGCTCTGGCAAAGTCTCCAGTGGCAAATGTGAGCTTTCATACTTAAAGAAATGTACAACTATTTTTGTCATCATCTGGTCTTCACTGAAGCCCTCATGTACTCATTCAAAAATGGTTGTGTGTCTTCTCTCTGTTGCGTATTGTGATAGGTCTTGTAAATTTGCTCTCAGGTAAACAGACATGGTGCCTACCCTTACAAACCTTATAACGGATGAGGGAGAGCAGCACTGAACAAATAAATACTCAAATATTTAGCTAATGACTGTAGTACATGTTATGAAAGAAACAATAATGGTGATAAAGGGAGAATAAAAGTGTAGACTCAATTATCATGAATTACCTATAAAAGGGGACACTGAAGCTGGTACTTGAAACAAAATGCAGGTAGGCAAAGAATGAAGAGTGTTCTGGGGAAAGAGAATGGCCTGTGTGAACGCCTACAGGTAGGGTAGGCCAGGCCTGGAATCTCTTCTTGCATTTGGGGTAGACAGAATGATCACCTCCACCCAAGACGTCCACATCGTAATTCCCGGAGCCTATAATTATGGAACCTTGCCTGGCCGAAAGGACTTGATGGATGTGAGGGTTAAGGATTCTGAGATAGATTATCTGGGATTATCCGGGTGGGCTCTGTATTATCATATGGTTCCTTCAAAGCGGAGAACTGTTCTGGTTTTGGTCAGAGGGAGAAGTCTTTAAAAACAGGGTCAGAGAGAGGAAACCGTGCTGGCTTTGAAGATAAGGAAAGGAGACCACCAGCTAAGGAATGTGGGAACGCGGAGAAGCGCCCCCCAAAGCCTTCAGAAGGAACGCAGGCTGCCGACATCTTGGGGTTCAGCCTGGTGAGGCCCCCGTCAGGCTTCTAAGCCATAGAACTGTAAGATGAGAAAGTTGTGTTTTATTTAAGCCACTAAGTTTGTGTTAATTTGTTACAGCAGCCATAGAAAACCAATATACTTGTTTTCCTTTCTATAATGAAGAAAACGGATTCTCAATGAGTAAAGGGAAGATATTTTCTGTGAATCGATGTATCCTTTGCTATCAAACAGCGGAGTCTACAATACTCTGGAAGTCAGTGTAGCCGGGATACTTGGGATCGAAGAACAGCCGTAGTTCTGATAATTTGTGTGGCTGGGGGTGGACTTTACACAGGCTGGGGCTCAGTTTTATCCTTGGCCACGTGTAGAGCAGGATTATTTATATTTATGCACGCGCGCACACACACACACACACACACACACACACACACACACACGCTATTATTAGGATGAATTAAAACTGAAAAGTAAAGTATCTGTCAGTATTCAGCACCTAAGTAAAATTCCCTGACTGCCTACATGGTGCTGTGTGTCTGAGAAACGCCATTTCAATACGGTCTTTGACAACCTCACTGTGCTCTCGCCCCTAACACACATTTACACTGTGGTAAGAAGTGTTTGGTGTTGCTTTCCCAGAATTAGAATAGCTTCCCCGTGCCCACTTCTAAGTGAGAAAACAGACAGAACTTCATTTGATAATCTCTTTTAAAAATTAGGAAACATAGAAATCTATCTCATAATTGTAAAACCACTTTTCCTTCAAGAACACCTGAGATATTTTTAAGACTTTGTAGATTGTAAAATGAACCAGATTCAATATTCCACAATATGTCACCTTATCTTTTAAAATGTGGCAGGAATTATGATGCCTTTCCTGTTCCATACTGAGTGGAAGATTCCATCTGACAGAAACATTGCATAAACGTGTGGGGAGATAGTAGGTAATGAAAACCTAAATTATTTTATGAAAATTGCTTTCTGATTTGAAAAATTAAAACTTTCTTAATTATTTTGAGAGACTAATTTACTTCTAATTTTCTCTCTTATTTATCCTAACAAGAATAATTTACCGCTTTTTTCCATGACAATACCATGTAGTTTACTAGTAAACATCCTGATGTATATTTTGAAAGAAAACATGAGTTGACATACACTCATTTATCTCAACTCTATTGAACAAAATTGTTCTTAAAGAGAATATTGGGTGAAGAAATATCTGACTGAAATAATCTCATTGCACAAGTCTATTGCGTAAAATCCTAAGTCAAATATTATTTATAATATTTAGTATTTTTGCTGCTCATCTAGTTTTTAAAATAGGCCCTTGAAAAAGACACTTCATTCTTAAATACTCAAATATTCTACAATAAGGATTACATTTTTAAGATAAATTTCATTAGGCAAAAACTGTAAAAATTTTATTTTAGCCTTTGCATATGCCTCATATCTCTGCAATGTCATCAAAATAATTTTCATCAAGTGTTTGTTAAGTGCGCAATCATTTACCTATAAACGCAATTTAGTTTTCCAAACAACCCAGTCGAGTAACTTTTTATCCCATCTTATGGATAATGAAACTGACACTGAGAGTTTAGAGCATGCACTAAGGTGATGCTGCAAATAAATGATGGGGTATGATAAAACCCTGAGTGATTTCCATCTGAAACTCCGCACACGGTGCCTGCCTCTCCTTGTAACAACTGCCAGGGCTCATGGGAGAGATTCTACAAAGTTCCTTCCCACCAAATAACAGATGTTTAGTTCAGCTCAATTCCTCCGCCACTGCGATATGAACAGCTGTTTTGGCCATGAAAGAAATAAATGCCTGTGTTAGACCTTTCTGGGGGGAGGAATTGGAAATCTTTTACCAATAGCATACAAGTAAACACCTAAAGATAGAATGTGAACTACCTTTAATATCACCAACTCTCTGGAAAATAAGCCCTAAGTTGTTTTGCAAGCTGCCTTTTTCTGATACTCAAGTTGCTACTACTCTCTTTATTCCCCATCCCTCTTCTGGTGACCAGACTACTTTTGGCATCTTTTCATTCTTCCAGTAACGCATAGTCCCTCCCCAGGCCAGCCATAAAGCTTTCCTGGGGTCCTGCCCTTCTTCCCAGTAGAATGGACAGAAGGGGGAGTAAATAGGAGAAACCATGCAGGAGTAAGGGAGGGAGGGTGCTTGCCATGTTTCCCTATTACTCATAATACATGCACACTATTCAAGAAAGCTAGGATTTCAAAATATTTCTAAGGAAACAGGACTATTGTTAAAAATAGTGGTTGATTATTTGTAGATTATTCCAATATTTATGAGTTTTGAGTGATTTTCTATCTGATTTTAGAAGCAAATTATCTGATTATAATATTTTCCCATAATTCGAAAACTACATATTTTATCATTTAGAGTTGGACAAAAATTGTTCTCCCCTTTGAAAAAATAAAAGCCACCATATTTATATAAATATCAGCCTAATTATAAATTAATAAAAAGAGTACCCTTTAAAAATGCTTTAGTAAATAAGATTATATACACCTCTTTCAAATATGCATAAATATTTTACTGTTTCTTTACATTTGCATGAGTTATATTATTAACCCCAGAATACTAAAGCATGTCGTCATTTTCTAAAAGATTTTAAAATACTACAATTGGTAAAAATAAATGATGTATATTTGTAGCAACAAATATAAGATTACAAAATGAGACAGACATAAAATGAATCTGAAAAGCTATGTGAAAATATAACTAGCATTACTACTATTTCAAATGACAGAATCAAATTGTACAATTATGACTGATATAAACCATATCAACATTAAATGTTAGTGGCTAGGACTGCCAATCATCCTCCTAGTCAGTAAAGTAGATTAATAGTTCAGATATTTTTCACACATTCAAGAAAGATTTTTAAAAGTAAATCATATTTTCTCTTCAACTAACTCTTGTGTAACTATTTTGAAAATTGAACTACAGGGTCCCTTGGTATCCTTGGGGACTGGTTCCAGGTCCGCTACATATCCCAAAATCCCTGCAGTCCATCCTGCAGAACCCACTTATAGGGAAAGTCGGCCCTTGGAATTTACACCAGGTTGGCACCCACAAACATTGTGTTTGGTCGAAAAAGAGCTGCGTGTAAGTGGACTTGTGCAGTTCAAGCCTGTGCTGTTCGAGGGCCAACTGTACTGATCTAAAATGTAAAGTAGCTGATTGAATTTTTTCTTACTCATTTAAAACTATTGTCTAACCCTTAATATTTCTTAAACTGGAAATTTTTAAATGTTTGGAAAAATTTTCTTTATGAAAAGGTGATTTTTTTTTTAATGTATTGCCACATCGATGAGTATGCATTCACATGTTGGTTTCAAAAGAATTTTTTACAATGAGCACATTAATAATAAAATGTAAATTCATCATATAGCATTTGAAAATATTTAGAATAGCAAATCATTAGAACTGATAATACTAAAGGCTAAAATAATTGTTTTAATAAATGCAATCTCAAGCCTGGTAATGTTATTGAAAATTTGGTTCATATCTGGGGAGCAATTGGTCTGTATAGAGCAGGAAATATAACTATGTTCATATTATTTAGTCTAATTTTTCCATTCCTATGAATTTATCTTTAGATGATATTTATTATGGCATGAAATAAGCTGAACAAAGTATGAAACCTGAAGGTCCAAAATTGGGGAATATATAGTATATCAACATATAGTATTAATTATAGCATATAATATATAATTAAGTATATCAGGGCAACTGAGTTTTATTCAGATTAGAAACAGAACATTATAGAGTACAATGTCAGAACATAAAATTCTATGCACCTGTCGATAGCGTTAATGCAATATATCTAAACATATGTATGGAGACTGTAAGGTATTAGAAATGAAAATAGATATAGCAATATGGCACAGCTATTTCTTCTTGCTGTTAAGAGTAAATTGTTATAATTGCTTTTTCAGTCAAATACACAGAAGTTAAGAAAAAAGAGAAAGTGGAAAAGAAAGACAGGAAAAGAAATAAAAGAGAATTAGGTCTTATTTGAATCCTTTCCCAGAGTAATAGAAAAGTATTTTCCCAAGGAACTGAGTTACTGGCCTATTATAATTACCTTGTTATTAAAACTCTATTATATTTTTTCAAATTTTTTATGGCTATAGAAAGCTGATAATTGATGTTTTTATTCATTTGCCTTCTGCCGCTTTATTAATCTGAGATGAATTATAAGAGCAGATTACATTTTAAACTTCAATATCAGATTGATTTGATTCATTCTATTTTCTTTTTCTTACTGAAACTAATGTTAAGAAAATGAATATAGAGTAATAAAACTAAGGCTGTGAGATGCAGTGGAATGACATAAAACCAATTATGCAAAAGATTATGATGAGTCAAGAAATGACTAAAAATAAACCAGAATTAAGGCAATAAAAAGCATGGAATATGGAGAAAATACAGTTGTGGAAATTTTTCAGCATGGAAATTAGAAAAAGAACATCTAGAAGATTGTCCTGTTTCACAATTGTTTACTTTAATATCTGAGTAGAAAATTACAGTAGTATTTAGTATCCATTCAAAATACCAGGGAGTATGAAATTTTCTTAAATTTCATTGCAATATGCCTTGTAGATATGACAGATGAAAATTCAACATTACCCAGCACACAGCTGAGAGCAGAAAACCCCCAGGAGTGAAATCTTGTTCGTTCTGGTCCCGTGCACCAGGACGAAGCTCACCCTGTTCTCTTCTCTCTCTGGGCCCTGTCCTTGTCCCCCCTCTTCAACCTTGCCCTCCCTCTTCAACCTTGCCCTGTAACGATTCACAGCATCAACACAAGTTCAAGTTTTCTATCTAATAAATAAATAAATAAAATCTTCTCTGGAGCCCAACTTTCTTTTTAGATATTTATGGCTTTATCTCTTACCTTCCTAGCAGTTTAGAAAAGATAGTCGCCCAAATTACTAAAGTAAAAAGGAAGCCAGCTGGACTCCTCCCTCGTGTCATGGTTTGCTCGTTGAAGTTCTCCCCACCAGGTAAGACAGGGAACCTACAGGCACCACTCATGAGACCCAAACCAACGTCCCTGACAAAACAGGGCGTGGTAGAGAAACCAGCCCAAATGAACTATAACCACGACGGCGAAGAGACACGACCTCAGGTCGCCCTCACTACTCGTTGCACGCTAGTTATAACGCAGTAACACGCTGTAACAAGAAACTCCCGCCACAGCATGGCAGCTTACAAATGCCGTGGCAATTCCCAGAAGTTGCCCTACATAGTTTAGGAGGGGCAACGGACCCTTGGTCCTGGGAACTCCCCACTCCTTTCACAGAAATCTTATGAATAATTCCCTCTCTGCTAAACATAAAATTAAACAGAAGTTATAAAATAAGACCCTGCAAACTCACAAAGGGCTACTCTCTGTGGCTCTGCGACACAGCTGCTGTTCTGCCCAGAGGGCAGCCTCCCTTCTGTTTCTTTGTTACTTCAATAAACTTGCTTCTGCTTTACTCTGTGGGCTCAGTCTTGAATGTGTTTCTGCGTGAAGCAAGGAACCCACTTGGCCTCCAGGCTAGAACCCAGTTTTGGGGTCCACTTTCCTATACCACTAGGAGACATCTTCCTTTAACCTCACCCCCAGAGAACCAAAGGGCACATGTGGCCCGATCCTCCTACTGCAGCGGAGTCCTCTGTGCTCCTTCAGAGATTTAGGATGAAGAGTGAACTCCTCATTGGGCCAGGAGAGGACTTTCCTACTCCGATCTTCATCTACCTTCCCAAACTCTTTTCTTACCATAACCCACGTGGCCCCTCCTCTCCAGGGACCACGGCCTGCTTGTTTCCACACTCCCACCCTGGCCTGCGCACACATCTGTCCACCTGCCTCTCCTCCCGGATCCCATCCCTGCATCTCAGGACAGCTCCTGCTCCTTTTATACTTCTTTGGAAAGGCACCTGTCCTGGTACCCCCTGCCAAGTCAGCATGCAGGGTATGGCTTTATGCTAGGACAGACAGATGCTTGCCATTCTCTTTTTTCCTTATTCTCAACTTCTACTGCCACATTTATTTTTTTTTAATTTCAAAATATTAAGGGTGTACAAATGTTTTTGTTACATGGATAGCTTTTATAAGGCTTTAGTCAGGGTTATAAGTGTGCCCATCACCCAAACAGTGTTCATTGCACCTATTAGGTAGGTTTTACCCCTCCCCGCCTCTTTCTGCTCATATTTCATGTTTGAGATCTGTGGTGAAAAATAAGATGTATGATATCAACTTTCAGCCATTCAAACCCAATTTTTCCTTCTTATGATTTTATTTCAGGCACTAGTGGCTAATAGATGCGGAGAGATAGGAATCTCAATTATTTTAAACAGAAAAGGTGAAGTTTTATAAATTGAACTTAAAGAGAAAATAATCTGTGAGATTTTTCTTTTGTTATTTCCTAGTGTGAATACAGGTTCATCTTCAAATTTTATAAATGTAAGAATAGGAAACACAATACCTGGCCATTTTTCTAAAAGGTTTAGAGTAAAACAAGTCAATAACTAATTAAATAATATACCACTCATTATCTGAGTAGTCCCAACAAGAAGTTTATCTGAATAAAGCCAATTTTCCACTTGATTTTGCTTGTTTGATTGTAACCTTGATTTATTTGGATAACTTAATAGAAATTAGTAAATCTTTAACATATTGAACTATTAAAGATCTTTCAAATTCGATTAGTAAACAGCCATGAGCATACCTACAAGGTCACAAGACTACTGCCACTATCGGTTTTGCAAAGGAACATCTATCTCATTATATAAATGTCTTCCAAAAATATTGCCTTCTTTGCCCCCCAGATGATATTTCCCACAAGAAATTTTTGACATAAAAACAAACCAGATTGTCTAAATTCTGCTTTGGACTCTGCCAAACAAAAGAACCTAGCTCGGACTTGGGGGGCGGGGCAAGGACAACATACGTAACCTAAACATCTGCACCCCCATAATATGCTGAAATTTAAAAAAAAAAAAAGAACCTAGCCAGGAAATAACTACTGCATATAAAAAGAACCATCCAAAAGTAAAAGTTTCAAAAATATTTTAAAATATAAACCCATTTTCTTCCTTAACAAATTCATGTCCACATGTAATTGTTTTACATCTGGAAAATTTGCTTGCTGTTATGTATTCATGAATCATGTGTTCTAATCGCTAAGTTATGGGAAAATTGTTTGTAAATTTTTTAGCTGACATAAATTAAGCACATTAGATTGGGGAAAAAATAACAAAGCTGAAAGAAACCCAAAAGATTGATACCTTTTCTTTGGCTCTTTTCCTTAACCTACAACCATTATATCAAACTCTTAAATTTATTTAACTTTCCTTTATTCCCTTTTTTTCTTTGAAGTAATATAATTCATTTAAAATCATTTTTCCTAAATCAATGTCATTGAATTTTGTCAACAAATCACCAAATATATAGCAGTTTGTGCACAATGATAAGGCTTCAGCTCCTTTTGAAAATTTTACTGTGTGTTTGAATGTATTTATTTTTAGTTTTATCTTTTGTATACTTTCGAGCATTCAAAGAAATGTTTAGACAAATTGAGTAAAAAGCAGCTTTGCTAAAATGGCAAAAAAAAATAATCATCCTTAAACTTCCCCAGAAGAGCAGCATATATCCTATTACAGTAAATTCTCTAAATATGGCAGTATCCTTAGTTTGAAAGACAGTTTTAGGCAAGTTGAACATTAAGGAAACTGACTTTGACAAAGAGTCTTACAAACTTATACCTTCTTCACAAACTATTTCCTTCAAACTATTCTTAGGTACTTCTGGACGTTAGAAGATAATTTTTCAATGGTAGGCTTTGAGGGTGAAAAAACACTAACTTTCTTTTACAACAAAAAATCTTATCTGCAGAAAACATTCTCCCAACATCATCAATATACTAGTAGGAACAAAGGAATTTAAAGTCACTATATTCTGATTTTAGAGAGGTTTTTAGCAGGATGTCTTCTATTTTAAAAGAGCAATTGAAACTTGCATCTTGTGCAGTTGTAATGCAGTTAACAGGATTTTGATAAATTCCTGTTCAATTATAAAAAAAGTATAGGCATTGTCAACAAAACCTACAAGTCATGTTTTCAAAGAACATATAGTCTCCTTTAAGGAATAATTGTCCTATCTTATGATCAAAAGCCCTTCAGTTATCTTCCTATTCATGTATTCTTTTTTCTCTCTCTTTTTTTCCAGCCTTTAAAAAATACATTTTAATGCCTTAAATACTTTTGCATCCTTAACTGACTGACTTCAATAAAGACTGCCCTAGAAACTTAGTCAAAATAGAGACTTAGCATCCCACATATTAGTGGGTAACTTGTGGAAAATCCCACGTGAGTTAAAAGACTTTTAACACAAAGAATCTCACCAAGATATGAAAGCTAGACTTCGCGTGTTATGACTTTAATGTTCCTGGTATTCCAGAAAATGATGAAAAATTTATTTAGCATTTATCCTTTCAGACTGGGAGATGGAGTAGATTTTAGAGCTTACTTAGACATTCTAGAAATTTTAGGTTTTGTGGCATGTGATGTTTTCTAAAATACAAAAAAATAAATTAGGGCCTGACATTGTCAGTAGGTAGTAGTTACCCAAACAATGATAGCATCTACTACTGCCATCATTCTATAAAAGAACAAAACACAAATCTAAGAAAAAATAATAATTTAGTTCTATATAACATACATGGATATTAAAAGTTATAAAATATTCACCACATTCACTTTATTTTTCTCACAGTCTTCATCATAGCCACAGGCCGGCTCATGTACAGGTATTTGGAGAACACTCCTCTAGTTCAACTCTCTGGTCCTATAGGAAGCTGAGGATACTAATCTAGTGGCTGAGACAGAAATAGGATATTTCCTTCTGATGCCCAACTAGCGTTCTTTCCTTTATGCCCAGCCGAAGACCTGGTGTTCACATCTAAGTCACGTTCTCTCTTGCGACCTTGGTTTTCTTATTCTTAAAAAGTGAGTTGCTGATTTAAGACCTAATCTGAGGTCACCTTGAGCTCTCTGATGTCAACAACAGAAGAACATAGATTCTTCGCCCAGTTGAGCATGCATAGACTCAAAAACAACGTCTGGAAAATCTCTCACTAGGATATAAACCAAATGGGGAGAGACAGAGTTGACAACGTGAATCGTATTTCACTAATGGGTATATGCTGTCCCTGAACCAGATGGGTTGCTCGATTCCATCAGCAAATGACACAGGTTCCCGTCAGGTCTGGCTATCAGCAGCACTCAGGCCACACCTCACTGCTCCAGATGTGCGACTCAGAGAGCTGCTCAAGGCCATGTGCAAAGAAGCTCTTCCTTTAGAAACTTACATGGTTCAATCCAGCCCAGACACTACTGGGAGGGCCTGTGGTAAGTCGTAACTACTCCTGTGTGAGGACAGGTGCCTGGATAGCGCCCAATTACTGCAGTGAGAAACACGGTGAACGGAATTTGCTGGAGCATTAGTATAGAAAGGATATATACACAGTGCCTTGAGATAAAACACTTTTGCCCCCCACCCCAAACTGAAAGAAGCTTTATAGAAGCTCAAAAATACAAACAGCTTTTGGAGAAAAACTATGACTACCAGGTTTAAATAGCATTTTCTTAAAAATGCGCTTTTTCTTTTAAATTTCACAACTTTTTAAAATCTTTTTGGCCAAATGGCGATGCACACACAACAACGCGCTTCACGTGAGGCACCAGGCACAAGACCGACTCTGTCAGGATCAGGGAGAGAGTCAAGTTCAGTTCTGCTTCAGTTTTAACGACTTCTTCCAGGCTGGCTCAGAGAAAGCCCCGAAGCCAGCGAAATACCAACAATACTTCTATTCCTGATGTGTGAATAGGTCTCAGTTCTCACAGAGCCAACCCAAGGAGACGCACAGCATCCCAAGCAGGCGCTGACAGGGACCCTGTGTCTGCCACACAAAGGCTTAACCAGCTGTGACCTCTAGGGGGAACCGCGTTCTCAGGAATCCCCTTTCTCCTGCTCACAGGCCGAGCTCTGTGCTCTCAAATATCCCCCCACCCGGCCCCTCCACCCAACAGCTACACTTGGCTTTAGGTGTCCACAGATGGCGTTTTTCCTTGAAAAATTTTTAGATAAAATGTGAATAACAGATTCAGGCAAATACGCGTGTCTGAATCATTAGTAACACAAAAGAGTCAATGCTTCTTGACTATCCTGTACTGAGAAAAGGATTTGGGTGCTGGTGAGTTTCCATGAATACATAGAGTTTTCCTTCTAGAGGCCAAGATCTTTATAATGTTCTGATAATTATATTATGGATCAGGTTGTGTTTTTTCTTTCTTCTAAATTTATACCTAGGATATGCAAAAAATAGTGTTTGGTACACACATACATTTGGGTCACACTGGGATTGAAAAAAATTGGTTTAATGAGACTTTTTTTTTATATATAGACTTCTTGGTCTTTAATGTGCAATTGCACATGTGAATCTTCAAGTGCAACAGTTCCTGTTACTGTTTATTTAAAGCATTTTTCCCCTTGATAGCACACCTATTATTCTTTCTTAGCACTAAAATTTCAAAGAGCATAGTTTGGGGAAAGGGTACAGTGTATGTGATCAATCCTGTGATGTTAAACATAAAAAGAAGATAGAGAAAAGAATTTAAAGAGGAAAAAAGGGGATATAGATTTGTGCAGTACTGATTCATGTCAGCTTCTTTTTTGGGACTTTTTATCCAGATGTGGACTCAGAGAGTGCTGCCCATCTCAGCCCCATGAAGTCACTTTCCCAAATTCATGCCCACGGTGTAGCCACAGCGTCCTACAGGAAGGTCAACATGCTTTTCCTTGGTAGGAAAGGCCATTCTCAATCTGGCTACAACACCTGTAGCCCCTTCATCATTTGGAATACATGGAATGCACCACTAACGTTCTAGTGCAGCATGACATCAGTCTACACAGCATTCCGTAGGAAAGTCTCAAAATAAGTATTGGATCCTTTCCATGCCCTTGTTCGTAAACACAAACTTGTAGGTAACAACAATTAGCCTTTTTGATATAAAAAGACATCTATATGGATATGGAGTTTAGAAGTTGTAGAAGTCTTTGGTATAAACCGTGTATCCATTCAAGCTTTAAGCACCTACTGTGTGCTGGGTACTGTCCTGGACTGTGAAAACCAATGATATTTCCTCTAATCTTAAGGAATGTTGTTTCATGAAATGTAACTCTAACACAGTGTGACCCATTTTATAATGGAGATAGTAGACAGTTCACACCATAGTTATATATAACACATTAAATGCAGGTAAGGCCCAAATCTCACTGGTCCCTGGCATCAAAAGTAGATCCAAGCTTGTGGTGGATGAGTGGTTGTGAGAAAGGCAGGCAGCTATCTGAGCTGCCCTCTGAAGGGAGATCACATGGTGAATAGACAAGAAGTTGTCCACTCAGTAAGCACCATATGACTGAACCTGTTGAAACAGCTAACTCCCATTACCCGATCAGAGAGGGAAAAAAAAAAAAAAAACAGAAGCAAAGCAAGTACAGAGTATGGAGTGGTATCACCCTCAAAAGTAAGATGCAAATGCAAGAAGAAAATGTGAAAAGATGGACCAAGGAGGAAAAATGAGATGAGAAGGCCTGAGCTGAGACCACAGAAAGGTCAGAACAAGAGTCACCACACAAGGCAAGAGTGCAGAGGAGCCAATCCCTGCAGTGGTTGAACAGAATCAGTGAAGAAGGAACAACCAACCAACAGAAATAAAGAGCTTTGCTTTATTTATGGCTTCCTGGCCCTAGTTTGCTCAGGTGTTTTAATTTTATAACAGCCATCCCAATGATGGAGAAATTTCTGAATTACCTATGGAAACGGAAATGCATCCAACTTTAGTTTTCTTTGACCAGGGACTCTTAGCCTATTAATTAAGGTAGAATGTCCAAACTTTAGATTTCCTTTGGTCACTTCTAATAATTTTCTTTGAATTTCCTATATCTCAATTCAAAAATAGCCTTTAGATCACATACTATTTTTATGCTGTAATGTTTTATATTTTCCATAAAAGTCTGAATCTCCACTCTTTATAACATCTTTGCCCAATGAACAATGTTTGCATTTATGTCTCTAAACTGACATTTGAGTTTGTTTCCTTTTGAGTCAAGGAAAGTTTTCTACGTTCTGCCCGTAATAACCAAATCTACACTTGTTGAATGTTTAATTCCAATTGATACACAAAATCGTATACTCCCAATTTTATACCTACGACAATTAGGTATTAATGGGTGGAGTGTTCAGGCTTTGTCTTTGGATACACATCCCTCCCGATAAACGTGTCCATCACAGTAACGGCAACCGATCCCCGGACGGGTCAGGCTGTTGGCATCAGTTTCTCGATTCCAGCCAGAAATAACAACACACAGACTTAACCTCTTTCTTCTCAGTGTCAACCTTCCAGTCTGACGATGATTCCTTCAGGTACTACCTCTTTCCTATTTTCACAGTAAGAATAAAACGTGTGCTGTTTGCACCAGGGAATAGAACCCTGACCGTCTTCCTCCTGGCTGAAGCCACTCCCTCAGGTGTGTGTCTGGTCAGGTCCTCCCTGTGCACAACAAGGACACAAACTAGTCTCAAGTAACACTTTGTGTCATTTGCCATTAAATGGCCATGATTTGCAGGTGCATTTTCTATTCCTCTAAACCACCAGACCCTAGGCCCTCTTTGGTCTGTGTCCTTTCTGCGGCACTTGGCGCTGTGTTCCCACTGGCGCTATATGTTCTGCAGCCATTCCACTGGGAAAGTCTTTCTTCCCCCTCTTTCACACTCTTCCTAACAAACACTGCTACCTCTTTATAAAGAGTGGGTCTTTCCCTCCATTCCAGTGCGGGTCTTTTCTTCCCCACGGTGCCATGCATCTCTCTGTAGCTGCATTCACTTCCATGACTTCATCCGGAATTGGGCACTTTCCCTGGCACAGAGTAGGCGCTCAGTAAATACTTATAAAATTAATGAGAGAATCTTTCTAGGAAAAATGCTCTGTTCGTAATTCATACCCAGACCTCTCTCCTGAACTCTGCTTCTACACTTCCATCAGCCTCTTGGGTATTTCCGTCAGCACTTCTTGTAAACACTACAAATTTGGTTTAAACATTTATGCCTGTGTTGAGACATACATTTAAAAAAAATTACTGGTGTCAATTTCTATGGTTGGCTGTAAGCCGCAAAACACTACATCACTATAAGCAATTCTTTGTTCACTCCTGAAGAGTAATGTCACTTGGAGAACATCACTACACACGAGAGTTTAAAAATTATTCTTTGGGACTGCCTTGACCATGGATCTTGATTTCTTTGGGTGACTTTTTTCCTAAAGTTAATCTAATACTGTCATCAGATAGTCATTAACTCCTCATTCACTTACTTATTACTAAATATTTATTGAGAGCCAACTATGTGTCAGTTACTTTTATTCTAATGGGGGTGTACAACAAGACAAAATATCAAAATAATGTTTTGTAGAAACGAAATAACTGTGATGTGATGAAGACCACCACTCGTAGTATAATTTAGGAAGAACTGCCAGTGATATGGCCTTTCCGAAAAGGCTACGTGCTTGGAGACTTGGAGGATGAGAAGGAGGTTATTGTGAGGAGGAGCAGGAAGGATGAGCCACCATGACAAGGGGACGCCAGGCGTTGGGGCAGGGAGGAGTTCCCTGTGTCTGAGAACCAGATGGAGTACGGGGAGCAGAGGAGCATCTTGGGGGCAGCTCACACAGGCCTGGGGACCATGTGACTGTTTAGGATTATGATACATCAACAGGATGGCATTAAAGGATGCAAAGTGACGAGAGCTAATGCACGTTACTTTGTATAAGAAATATCTAGTACTAGCAAGAAAGGGAAACAGAGATGCATTAGTGAACAGTTTTAGTTCCTGTGAAAAATAACAAAGGCTTTCCCTAGAGTAATGAGGGTAAATGTTGAGAGGGAGGACGGGGGTATGTGTTGGAGACTAATCAACGGAACTCAGAGATAGATTGGGGGGTGAGAGGAAGGGAAGACACAAGGATGGTTGCCAGTCTCTGGGTGGAACAAGTCATCAAGGGGATGAGGAGAACACAGAGGGACAGGTTGGTGAGAACAGGCCACCCAAGAGAGGCCTACTAGGCCCCCAGCTGGAAAGGTTGGGGACAGTTGCTCAAGAGACTGTGGGGCTGAACGAGAACCAGACAAAGACAGTTGCTTGGGGTGGCGGGAGAGCAGCTCCAGGACTGAACCCTGGGGAAGCAATGGTAGGGCGGCAGGTGCATTCCCAACCCAAACGTCACAGTGAGCAAAGGCCACCAGCAAAGCTGGGGATTCTCCCGTGTGCCGGGCCACGTGCAATTGCGGAAAGGCCAGCTATTCTCACGTCCAGGAGACCGAAACTTCAACCTGGGGAGGATCAGTACCTTCGAGTAAACCAGAAAGGAAAGTGACTTAAAATAGAGAACTGAAACCTGACGAGCAGAGCAATACTATGGCAGTGCAGGCCGTGATTCCGAATTCCCGTGTGGGTTTAGCCTGTGTCCCGTACGTATTTCAAATACAACCTGTATCAAGTGAAATTTATCAAGACCTGCTCTCAAGAATTTTCAGTTAAACACGGCACAGTGAATACACTTACCGCTTCTTGCTCACAAGACGCTTCAAAGGCACACAAACGCCCATCTCCACAAGGACAAAGAGGAAAAGAGACACGTTGACAGCAGGAGAATTTGAGAAGCCGCCACCAGGTTAACAGACACATGGAACTGACTTAGAGGAACTGATGAAGCTGGAATCTCAGTGGGCGATCTGGGAATTCCCGAAGCAAGGCCATTTGCAGCACAGAATCCCAGAGAGCCTCAGGGGTGGGAGGCCTATGGTGTGTCTGAACATGTGTGAAAACGGGCCCCAAACAGGAAGACCTCCGAGGATACCAGGTACGACAACTGCACATCCCCAGATCCTTCCCTCGCCTGACTGGAGAGGCAGTGCCTCTCCCGCTCTCCACAGAAGATGGGAGATTTTCTCTCCAGAGATGCCCAGTTAGACTCTGCGAGCCCAGCTGAGCTACAGGGAGCTTAAGAGGAATCTACGTTCTGAAAGGAGGGACGCCAAGCCGCCTTCCCCTGCTTGGCTCTGATGATTCCCGTAGGAGGTCTCATTGCACCCGGAAGGATATCAGAGGGTCCCTTGCTGAAGGAATGCGCCAGGACAGAGGAAATGCCCACAGATGCTGAGAATCAGGGAACCAGTAACCACGCTGCCCTGCACACCCACCCACGTTGGATAAAGCCATCCGTGCAGCAAGCTGTCCCCACACCGCATAAACACATAGATGCCTGTCAACGTCTCAGCCCTCTCCCGAGTACGAGAAGACCATCCAAGGATCATCCCTCAGTGAAACAAAACATCAGCGGGAGAAAGATCAAACCAACCATCCCACACAGAGCAGTGAGCAGAAGGAAACCCCACAGATGTGACCACCAGCCCAATCACCCTCCTGTTCTACGCTCACTAGGCTCTACTATTAATAACGAATTGGAGCAAAATGCCAGTAGCACAGCAGGAATTCATGGCCAACCGAGTCGATGTCTTCCCAGTTGTGATCTTCACATTTATGCTTTTAATTTCTAGACAATGTATAAAAAACGTGGGGGAGACAGTGCGCATCACTGTTTTACTGTCAACAGAAGCCTCAATCCTATCCTGTAAAATGAGATCGTTGTGCTTAGTTTAGTGCCTGGCCCATTATACGTTCTCAGTATATAAGCACATAACATTGCTATTACTAAAAACCAAGCACATAGGAAAAGGGAGAAAAAAGTTAAGGGCCATTACTTGAAATCTGCTCATCCAGGGCCCGACTGCTCCTGCAAATCAAGACCTGTCCTGTTTAATTCTTAACCGTGTGACAGCACAGGCCAGACTCAGCGACGCAAGGATGCGCTTGTTATGCACCTGCTTTGCTAGGTTCTGTAGGTGATAAAAGATGACCAAACCCTCCCTCTTCCCTGACGGAAGTTACAATCCTATCCACTGAGTCACTGTTAAAGGTTGAGCTGCCCTGAAGACTCTACCAGGCTGAAAGTCAAGGAAAACGCCGTAACGACACTCTCTTTCCTTTTGCTCAAGAGACACAGCCACAAAACCATGGACAAGTGAAACTTACACAAAGGGGGTCTATGATCCAAGTCCTAAAGGGGTTGTTTTTGTTTTTTGTTTTGTTTTTTTATTTTTTTTTGGGAAAACAAAAGTTGAGCTTTGAGAAGCTGAAGTTAAATTAAGGCAAATAGACAAAGGAAGAGCTGCCAGCAGGCTTCACGTGCTGGACATTGAACATGGAGCGGCTGGTGCCTCAGCTGGCTCTGGTGCCGCCCTGGGCCTGAGCATCCGCAGGACCCTGACTCACAAGGGCCTGGTGAGAGGAGTCGCGGCGCCACCCAGAGGAGCCTCCCTGAGTCCATAAAGTCACCTCTCCACCCCGGCAAAAACCACAAATGAAATTTTTGTCTGTTGGACATTTATCTTTTTCTATCCACTGACATTCTGGGCATCCTTGTTTTTCGCCTAGAAATTCACCTCTGCACGGGCGGGGACTCTGAAGAAACTCGGTTGCCTCAGAACAATTTAAACTCCTACCTGCAGTCCATCAATCAAGTGAATTCAGCTGCCACAAAGGTGAGTGAGAAAGGGCGTCACCACCAACCATACATGACAAATAGGGTCACCGCTACCCAGCTCATAGCCTCGCCGGGAAGCATAAATGGCAGAAATGACTGCAGGTTTCCCGCCTACCACCAGCTGCCAGCAGGATCGGGTCATCTGAACACTCGCTAATGCTGGGCGCGTCATCAACTGACTGTGGGGAGGACGCTGGATGGGGATCCGGAGCTCACCGACTCCGAGCCCAGTCTCCATGTGCTCTTCGAAAAGTCGTTTAACTTCTAGTGCCCACATTTCCCCCCCATCTGGAAAATGGGAAATTTGGATTTGATCCACAAAATACTTTTGGCAAAGGTCACTAGGTCTGCAGCAAATCAAAGGGCTGGTTGGCCAATGAAGCCAGTGAAACTGTTCATTGTCTCTCGTTGGTGAGATCGATAATGAACATACAAAGGTCCCTAAAAGTCCTGCATGGAAAATGAAAATGCCCATTGCTATTTCCCTTCAACATACTAACATCTAGTGGCTCTCTGTGTCCCAACACAATGGTCCAACCACTCTTGAAGTTAAATTAAGGCAAATAGACAAATAGACAATAGACAACCACTCTTGAGATCCTTGCTAGTAAAATTCTTTAAACCCAAGTTATAATACCAAGTAGAATCTTTTAACAAAAGGTGCATACATAACCCTGCTCCATGCAGGGGCTCCTGTACATGCCAGCACAGATTTTTATCATGATTATGGTAAAATCTACAAAACATTAAAGTTATTTTAACCACTGTAAGTGTACTTCTCAGTGCCCTTAGGTACATTTACATCGTTGGGCGCTAGTGCACATTTTGATGCCAATTCAACTGCAGAAAGTCATGTTTAGATAAACCTGGTATACCTCTCACAGTTTGTTCTAGGGGCCAGGCTGAGGAACAGCTGGCAGGACCACTCTGCGCTCCCCATGTCAGCGTCCTCTCTAAGTTCCTCTAAGTCCAAGTCACCTGCCCGGTGCTCAAGGGACAAGGGAGCCCTCA
Organism: Propithecus coquereli; assembly: GCF_000956105.1. Classification (NCBI taxonomy): domain Eukaryota; kingdom Metazoa; phylum Chordata; class Mammalia; order Primates; family Indriidae; genus Propithecus; species Propithecus coquereli. The sequence continues at coordinate 2,266,445 of NW_012147930.1, forward strand.
CGGTACTTCAATAACTCAATCAATCTGCAAGGCTATTATTTCAGACTAAATTCTTACCCACAGTGAACAGGGAGACAATTAGGTATAATTCCCTACTGCTCAATGTCCAGTGCATGGGGATAAATCACTAATGCACCTCCTTTTGCCCACTAGATACGTATGCATCTGCCCATAACATTATCCTGTGCTACTCAAAATTCCTTACAGTGTTAAAATGTGTGTACGTGATATCCCTAATTGTAGAAGTATATATTGGTCGATTTTAAGAATCTACCCTTACAGTGACTTTATTTGTTGATGTCAGGGCAACTCCATGGCGCTAATTAGTGTTACCTAATATTTCAGGGCACATCACTGTAAATATGTGAGGTGACGTTAGAGAAGAAATCAGTGAAAAACCATAATTTTCTTTGAAATTGAAAAAAAAAACTTGTTATTCAATCATGTTTTAAACACTTATTTTTCTGAATCCTCAGCAGAGAGGTGATGATTATATTTTAAAAATTCCACCTAAAGGATGGAATTTTTACTTACTTAATATATATTGTATGACTCATAAATGTCTAGCTTTTAAGTTCTAGATAAGGCCATCTTCACATATTATTGTAATTAGCATTTGTTTGAAAATAATGATAAAACCCCAAATGCTTGAAATTTATATAGATCTAGTCCTCACATTTTTACTATTCTTTTTGCCTCTATTTTGGCATAGAGCCCGTGTCTGTTAAGAGTCCAAATACCTCATATTTTGATTTTGGGGAAAATAATATGCTTTTGTACATTGTCCTGTCTGTTCTGAATCATAATCAAATACGTTAAAAAGAGGAAGAGGTAAGGCCCTAGGAGACTGTGTCACCCAGCAGGAATGTTTTTGCGGCAAACTGCCACAAGATGGCGGTTTCCCAGGCAAAGACTAAATTGAACAAATCTATTCAGAAAATTAATATTTTATTGCATGACAGTCTTATATGTAAAGTGGCACAATATGACTGGCCTTAATAAGAATTTTACCTGTGCATATACTTGTTTTCTTTTATTAGAATAGTAATTATAATTGGCTTGTACTTTGGTAGAATTTATTTAAATGTGAATTTCATGTTTCATTGTTTAATGGCTTGAAGAAGCTCAAGAAACACATTAAAATAAATTCACCCGTGGATATTTATTTTTCACCTACTCAGGTAACCCGCAGGATCAGAGCTGAAGGAGACACACAAACACTCACTGGCACGAGAGTTTTATTTTTCTGTCACTGGTATCTTAGTCTTAGCAACTCAAAGGAGCCCTCTTCACTGTGTGAGAATTTCAGCAAAAACAAAAACAACAACAACAACAAAAAACCCCAAAAGGTACAATAGTGAATTAAGCCCTTTAAATATATTTAGGTATTTGCATAAAATAGTCATTGACGTTCAAAAGAGAATCATTGATCATCAAATTATTCTTTCTAGAAATATATTTGTCATAACATACTATTTTCCATGTAAAATTCCAATCCTTTCTAAAATTATGTAGAAATAAAAAATAAAAATAGAATTAATTTAGCACACAAACACAGCAGAGAATACAAATACTCACATTTTATCTATTTTATAGGACACTGCAGTAACAGAACCTGAGTCAAAACAATTTGCTTTATCATGGATCCTATAAAATGAAAAAACTACCAATTTATAAAAAAGAGTTGTGTTTTTCTCCATCCATATTCTACAACATCAATTGCCTCAAATGACACTATAATCATGGAAATTAGTAAAGTTATACATTTTTAGTTTCTAATGATTAAAAAACATGGCATTGGGCTTCAATTTAATTAAAAAAAAAACCTCTCTTCCTTTAGTAGTAGCAATAAAGTGGGGTTATTGAAATGTAGAATTCATGTAGTCTTCACCTGTCTCTAGTGTAGGAATAAGAAATAATTATTTAAAGCTTTTTGGTTTGGTCTTGCTCTTTTTTGTTTGTTTTGTAATGAGGCTTAACAGTTTTGCTTTGGAGAAGTGCAGTTCTGAAAATCGTAGGGTACAGAAATTATCGGTACTATCATTGTCCCTGCAGGTGAGACAAATCTGGGTCTACCCTAACACTGAATGACCCTGAAGGTGAAATAGTTCATGAGAGGAGACTCGGATCTTTTCTGGGAAGTAAGCCATCCCAAGAGAAGAGTCCGAGCACAGAAGGCAGTCGGGTGGCCTCTTAGCTTGTCCTTGTGGCTGTGGAGGGAGGTCCAAGTCAAACCCAAAGTGCTGAGAGCCCAGATGAGAATCGTTAACGGCAGTAACAGCATGTGCAAGAGGGTGACAAGCGATAGCCTTGGAGACGCCCTCACAGACTCCCCCACCACGTCAGCACCTTCTCTGCCAGATCGATCCCAAATATTTTACATGCAGAATAGGAGAGGCTTCTGAGGGGTCTGGGTCTTTGGGGCAGGAATAGCTTCGTAAATCCACACATTAAAGGACAAAACAGGAACAGCGGTGCTGGAGGGTGACAACCCTGTCAGTATGTCTCCCTGGGATAGAAGAGTGTGACTTAGGACAGAGCAGGCCGGCAGATGGGGAGCTCCAGGCAGCTGGGTCAGGAGAGGAAAGGGCAGGAGAAAGAAGGAAATATAACAGTATTGCTATTCAAGAGGCTCAACTAACGAGTAAGTGATTTAATTTTATTTTGGCTGTTTAACTATTGGTAATACTCTTAACCAAATTATTTTAAGATCCAGAGGCTCCTTCTAATTTTAATAAATGTGTGAGCTGTTCTTAAATAGATTTGTATTTATTAACACATGTGATTCTTAAAGCCACGCGACAAGCTAGACAGCTAGATACTAATCTATTCGTTCCACAGACAAGGAGAGTGAAGCCCAGTAAATTCAAGTGACCTCCCCAAAGTCAGACAACTAATAAATAAAAGATCTTGTATATATTCCAAAGTCTTTCTAAATTTTGAGACCTATGACTTAAAATGTTTATTAAATTCCAATCAATAATTTTTAAAATTAAACTATGCTCAAAATGAATATAATAGTATACTTTTTTACACACATGGTTTATTACACTAGTTGCTCAATTACTTTGGGCAATAAAGTCTATACCATAAAACAGGTCCTTAACATTTATGGCAGCTATGGACCAAGATGTGTTTAAATCCCCAAATTTGTAGTTACCAGGTAGCTCATAATTTTCTCCATAAATATTATAAATTACTACTGAAAAAATTGAATGACTTCTCCAAACCTTTAATGACTCTATATTTTCTACTAGTTAGAAAATAATTCCTTAGATTGTTTTATTTTCAACACTAGTAGGAGGATTTGGCTTTCATTACATACACATCCATAGAACAGCAGCTATCTAATCTGTTATCTGGCAGAATAAAAACCAGAAAGCCTTTTGTTAAGACTTACCCTAAATCAAACATTTCTCCACCAAGGATATATTGTTAACTATAGAAGGGTGTTATGACAAACACACACACACACACACACACACACACACACAAAAACAACAGGACCTCAGTATACTTTTAAGTGTTTCAAGCACATATTAATTGCACATGGAATCTACTCAAACACACCATCTTCTCTCTCTCTCAGATTGCTGCGGCCGTGGTGGGAGGAAGCGGTTTGTTACCACAGGCAGTGATGATGCGGACAGAGCATGAGGTTCGGGGTCACAGGTCCAACCTCACATATGACCTCAATAAATCACCCAGCATTTCAGGATAATTTTCTTCCTCTGAGAGAAGGGGAGAATATGTGTCTTCCAAAGACGTTACAAACATTATGGAGACCTGACACTGCACAGTGAGTTCTCCCAGGGCCAGCTCTCTCGTATCCTTCAACTAGCGGAAACCAGAAGTCAGTATTTTTTTTTAAGGCTGAGTAGCCATAACATTGTATGTATTCTTCTTATCATCAGTTTACACGCGAGCCCCCTCCAAACGGCGAGCCAGATTCCTCCCTTACTGCCGAGCTTTACAGCTAAGTAGCCCGTGACTACAGGCAGATTCTGCAAGTCCAGGCTTAAGAATGTCATCTGTAGTGATGGATTACGGCAAAAATAACTGACCCTGTTGTAACGATTTAATGAAGCAAAGTTATCCACATTTGGCTTTGTTAGGAAACAGTATTTTGACCCAATGTTATAAGGAATTAGAAGAGAGGAAGGGATAGTGGTTATTTTAGTGCTCGTATTCATGCTTTCCATACTTCCAAGGTTTTCATTTTAGTATTTGATTGTTGCTTTCATCCAGTTTTTAAAAATTTTTTCTTTCCTAAACTTCAATATCTGATTGTATTGAGAAATGTTTATTTTCTATAGTATCTACCACGAATAATTAACTTGGCTTTTCTCCACTCAAAAACGGGATATCTGAATGACTCTTGTGCTTTTAACCATAGTTTCATGTCTTGAAGGGAAGGAGATGAAGGATATTTGATCTAAATCTTACTTTCTTACCTGCAATTCTCACCCCAAACTGAAGGGGACATTGTTTAAAAGTGTGCCCTATGTTCAGAGAGACGAACATCATTTTCTTTCTTTCTTTTTTTTTTTTTTAAAGAGGGCAGAATCTTGGACGAGGGTGAAAGGAAGAACAGGATATTGAAGTTCACAAGAATTCTTTGTTCCAAGAAGTTTTCTGTAGTCAAGCATAATTTGGTTATTCATAAGAAATGGAGGAAACAGGAAGAGGATAAAAGTGGTGTGATGTCTAGATGCACCTGCAGATCAAAACCACACGGGTATGTCACACTAGGTTTATTAAAGCTCATTGTTCTGCAGACCGGCACTGCACTGCACAGTTGGAGATGTTATCACTGATCTACCACGTTCCAGCCTCACGAACAATGACATGCATTTTAATAGGAGAAGCAACAACACTCACATTGAAAATATATCATTTTCCCAATTTTTTCTTCTTTTTATGAAGTTAACTGTGTTGTGACAGGGAAGAATGGCTTACGTGTAGGCAGAACTGCCAGTTGTCCTATCCATGAGCCACCTCTTGGATATGGAAACTTTAAAAGTTTCTACCATTAGAGTTTCTCAGGGATTAAGCACTATGGTCTGAATGTTTGTGTTCCCCAAAATTCATATTGAAATCCTACCCCCTAGTGATGGTATTAGGAAGCAGGGCCTTTGGCAGGTGATTAGGTCATGAGGGTGAAGCCTTCATGGATGGGGTTAGTGCCTTTATAAAAGAGGCACCAGAGAGCTCCTCCAGCCCTTCCGCCTCGTGAGGGCACAGCAGAAGGCGCCGTCTCTGGACCAGGAAACGGGCCCTCACCGGACACCGGATCTGTCAAAACTTGATCTTAGACTTTTCTGCCCCCAGAACTGTGAGAACCAAATTTCTGTTATTTTACTATCTATCCAATGTATGGAATTTTGTTATAGGAGCCCTGACAGACTAAGTCATTAAGGAAATAAAGATATTTTATAAAATCTTTGTTGAAATGCACAAATATTATCTGACAGGAAGAGGAAAACCTTCAAGGTGCCCCGTGAAACTGTGTTAGTTTGGGTCGGCTAGTTAATTATTAATCTGCTGCACATAAGCATCCTCGTGCTGGGGAATTGCAAATGGAAGCCCCGTCCAACCACACCTGCACACCTGCATGAATCCATGTCAACCTAAGACGTCTTGATCTGGTGGGACTGACGCAGGGAGAGTTTAAGGTGAAACTGGGGAACCCATTTCAGGACAATGGGCTGTAAGGGAGGCAAGGGCTGGGAGGGAGGTGTCACATGTTAACCTCGTCTACTGATAATGTCACCTCAAGCAGAAGCAATTCAAACCCCAGACTATCTATCATGGATGGGTCCCTGGGGAGCCAGGGGTGAGCAGGGTATGACCCCTTTGTCTGAAAAGTTCCAGCATCAGCAAGAAAAAAAGATAAGCCAAGGATGAATTCTGACGTAAGCTCTAACCTGGACGAGCATATCAAGAGCTGTAGAGTTTAATGAAAAGGAGGATTCTTCTCCATAGGACTGAACATAGATTCCAAGGAGATGACACTCGACCTCAACCAGGAGGGATGCGTAGAAAGGACCTCAGTAGAGGAAGGCAGGAGCCAGACTCAGGCAGGGGGTTGTGAGCGAATAAGGCTTCCAGGGAGTCGTCACTGGGACCAACCCGAAGGGATGGCAATCACAGGGAGAACTTTAGAGATGACAAATGACACCAGGCTCCTGCAGGGGCCCAGGGGCCTCAGTGCAGGGAGGAAGACTGTGTTGCAGCCACTACATTCCTAAATGACCTCACTCTACTGTCATAGAAGCTACCCTCGCTACTGCCAAGACCAGCATTCACCTCTGCGTGGCTGGCTGAGATCTACTTTCCCCCGAGGTCTGAACTCAGACAGCAGTTGACCTCAGATGCCACTTCTAAGAGTTACCGTGACATCTTTGTTGTGTTCCTTTAGCACAATTTTGTACTGTTTTCTCATTGCCTTGTATGTTCACTGCTTGCATTTCCATCTTATTCACCGTTTTGTTCTGTGACATATGACATAGGACCTGACAGATAGATGGCAGGTGCCAAATACATACTAGTTGAGTGAATGATCAGCTTGGTGCACGGCCACACAGTGTTGCTGCTGCCGAAACTCAAGTTCTGGCTGGTGGAGGGAGGGCAAGGGTGGTCTCCGCACTGCGTATGCCTCCTCGCTATGTCCGCACGTGGCTTTCCTTGGTGTGCGCACACAGAGAAACGGAGCTCTCTGTTGCCTCTTCTTACAAGGGCAATAGCCCTGCTTCTGAGGGCAGAACCTTCATGACCTAGTTTAATTCTATGCTCTTAATAATTACCCACTGAAAGCTCCATCTCCAAATTCCATCATATGGGGGTAGGTCAAGTCTTCAACATTAGTGCAAATACTAGAATGGGCCAACGGTACAAGAAAGAAAAAAAAAAACAACAACTCATTTTTACTTGTTAGATTCCACAGGCAAAATTGTAAAGCTCACATACAAAAATGCACTGGTAAAAATGAAATAATTTTTACTATATACATGTGCTATTCATACTCGTTTTTCAGAAATGCATATCATTTTTCACTGTGGGTACTTGGCCCACCTAAGGCTCTAAGTCCAGTCTGATGTGCCCAGTTCCACACATATCAGGTAAGGGGGATTTGGAAACCTTATCTGCTTGCACATTTTTTAGAAAACAAAATTTTCTAAATAATTGCACATAAATGAATCTACTACAAATGACCAGTATAACATTTTCATTGTCTTTTTTGTTTTTAAAAACAAAGCGGCCTATCTGGTCTTTTCTTGCCGGACGCACTCACGGCATTGGATGGACAGACACGCTATGGACATGGAAGGCACAGCATCGTTTTAAAATGCATCGGCCTGTCCCTATGTTTTCCTAGCAGGTATTTTAATTATTCTTGTGATATTTCAGTTCTCAAATGAAGGTATGATTAGAAAAAATGCCCCCCTCACCACCCCTGGTCTTTTTCTTTTTCAATCATTTGCTTTGTAACTTGTGAGCACGAGGAGGAGGAGGAGGAAATGCGTGCTGCATCCTTTTCTTCTCGCTGAGGACCTGCGGAACTGCCTGACAGAAGGCAGTGCTCTCGGCGACAGGCCCATCCAACAAGCCGTTCGTGTTCACCGTGGAGTTAACCTAGTTGCCAAAATGCAGAGCAACCTAGCAACTGATTGGTGATAATGACTCTGAGCAAAGAGGTTAATGGATATTGTTTTTGTGTTTTAATCTCCCTTTTTTTTCCAGGTGTCCTGTAGGCCCAGCACATGGCCCCAAATGGTGGGACTTGATAAAAAACACCATATGTTATCAGTAAGCTCTTCCATCAGGAGCTGAAATACCACGGTCAAAACATGATGCATGTGTGCTGGCATCCATATTTCTACAACCAGTCCTGTTACTATTCTTGCTGAGGGGCTTTATCTGAAGTTGGCACAGATATCTGAATCCTTGCAGAAACCAGCGTGAAGGAGAACGAGGACAGCAGTCTAGTGTGCACATCAGACAGACAGAGGTTCTAACCCTGACTCCGGGACAAGGGCGGAGATGGAACAAAATATCTGCTCTGTAGCCAGCGGAGAATGTCTCCCCTACACCCCAGGTGACATTTAAAAACAAAATAAAATTGGATGTATTTACAGGCTAGACTAGGTATCTCAGATAATTGGGCCAAAAAAGTTAAGGTGATTTTATGTGATTTATAAAACTCAATGTGATAGAAAATTTTCAAAACTAAATGTGCCTACAAATTTAATCTTAAGGTCTAAAAATACTTATATGAAAATAATTCAGCCAAAATTTATGTTAAATTAATGAATTAGATTGCTTCACTCTTCAAGCTTTTGTACCTTTATCTGTAAAATGGTAATAATCATGGTGCCTTCAAAGACTGCTCGATTAAAAGAGCTCATATCAGTACCTTTTATAAGAAGGACATTTACTAAATTTTAGTTCAAAATATTAAGCCTACGTTGCTTTCCAAATATATAACTCACTGAATATAAGGGAAGGGAAACATTAATAACGTATACCAGGCAGTGGTATAAATTCCAATTCCAGACCTCTCAGCTAAAATTTTATTCAGAAATAAGTTCAAGTTCTATTTCCTCATGAAGCAGTTACACTGTAGACCAATTATTTTCTCACACATACACACAGTCTTAAATTGCTATCCAACTGCTTCATGGATACATGTGTTGCCATGGAGAGATTATAACCTCCTCAAGGTCGGGGGCTACATCTTTTATTTTTCACTCTCCTTCATCAAGAAGCAGCTGTGTACGTAAGTCCTAAACTAAACAAATTCGTATTGATTGGGTGCTAATCAATCCCCCATCTCCTGTCCACATTTGCACCAACTTTACAAATAGATTAATTATTTCCAAAGTGCATATTCTTCCCCTTTGGTCCTGAAAAAATTCAGGGTGAAGAAGTTTATATTAAAAAGCAAAAATTGAGAGGGGAGTTAATTTCTTAAACCATTATAAATACTTTCACAGAAAGCATTATCTCTGAGACTCGAATAATTTCTTTTATAACAAAACAGGGTAATGATACATACCCAGGAGGTTTATCGTGAAGATTAAACATGCACACTCTCCCTAAACAGTAAGCACTTTGAAGTCAGGAACAATGCCCAACTTAGTTTTGTTGTATTTTCGCAGGATGATGGCAAATTAATAGCAAGAACTATGAATAGCTTCTAAGACAGGCACTACACTAAATGCCTGTTTAACCCTTAAAATCACCCTGTGAGGAGGGGGCTGTTATTGTACCTGTTTTACAAACAAGGAACCTAATATAACGGAATTAAATAATCTTTCCTAAGCCAACCTAGTCAGTAAATGACAGAGTAGAAACTAAATCCAGATAATATGGCTCTTAAAAATTAAGCTATACTGCATTCAATGGTAATTAAAAGAAAAGGAAACTTCACATTGTATTTTTTTTTCTGGACGACGTCTTGAGCTCCTTAAGAGTCTACCTATGCATCAGTACATCCCCCGTGTGTAGCTCAATAGTGATAGTGCTGGAGTCCTTTCTGCTGTTACTGGGAGAGAAGTGGGAGTCAACTCTTTCTGCTGTCACTAGAAGAGAAGTAGGTGGTCAACTCTAGCCCGGGTCAGAGTGACAGAGGGCATGCACAGGTTGGACAAACAGCATCCTGTTCATATTAATTCCTGCATGTTGCTTAGTTCTTCCACTCTGGGAGGCCTCAAGAGATTGTAACTATTTTCAAATTGAGACAAAGTTGTTCAGTCACATTTGCCCCTGATCTAAAAATGTCTAGTGAATCCAGTCCTGAAACCCCAAAGGACATCTCAGAATGCCCACCATGGAGACATTAATACATTCGCAATCTATAAAATGAGCTGAATATCTTCTGTGCACCCAGCCCTGTGTTCAATTCAACGTGGAAAAGAGAAACGAAGTGAACATGCTTCTTCAGGTCACTCTTCCCCAGCCCTGCCAGGGGCTGGGAGACTTGGCCAGGGTGTAACAGGTGTGCTGAGAGGGGGGCCCTCCTGCCCACTGGCCGCCAGGGGGCCTCCTCCATCAGGAGCACTCACGGGTTCCCCTGGAGTTGGAGATACAGAGTGTGATTTCTGCCTGACACAGGTGAGAACTGCCTTAGGCTCCGAGGCTCACTAGGAGGTAGTTAAGGGCACCTGCCCCACCGTCAGCGAGGCTTGGGGCGGATTCCGGTGGTGATTAGTTAAGTGATGTGCCTGCATTATTTAACTCTCTAAAGGAACTCGGTCTTCTCGTCCATAAGATTGGGAGGATGCAGCTAATGAGGAAATACTTTTCTCATGAAGGTGAAAGTGCGTGGACGATCACTGGCCCTCAACAAACAATTTTTTATTATTCAATGAAGCTTTAAATAAAGCATTTTATTTAAACAGTAACACAGATGTTGATTATATAAGTTACCTAATTTTATTTTTTCAATTCTTTATTTCAAAATATTAAGGTTTACAAATGTTTTTAGATTTTCTTTCTAAAATTAAGATAAATATTATTTAATATTTATAAGAAAACAAAGTCACTTAGCATTCTGTTAGCTGTTGTTATTTCTAGTTATTTACTTTTCTTTTTGCAAGAGCACCAAGTTAATTATAATTTATTTTAAAAGGTGCAGATTTTTAAAACCTGCTCATGAGCAGAACCTGTGCAAACTTGTTCCCTGATGGGCTGGCAGGCTTCTCACTGGGAAGCCTCCGACTGCTTTGACCCTTAGATGCTTGGACAATTTAGGCTTTGGGTGTTGCTGCATCTTTGCTAAAAAGAAAACTCCTATATCCTGGCTCTTCCCCATTCAATAAGCATCAAAGTTTAGCACCTTGGCCTGTTCTGTTCCCTTTGGACTTTACAGATTCACTTGTGAACTTCCACATCTCAGATAACAATCTAAAATGAGATGAAATGACACGAAGCCCAGAGCAAGAATCTGGAAGGTAACTTGATTGCAGAGTCATCGGAGAAGTCTCTGCTTCCTGCCTTTTTATTTTATCTTTTAGCTCAAAAAGGAACTCCCTTAACACTGAGGATGCCTATCAGACCCCAGTCTCAGTACCTTGCAATAGGTACTACTCTCATACATTTCTGGCTTAAATCTCCTACTGTATTCCTAATGTGTTCCGAATGTATCAAAATTTCTTCCAATTTTACTCTTTCTTTTTTTACCTGTTCTCTTTGTATTTAATTTTTTCGTAAAAGCAAGAACCCCAAAATATTCATGTTATATTTTTCCTGTTATTTCTTGTATGTGTGAAGGGGTGGCATTTTTAATTGAAAATGATGTATGCACTCAAGTTTGTGGTGCTGTGAAGTGATAACGTAAAATTATTTTATCTGTCACTAAATTCTGACAGTTATGCCTTCTAAATACCCGGGAGGTGTGTTCAATTCTCTCCTGCCGATGTCTCAGTAAAAATTCATCTGGTTGGCCACCACCATCCCCTCGCTGGTCTTTTAATCAATCCTCCCCTAGAGTTCATTGCTTGCGCTGCAGCCTGTCTTCTTAAATAAAATTCTGAGTGTGGACTTCCTGTTGAAGCACTATCCATGACTTTCTAGGACTCACACAATAAGGTTCAGCACCCTTACTGTAGACTGCAGGACCCTAAATAATCACATCTCAACTCGTTCCCACTAGCCGTTGTCATACTCTAGAACTTCTTGGAGACTTTTTTCCTCAGTTACTTTTTCCTCCCCTCTCAGCTTTGTGTAGCAGATCCTGGGGGACACTCCCTGCTTCTCTTACTGAGTTGGCACCTTTGTTATACTTCCTTGTAGCACATTGTACTTCCAGCCAGATCCCCTCTGCAAGGGTCTCTCCATGCAGCCTGGATGTATCTACTGAGTGTCTTCCCCAGGAGGGCAGGGTCTCTAGCACACCACTGCACGCCTGTGCCAAGCACAACGATGGCACACAGCACCCTAAATAAATACCTGGGACACAGATGTAGAGGATTCTTGTGTACAGGAGAAATAATTAAATGTTCAAATTCCATTAAAATGGTGATGTTATTTCCATTCAGAAAAAAAATGGGATTTGGAGTTATTTTTAAGTGCGAAACAGAAAGAGAAAGATGAAGATAGAATGAAAGAAGTATACCATTTGATCCAGCAATCCCACTACTAGGCATCTACCCAAAGGAACAAAAGACATTCTATAATAAAGACTTCTGCACTCAAATGTTTATAGCAGCACAATTCACAATTTCAAAGATGTGGAATCAATCCAAGTGCCCATCAATACAAGAGTGGATTAATAAAATGTGGTATCTATGCATCATGGAATACTACTCAACTACAAAAAACAATGGTGTTCTAGCACCTCTTACATTATCCTAGGTAGAGTCTGAGCCCATCGTTTGAAGTGATGTATCACAAGAATGGAAAAACAAGCACTACATGTACTTGCCATCAAATTGGTACTAACTGATCAACACCAAGGTGCTCACATGGAAGTGATATTCGTCAGGTGCCAGTCAGGGGGTGGTGGGCCTGAGGAAACTGACAACTAATGGAGGTGGAGTGCACTCTATGCAGAATGGGCAATCCTGTAGCCCTGGCTTGGGCAAGGCAAAGGCATTATATGTAACCAAAATGTTTGTACCCCCATAATATTCTGAGATTTATAAAAAGACAGATGATTGAGAATTTCTTAAGGAGACCATATCTTGTCTCATGTATCAGAAATATCCCCTCTGTGTTTTTACCATTATATTGCTTATAAGCAAATAGAGGGAAATGACTTTTGATGGCAAAGCGAACAACTTGAGTAAATGTCAAATACAAAAATACAGAAAATATGTTCAAGAGACAATGTCCAAAGTAGAAAAAAGGAAGGCAATTTTTCATGTAATGTTACAAAGGATAATTTTGATACTTAAACTTGCTCAATAACTATGCATTAACTATAGTCGTATCATGCTGAATTCTGGAGGTTTATTAATCACAAATGTGATCATTACAGAATGTAACAATATCATGTAACTAAATAAAAGAGACAGGCATCCTAAAATAAAAAAAAAAAAAAGGAAAGTAGAGATGCCATCATCACAAAGCTATTTTATCCTGCCCATCAGATTGACTAGATATAATGTAAGTTGTCAAATGGATTAAAATGCCAAACCATCCTTTAAAGCTGTGGTCCCCAAACCCTGGGCCACAGCCCAGTACCAGTCCATGGCCTGTTAGGAAATGGGCTGGGCATCACCATCTTGGTTCCGTACTGGCCCCCACCCTACAGCACCCCATCCCTCCACCCCTGGTCCGTGGAAAAATTGTCTTCCATGAAACCAGTCCCTCCCTGATGCCAAAAAGGTTGGGGACTGCTGCTTTAAAGCAAATGAGACCAATATATTTGTCTCTTGTTTTTATATCTTCTATTTGAAATGAAAAAGGGTAAATTCATTGATATCACCAGGCAGAATTTTTGCATCCATGTGAACTCTCAGAATGCTCTAAGAATTATGTCTTTGTTAGCATCAATCTACTATATTCAAAATACTTCTCAAAATGATACATTAAAAAAATCTTGAAAGAATTGTGATTTTTCAGGGAAGTTAGATAAGAAAATTGCCAGTCTTTATAGTAAAAGGTGAAAGATTTATATGATCTGAAGAGAAAACAGAGTATCACCAGTCTTTATACACACCATAATATGTGAATTCCTTAGGGTGAAAGGCCGAATAGAAAATTCATAATAGTGTAATTAGAAATGATTAGTAAACATGAAAATGTGCAACCTCCCTCATAATCAAAGAGCTGTAAATTAAACAAGAAAACACTTTCCCCCTTAGCAAATGAGCAAAGAATAAAATCTATCACAATACTTCAAGCTATAATAGGACAGTTGTAGCAAGCATAATAAATTAGTGCAGATTTCTAGAGAGTAATTTTCCAATATTTATTAATCAATTTAAAACTGTTTTTAACCAGTCTTTCTTATTCTTTCTAATAAGTTATCTTAAGGAAAGATTCAGAAATGTGAGTAAAGATACACACACACACACACACACACACACACACACACACTCATATGTATTTTATATATTTTTTAATGTATATATGTATAAACCAGACTGCTATTAGTTCACAAGACATCTTTGCATGATCAAGAACAAAACAGATGCCCCTCCTTCCAGGTGGACAGACCCCACCCAGGGCTCGCCGCCCACTGGGTGGTGCTCATGTTCCCACTGGAGGGGGCTCTGCCCAGAGCCCAATCTGAAGAGCCCTGGATGGAATGATGAAAATGTATCCACTTATAAGTTGGGGGGGTGGGGTGAACTTTCAGTTACAATCTACATGTGACTGTTAGTGAAGTCATTAGGTAAATTATAGTAAAGCATTATGGCGAAACGTGAAAGTCATTAAAATTGATGTTGTAAAAGGTTTTTTAAATCCTTAAAACAGGAACAAAGATCGATATATAATATTGCGTGAAGGAACGGCAACATGTCCAGCTCTTAGGAGAGACAGGGTAGTGGAGAGCAAGTTGGGGTCTTTTCTGACCTGGTCTCATGAATGAGATCTGGATCCCACGAAGGGGCGGCTTTTGGCTAAATCTGAAACAGCTGCGTGAAAGCTTTAAAAACCTACTCAGTGCTACAGAGGGGCCCGAGAAACAGTCTGACTTGGAGAGAATTAGTCTTCTTCCACGGGCCCATTCGTTTCTTTGTCCTTCCCTCTGCATAACTTACGTCACCGCCAGAATGCAGCTACCAGTCAGTACTGCCTACTCCATAGAGTACTTTCCTAATTTTAAACAAGGAGCTTCTCTTATGTTCTTAACCAGAAAAAATAAGGGGGAAAAGTGCTCATAAATAATTATTTGAATAAATAAAGTATCCATGGAGAAGTAGCTTCATGATTTCTTTCTTGACCACAGAAAACAGAGAAAATGACTATAGTTCCTTAAAACATGTGTTATGTTTCCACTTGATTAGCTTTTGATTAAATTTCCATCTTACGATGGGGTACATCTACAACCTGAATCCATAAACAGAAACGCCCATCTCGGCATGGCATCATTCTATTTACTATTCAATGGGGAAGAAACAAAAACCAATCAAAACAAGGTCCTTCTTGCAGGCAAATAAGGATGCATAAGTGAACAGAGCAGGAATTTTGTGATCACTTGGATTTGTGATTGCCGTTGTTGTTGCTTTTTTTTTCTTCCATAAACACATACTGTTAGTGGAGGGTTTGCTACCCAAAGTGATTTCCCCTAACTAGAACCACCAGCAGCACTTGGGGCTTATTAGAAATGCATAATTCAAGTCCCTCCATGGAGTAGGAATTTGCCTTTTAACCAGATCCCAAGTTACTTGTATTCACCTCGAAATTCAGGTCACCGTGGTGTAGCTGCCCTGTGCACCAGATGACGACTTATGGAGGCTGCACAGATGGGCTTTGCACTCTTTGCCAAGTGGGTTTGTGCTGTAGGCAGCTGTGCTATTTTCTGGGAGAACCATCTAGGCCCAGCCTGAACGGACCAAGCAATTTCAACATTAACAACTACGTTTGACATGTTCAACTGAGAACAAGGGCACTGAAGGGTGGTTGCTCCACTGCCTTTGGGAAAGATTATCTGATCCTGTCACCATGTCTTGCAAGGTCCCTGGAGCCCCAAGAACTGAGATTCTAATAGGTAGAAGCAGTTACACAGGGTCGTTGTGATATTAATAAATGTACATGAGGTCAGTAGAAAAGTGGACCTTTATATTCTCGTCAAATAGTTAAATAAAAACAAGGTTATGGATATACAGGTTTAGATAATCTAAAAATAGTTCATAGAGTGTTATGGAGCCAACTCAAGGTAATTCTTTTCATTTCAGGTTTAATGGGAAAATGCCACATAAATATCGACTATTCAAGATTTTCCTCCCAGAGTACCACACTAAAAATCACACATGCTCCTTTAAAAGTGATAGGAGTTATTAAATGACAAATTTAAATTGTGTTCTTTATTTTCACACATCATCCCTCTATTTCTAGAAAATGCAGTTACCTCAAAGATACCTTTTTAAAATTGAAATGATTTGCTAGTTAAGGAGAAAGAGAAGGGCTATACCTTTCTCTTATCCGAACTCACTTCCGTGGGATGTCAAGTAAGTACCTACAGAAAGTTTCAAATGCTTCCATCTAGGGTCATTGTAAATACATCCCCTAAGGATGCTATATTCCTGATGGATGTGATGTATATAACAAACATGAAAAAAAATCAAAAGCCTAGACTGAAAGCAAATTGATAAACTTCAAAAATAATCGCATATACATGTAAATTATAACATCACTACTCTTTATTAGAAAATTTATAAGTATTTTGCCTACCAGTCTGTAATGAACCATGGTAATCCAAATTTCAAATATTTACTCCACATAAAACACTCATTTTTTTTTTATTTCAGCATGTTATAGGGGTACAGATGTTCAGGTTACATATGTAGCCCTTGTCTCCGCCCCCAAGTCCAAGTTTCAAATATGTCCATCCTCCGGGTGGTGTGCATTGCACTCTTTAAAACACTCATATTTGAATGCCTAGGTTCAAATTCTTGCCCCACCTATTAGTGGTGTGCTTTCAAACAAGTTAGTAATGTTGGTTTCATTGACTCTAAATTGAATATTAATGAGCATCATTGTTAAATGGATTATGTAACTATGTATATTAACACGACAAACACTTTTTTAGGAGTATTTGTGTGGGTGCACATGGTCGTGGGGACAGGGCAAGAGAAGGAGATTGCTAGTGTCACTGTCTGCCTTTTCTGACCGCCCAATCCTTTGCCTTGACAATGAGGAGTGAGGAAGAACAAGTTAGGTGGCACCCTCTACAATCACCAGCAGCCCAAGTTAACTAACAAAAACTCTTTGTAAAGAGCCTAAGGTTGGATGTTTCCCATTCCATGGTTTCTCCATGCCTTGAAACCAAATGTTAGGTATGTTGAGGGAATATGGGTTCACAAGCATTTAGCTTATTTCTTCTGGCCAAGAACCCGTGATATCATCCTAAAAAATCCTGGGTTGAGGTACTCAGTGCACCTCCTCCTCTGAGTCACAATTTAAGTCCTCCCTCGTGAGGCAACGTCTTCACGTGCTCTGCTAAGGCATACTCTTCTTGGTGACATACCTCACTCTGTTTCTATATTTTCTATTTTCTTTAAAAATAGGGAGTACAAAGTATTGACAAGTGTGCACACTCACATGATTAAATTTTGTACATAGGACCTCTTACAAGGTATATTTTTCTTGTACGGTCCTTTAGCTAATGACTTTTCCAGGTCATTAAAATAAACGTCCCTTCTAGCCAATATGACCAATCAAGACCATGGACAGGGCTGGTCTCATGGACAGGAAACCTTGGCCAGTTTTTAGAAATGCTCTGCACTCCATTTGATATTCTACTGGTGCTGTCTTAAAATTTTTAATAATTTGTGGACAACTGGCACTCCATTTTCTTTTGTATAGTGCCTCAAAAATTATGGAATTGCTTTTGCTTTTGGAGGTAAGATTTTTATTCTAAGAAAATTGTAATTCTGTTTTGAAAATTACAATTTTTACTTAAATGTGTCATGAGAAGTTTCTTTAAAATAATTAACTAAAATTATCCTTTAGAATATGATGGATGTAGGTTTTTTTTTTTTTTATTTCAGCAAATTATGGGTGTACATATGTTTAGGTGACGTGTGTTACCCTTGGTCCCCCCCCCCCACCGAAGTCCGTGTTTCAAATATGTCCATCCTTCGGGTAGTGCGCATTGCACTCCTTGTGTATACAAATACCCCTCCCCCCCTCCCTCTTCCCCCCTCCTCCCACCGCCCTCCCCCTTCCCTAGCATCCACTAGATGTTGTTCTGATATGTGCATTTATGTGACTAATCAACACATGATGGATGTAGGTTTGAACAAATTCCTACAAAAGCTGAGGCAACTGAAAGCAACCAAAAGTAACTCAGTCCATTTTTTTAAAAGAGAGGAAATACAATGAACGATTCATTAAAACAAATTAGTGGGGATTTTCATACCAAATATTAATTAATTTACTAATATGTATTACAAGAAACCAGGAGATTATAGTACGGTTTTCCTAACAATATATTATATATGAAGAAAGAAGATATTATTGATGGGGGAAAATATTAAATAAATAAAATAGGGTCAAAAGGAATAAGAAATATGGAAATGTAAAGGAAATGTGGGATAAGGAATTTAAATTTTAAACAAATATTCATAGAATGTAGAACTGGGCACTCCCTTAGAAATAATCTAGAAAGTGACTTTTCAAACACCTTTGAGGGCCTAAATCTTTCTTCAAAGCACCTTTATGAGAAAGAACATACATATTATTGAAAATCATGGAAAAGCTTTCACTGACATGGAGAATTAGTTTGTTAATCAAAAACCACTGGCTGAGAGCCAACTGTGTGCTGAACATTATTCGAAACCTCGCAATTGGAAGTGAACAGGAAGAACAAGGGCTGTCCCCACGGACTGTACCGTCTGGTGAAGAAAACACCACAAGGAAGAAAATAAATAAAACATACAGTCACCAATACTGCCTTCCTTCGCACCTCCCTTTTTGCCCCTAATGCAGTTTGCACAGTGTTTCTCTAGAGCAATTCCTGAAATGGTGGGGAGGGGCCCTGCATAGCTCACTGGTGGCAACGACCAAAGGAAAAATAAAACACCCAGACAACTAATTCTCGGGCCACCGTTCTTTCTACCACATCCCCCCATCCTTCACAGAGAGGGCTAGAGTTTTGTTCATACTCTCATGGGCGTGATGAGGTCAAACAAAGAATCAAAGTGCGTCTCCAGGTTGCAATCTTCCTCCTCCTCTATCACTCAGAGACCCACTATTGGAAATGCTGTTTACCACAATGACATTTATGCATGCTGATTTTCTCTTTCATACAGGTACTAATTTTTTTTCTTATTGGTATCCAAAGAAGCAAAGACTTTTAGGAATTTCCCATAATAAATATTCTTGTTAATGACACTGTGTTATATAATTACAAAAAGTAATGCAGAGGCAAATTTCAAGTAAATTATCATCCATTTAACGTGTAAAATAATTATTTCCATAATGTATTATCTTTTGCATCTCTTATATTGGCACACTTGCTATTAGTAACCTCTTGGAAATGCATCATCATGACTGCTGATCTGGAAGCCTAAAGGCTCACTATAGAAACTGAAAGTGTTGCCCTAGGCAATCAAGTTCATAACATCACTTTCTGATAACATTAAATTCTATCACATCATTATACAAACATAATGTCTATTATTTTCTCTTTGTCCTTGAGGGAGAAACTCTAAAAAAAAAAGTCTAATGACTGTGTTCACTCACATATTAACATTACACAGGTACAGTAATAAAACAATAAAGATATTTTCATGATCCCTTGAAATCATTTCAACCAATCTTTAGTTTAATTAGCTACCTGTAATTATATACAGATTTGTGGCTTAGACAAGTTAGTAATGATCAGCTGAATAAATGGAAGAGCTTTATTGTTGAATAATAACTTTATTCTGGAAACTGTCATATTTTCATTTTTAGTTTTGCAGAAAACAGACTATTTTGTAGTTAAAAAAATTAGTTTGAAAAGTGAAGCCGCAGGAATTCCATGGCATGTCATTTCTAAGCGTGGAGGAGCAGTTGACTAACCCAAGAGCATGCATGTCTTCACCTCTAGTCCAATATCCCTGCACAAAGCCAGCTAAATCTGCACCACTAATCAGTCGTGCATTTCTCACAGTGCACGTGCCGTCCCCATCTCATCCCCTAGTGCTGGTGAACCTATCATGGGGCTTATAGAAGAACAGCCTAACAGTTTGTCTATACTACTCTAAACAAAATAAAAAGGTGAACCTTTATTTATGGATACTTTTGAAGTTTTCATCACGATGTCACGCCTTCAAACAAGAGGTTTCCTGGTTTTCCTGCATCTCGTTAACTCCCTCTCCTCCTTCAAATCTGGGCTCAAAAACCATCTTCTCCATAAGACCTTCCCTGTCCACCCTGTGTTATACTGGGAATAAACGCTCACCATCTCCCCCCCAATCCTTTCCCAATACTATGCAGCCTCCTTATCCTGCTCTTGTTTTTGTATGAATTTTTCAACTGATAACACATTATACATATTAAAATCATTGTTTACTGTTGGATTTCCTCCTTTAAGTTGAAAGGCAAAGATCTTTGCCAGTTTTGGTCACTGATGTATCCTCAGAGCCTAGAACAATGGCTAACATGCAGTAGGCATCAGTAGTTTGTCTTGAGAAAATTTCCATTTAGACCCTATTGGTGGAGAATGTCTATTTAACATGTACAGATGCATGATAGCATAATGCTACTTTTCATATAAGAACTCAGAACATACATATACATAAGACAATGTACATAATGAACTTACAATAGTGTCTGGTATATAATAAATGCTAAAGGAATTTATTATTAATTTGTCTTGGTGTTAGTATTCATTATCACTGTTCTCAATCTTCCCGCATTTACACCAGCCTTTAGCAGAAAAAAATCTTTATGGATTAAGAGAAAGGTAGAGTCCTTGAAGGCTTAATAGTGCCACCCTGGGGTTAGGAGGAGATTTTGGTCAGCGATGTGGAATAGATTAAGCATTTCTCTTTTATTATCTTGCCTTTGATTTCCAAAGGTATAGATGGTAAGATTGGGATGACTGAGCAAATCTGCTTGTTTCTAAGGGTAAGGGATGAGGTGGTATTTAGTCTATAGATGTCTCATGTAGCGTATTCCTCAGAACATAACTTCTGCAATGTGAGATAAGTGTTAGTGAGAAAGGGTTCCATAATCAAACTCATCTGGGAAATGCTCGAGTTACACAGAGCTAAACATTTTATTTAATACAGTACAGTACAGAGGAGCTCCTACATTAATGTGCACTGTGATGCTCTAAGAGGGAGATCTTGGAGAGCTGATGTAACCATTTGACCTTGAAACTTTATTTTGAGGGAACAGTGTGGAGAAACCTTGTTCTGCTGAACGCAATCTGTGGCATGTAGCTCTAGGCCTGAGGGATCCCAGCTCTCTTCTCTGGCTGTTGCTGTGGTGGGATGCAGCCAGAGGACTCCGCCTGAGCAGAAGATGCTCAAGATTGGAGAAAAAGTCTATCAATGGTGACACTCAGGGGGATGAAGAACGTAGTGTCAGATTAGGACTCCTTCAGTTTAGATTTTTGGCAATGCTATGGTTTGAATGTGTCCCCCCACACACAATTCCTATGTTGGAAACTTAATCCCCCATGAGGCAGTGTTTGGAGATGGGGCCTATTGGAAGGTATTTAGGTCCCGAGGGCTCTGCCTTGATGATGGATTCATGGGGACATAGCAAGGAGTTTCAGGAGTGGGCTGTCTCTTTGCCCTTCTACCATGTGATGACGCAGCAAGAATGTCCTCAACTGAAGCCACTATCTCAATCTTGGACTTGTCAGTCTCCAGAACTGCGAGCCGATAAATTTCTATTCTTTATAAATTACCCAGGCTGTGGTATTCTCTTATACCAACACAAACAGACTAAGGCAGGTGAAAAGAACAAGAAGCCCCTCCAGTGATATAAACTACCCAGTCCAGGTCAGGAGTCCAGCTGGAATGTGTGATGGTTCTGTAACCTATTAAGAAAGAATGTATGTTCCTAAAAAACATGACCTTGTACATACAGTCCCCATGGAAGAAGGTGATTGACAGTTCAAATTGTAGCCACCTCTTCCTAGGGAACATGCATGATATATGGGTCATATTTGGCCCCATATATTGCCCAGTGTTTTGAGTGGTTTAAAATGACTATTTGGTAGAATTATATATATCCCACATGAGGTCAGCCCTGAAAAGTTTATACTAGAGAACAATTTTTTTCTTTTAATAAATTTGTATGGGCCTATAATTTATGGATACACCAAAATAGTAAAACAGTTGCTTCCACACCATGTTAGATGCTATTCTAATTATTATTTCTAATTTTAGTTCTCAGAAAATATTGCCTTTTCAACACGATTTCTTTCCTTGAGCAAATCTAAACAAAGTTTAGAAAGATAAACCTGTAAATACATATAAACACGCTCGTAACTCAAAAATTATTTTATTCTCTGCTAAAGGGCTTAATTGTACCAGGTTAAAGAAATTAGAATATGGCAACATTGTGTCACTATTCACAGGATGTGCTCGCTACTCTGGTGGGAACAGCACCTCTGCAAAGAGGTCTTAATCACAGCTGAGCTTTTTGCTTTGGATGACATCTTTTGCTGAATGCTAGTGGCTGAATTGATTACACCTGATAGTTCCTAAATCACAGCTAATGACAAGCATATTTTTAGCTATTGGACACAAATTCACGTCAGCAATATGAAGGTGCTTGTGAGATGCTGTACTGAAAATTTCCCTGCCAATTTTCTGAAGGCTACCTATAAATAAATGTTTAAAGGAAAAAAAAAAAAACCATGGAATAAAAGGCCAACAGAGAAGGGAACATAATAGGAAAAAAGTGAATTTACAATAAACGAAACATGTAACAGCTAAGAAGAGATATTTTTTCCTCCTCCAATCACACAGGTTTAGGATGAGACTGCCCAAGCGCTTGGAAAAAAGCCTTGTGAAACGTAGCATTGTACCTGGTATGTATTGAATAAACATTTTCTTACAGGAAAAGCTTACTAGGACCTAGCATATCCTCCCCTTCTCTGAATCTAGCACACCCCCACTTATTCTTTAAGATACAGAATAGATGACATCTCTGCAAAGCTTTATGTTCCTTACACCCTGAGGCAAAGTTAGGCATTTTCTTCAATATTCACATTGTATCTCGTATTTTCCCTATTATGGAATTTATAACTCCATGTTGTAATTATGTATTTATGTGTGTCCTCTTCGTTAGTTCTTTGAGCCCATAGTCTAGAATTTATATTTCTTTTTTATTCCCAGAGCATATATGACTGAGCAACATATTAGCACCTAACAAATGTTTGTTAAATGAATACAGATTCTTGTTATATACTGAGGACTAGGCTACGCTCTGGGATATAGAGGGAGGGGGGAGAGGATGATGTTATTTAATCTCAGAACACTTGGTTTGGGATACTTCAAATCAGTAGAACGAGATGATGAGAAATATCTGCAGGGAAGTAGATGGCTAGAGCAAGGGGGCCAGATCCACTAGACAGGCACACAATTATTAGAAACATTCTTTGGTTCTATAATGTAATATTTGCCACCTAAGTGATATTTAACTGTATACATCAATTTTCTGGTTATTTAATTATTTACTTGTGAGCCCCATAATAAAAAGCATATGGAAATTTTTCATCTATTTATGTATTAGACAAATTATCATCACCATATCCATCACCATCACCATTATCATCAATCGAGCGTTAATGGGTAAGAATGAGTTTCCTGCTGGTTGCATCTACAAAGGGACTAAACTGTGGGCTGCCAGCAGCAATGTTATTTCATCCTGTGACATCTCGGCTTTCTCTCTCCTTGCCAGATAATGTCACCAAATACCTATTCCAGTTACTTCCCTAAGAACACAGAAACAGGAATTGTATTCTTGGTAACATTCATTCAACTGGAGTGTATACTCGTATGATAAAGTACAATTGTGTCCTGCATAAGGACATTTCAGTCAATGAATTATAAACAGACTATGGCCTAAGTGTCCAGTGTTGATAAAGTGCAGAAGTGCACAGTGACGCCCTCGGCCTTCACATTCACTCACCACCCACTGACTCACTCACCCAGAGCAACTTCCGGTCCCACAAGCTCCATTCACAGCTCCATCTGTGCCCTGCACAGATGTACCACTTTTCAACTTTTATATTGTATTTTTACTATTCCTTTTCTACGTTTAGATATGTTATTACCATGTTACAATTCCCTGCAGTGTTAAGTATAGTAACATGCTGTACAGGCTTTTAGCCTAGCAGCAACAGGCCGTATCATGCAGCCTAGGTGTGTGGTAGCTATACCACCTGGATTTGTGTAAGTGCACTCCATGATGTTCTCCCAGTGATGAAATCAGCTAGAAAGCATCCCTGTCCTTGAGTGAGGATGACTGTGCTGGACTCCATGATCAATGACGTCAGCAGAACACTCAATCTGGAAGGTGACTTTGGCAGTTTTTATCTAATCCCCTCATGTCACAGAGGAGGCGACGAGGCAATTTGGGGCAGTGCTGGAAGAAACATGGTGGGTGCCTACGAATAGTCATAGGCAGGGTATTTATTCCCCACTGATATGGTTTTTGTTTTTCTTACAGTGAATATGTTCTTTATCAGACTCTTCAATAATCACAGGTCTCTCATTTTGGAGAGTTGAAGGAGGGGAGCTGTTGACATCTGCAGTCACTATTCTTAAGCCTCGAGCCCAGGGTATGAAACAGGGCATGCAGGCCAACAGCAAAAAGTGATTTTTTTTTTTCTTATTTAATTCAAAATAGAAATAAAAAATTATTTTATAAAGACTTTATCATTATAGATTTCATTTTAAACTTATTAACAGTGGATTTACTGGTTAAAATAGCAATCATTATTGTTTTTAATCTAAAAGATAGGGGTCTTTCTTTGTAAGTCACTTAAAAAACACCCTGTAAAGCTGGCGATGTTTGATTTTATCAACAATGAAGTCATATTGCAGCATTTATTTCGGACTTTGAAAATATTATGAATGACATTAAGGGTAACAATTGAATTGTCTTAGACACTGTAAGTTATTTGTACAGATTTTGAGCACAGCCTTAAACGTACATTTTAAAATCAACATATATTTAAATAAAACCCTACCTCCTTCCGTAGCCTCCTCAGAGACACTGGCTGGTCTTGTCCTTGCCTCTGTCTCAAGTCATTTTATAGACACCCCCTTTCTAACCTCCCCACTGATTAGAAGCTCATGAGGGCAGGGACAGAATGTTTTGTCCATCACTTTCTCCTCACAGCCAAGCATAGTGTCCAAAAAAGCTCTGTTGAAAATATAAATACTTGCAAGGTGGGAAGGGTCACCATGTGAATACAGCATGGAAAGAATGCTACTTTGTAGATGCAAAGATTGTATATTTTCCACGAATTTTAGGCAAACTTGGGGAGAATCTAGGTTACCTTGTTCCCTTACAAAATGCTCTCTGAGCAACGATAATTACCATGAAGGCCACTGGAGCTTCTTATGCCAATTTCCACCTGACTGGGTTCTGATCTGTCTCTACTTCCAGTAAGCACACGACTGTGCAAACCAACCTTCGCTCTCTGCTCCAAGCCCCACGATCTGCGTTTAACTACCACTAACACTGCGGAGTGAAATGTACGACAGTTTTGCAGACAGACTGGCTCTGAATTTCTAGCTCTGACTTTTGGCCTTGATTGTATGATTTTGTTCAACTTGCTTGACCCCTCGAACTCTCTATTTCCCCCTCTGAAAACAACAGAATGGTGAGGATTAAAATAGATGGTTTACAGACCTGGCTTAACCCAGAACTGGCAAATGGTAGGTGCTCTGTTAGTGTAAAAGGAAATACTAGGAGTAAATTGGCAATTGCATATAATAACACCATTTCCTTTCGACTAAAAAACTCTGTGGAACGAGGGTTACCCACACGTTAGAGGAAACCAAACTCAGGATCAGTGAGACCCATGGACAGATGGGTGGTGTGGCTGCGAGGAAAACCCCAGCAGACGAGCTGGGCATCGTGTCTGGCGAGTGCCAGGCACAGGTGCAATGAGGTGTAGTGCAGAGCCCGGCTCTCAAGGCACCTGCAACAGAGCTGAGGGTCGGGACCTGACATCAAGTGGCCTTGTGAGGAGAGAACAGCTTTAACTTTAACAACTACAATCCTATAAAGCGGGGGCAGTCACACTGCTGGGTGAGGTGGCTCAGAAAGAGTTAGCAGAATTTATTTTCCTTCTATTCACCCTCTGTGGTCTGCTGACCTCTAATCACAGGCTGTAGGTATTCGATCTGGAAGAGGGTGTAATTTCTAAATGATGCAAGCTATTGGTACCCAGCCATCTAGGGAATTTGCCTGTGTCATCATTTCAAAATTGATCGTCTCTTCTTAGAACTTTTTAATACCATGCTCTTCATACTATATGTGAGTCATCCCCACCGCATTTGTAACCTAGGGCGAATTACTAAAAGTTTGACCTTGAGTTATATATTATGGTACTACATTTTTAAGCATGAGAAGTTTTATTGAAAGAGACTAATATCGTTCTGCCATGTATTTTAATTTTATTATACTAGTCTTACTGTACCCTTTCTGTTACGGCTTATTATTTTACAGTACAATTTTAAATGATAACTATTTTTAACCATCCTTTCAAGGGTTGAATAATTTTCTCCTTTAGAAAATTAAATATTACCATTTTTCTTCATCTTATGTATAATCATGGATTTCTTTTCTCTCTGTTTAAATTCATTAAGAATTCCTTCCTTAATAATTTTAAGAATGTATATATTTCTGGTGATTTTAATATTTCTTAGCCCTTTTTGAATGCAGTTATACATAAAGTGCTTTCAATTATATTTTTTAAATTAGGAAATAGAGACTTATACAATTTTGTTTCTGTGGGATAAGAAAACTAAGCGAAAAAGTTTGTCCCATTGTTTAAGGAAATACAGAATTTTGGTCAAAGCATGGTCCCGGGGAAAACCAGTATTAGCTATGAATCCCGATTTTATTATTACTAGGTACTGTATATACCTCATGCTTCATTTTCCTAATTAAACTGAGGAATAATAATAGTATCTACCTCATAGGATTGTCATTAGTATTAAATATACATGAGATGGCATGGCACATAGCAAATATGAAATAAATACTATTATTCAGCTATGGCATACTAACGATTCTGTTGCCTTTATTAAGCCTAGGTTAACAACCACCACGATCACTTTAAAGACCATACATTTTATGGTATCATTAGTATTTCAGTGTGCTGAGGCTGCCACAACAAAATACCACAGACTGGATGAATTAACAGAAATTTATCTCTCACGGTTATGGAAGCTGGAAGTTCAAAATCTGGCCAGCGTGGTTAGGTCCTGGTGAGTCTGCTCTTCCTGTCTTAAAGGCTCGTGCTTCTCCCTGGAGCTCACATGGCAATGAAAGAGAGAGGGAGCTTTCCAGTGTCTGTCCTCATGGCAGGAACCCTCCTGGGGGACCTACCCTCATAGCTTCATCTAGACCTAATCACCTCCCAAAGGTCTCATTTCCAAATGCCACCAAAATGGGGGGTCGGGGTCTCAACATACAAATTTAAGGGGGACTCAGACATTCAATTCACAACATTTAGAATGTTTACCCAACCGAAAATTCAAAGGCAACTCTGCTAGGACAGTAGGCAGAAAGATTAAATGCACCATTCCTCATAGAAACGGACCGGCAAACTCTCATTTCCATCTGGCCATGGCATGTGTTTTGTATTTTGCTTTGCTCTGGGATTGAGACAAAACTTTTTTTACATACTTAATATGCTATGATGTATAAAGCTTTAACATAAGATTTAAAAGATTTCCTGGGGAACATAGGCTTTTTTTTGAAGGATCGAACTTTAAAGGAGAATTTGTGCAAAGACCTGTTTTGAGCTTCAGCGCTGATGACTCCACGTAGCGTTTACCCCAGGAAGGTCCTATTTAGAGCATCAGAGCTAATCGGGCATAGCTCCCACACATCCGCTCATGACGCCAAGTGCCATCCACTCTACAAGCCACACTCCAGACCACAAGGGATTTCAAAGTATAGAGAGAACATGGGACACATCCTACTTTGACCTAAACGAGCGACCCTGGTCCCTGGGTGACATTTTGAATGAACTGTTTCTTTAGATAGTTTTCCCTCCTCCTGTGGAAACCTCAGAATGAGTAAGCAAGTGGATCTCAAAGAAAGGAGGGGCAAAGCCCCAAATAAGCTTTACCTATTTGACAATTATATCAAGAGCCATCCTGATGCTATCAGAATGCACATTAATTTTTCGTATATAAAATGTATGACCCATGTATCCTTTCTTTGATAAAGTTTAAAAAAATTTCGTTGATTTTTTTTAATTTGCAAAATACCTGAATACTAATCTAGGATTGTTTTAAAAATAAGCTCAAAATATTACAAATATAGTTCAGTCCTCACTTAACATAATGCTATTCCTCCACAATACAAAATACCCTGCTCCTGAAATTTCTATTCATAATGCATATACATTTTACTTATAACATATACACATACATATCCATGTATATCATAAACCATAAGAATATTATTCAATTTTTTAAAAAATCATATAAATATAGGTATGACATGCATCTACTATTTTGCATGTTACCAGTAATGTCATGTTTTGAAATTTATCTGCATTAACACATATAGCTCAAGTCGATTCCTATTTTCGCTACCTCATATATTCTTTTGTATAATATTACAAATTGTTATCCATTCTATCAAATGTTATTGTTTCTATTTTTCAGTATTATAAACAGAGCTACAATGCACATCACTAAGAAGACCTCCTTGTGCACACTTGAAAGAAGTTTTTTAGCATATATATTGGAAATGGAAGTGCTGAGTTATAGAGTACTCACATTATCCATTTTAGTAGATACTTGTAGATTTGTCAACAAATTGGCTGTATCAATGTATCCAATCAACAGTGGATAAGAGTCCCATCAGGCCAAATCCTTGCCAATATTGACTATTGTCGGGCTTTGCCTATCTAATTGGGGTTGAACAGTATTTGTTACCTTAACTTGCATTCTGCTTATGGCTAGTGAAATGAAATGTTTCCATTTGGTAATTTTATATCAATTTCCTCATCTATGATTTGTCTGTTTATGTTTTTTGTCTGCTTTTCCAGAGTTATTAGTGATTTGTAGGTAATATTTGCATATTTTGGGGTTTTGTTAATAAGGAAAATTATACTAATTCTAAGATGGTCGTATGCACATTACTGAGTGTAGGGTGGGGGTGTTCACTACTAAAGTAGATACCAGGAAAATATAATGTTAAATCTCGCTAGCCAAATGGTAAGCACCATAGCCAGATTAGATTTTATTTAAAAAAAGAGAAAGTGTCATAATATTATTTATGAACAACACATTCGATTTTCAAATATTTTGTTACTTTTATATTTTTAGTATTATTGATATGCCCTTGGAATTGATTTCCATATTATTGATATTTCAGTTTTTGCACGAGGTGCATTAAAATTTCCTACATTGATTGTTTATTGGAATCTTCTTACAATTTTATCAATAATTGATTTAAATAATTCGGGCTAAATTATAAGGTACATAAAAGTTGAGAACTGTTATCTTTCCTGGAGAACTGGGTCTTATAAATTTATATAATGACTGTCTTTGTCTCAAATAATTGTTTTCCCTTAGAAAGACATGTCTTAAACTATTTTGTTTGGTATTGATATAGTAATGGCATGTTTATTCTAGTTAGTATTTGCCTGGCATATTTTTTCCACTCATTGACTTTGAATTTCTCAGTGTCTTGTGTCTTCTGTAAATGATATATCATTAAATTTTTTTTAAAAAGTCCAATATAACACTGTTTTCACAGTGAATTTAGGATTTCTGACACCTTGCTTTATGCTATATATTATCATTTTTTTCTATATGCCTTTTATACATGTCTTCCTGTTTTTGTTATAATTTCTTTTTTCTTAAGTTTCTTTTCCTCCCCACTGGCTTAGAAGTTGCATATTCTATTTTCTCCACAATTTAATAAACATAATTAAATTAAAGTCCAGAGGAGATAGGAAGCCCAGACACTCCTGCACCTCCAGCAGGTCCTACAAAGAGGATACCTTTTCTTTTGTGCTAAGTGAAATGAGCGAGGTGCAGAAAGACAAATACTGTAAGATTTCACTTATATATGGAATCCAAACCAGTCAACCTCATGGAAGCAGAGAGTGGAAGTAGAGTGGTGATTGCCAGAAGCAGGGGAAGGGAAAGTGGGGGAATGGTGGTCAAAGATGAATTTGACCTAAATTTCAGTCCTAAGATGAAAGAGCTGTGGGGACCTAACATACGGCATGAGGATGACAGCCGGTGATACTATATCGTGTGCCTGCAATTCCCTAAGTGAGCAGATCCTAAGTGTTCTCACCACACACAGAAAAACAGTAACTATGTGAGGTGATGGAAATGTTAATTTGGTTGATTGCAGTAATAACTACACAATGTGTATGTACAGCAAAACAGCACATTATACACCTTACATACATATACTTTTTGTCAATTATACCTAAATAAAGCTGGGGAAAAAAGAAATATTAAAAAGCAGAAGTTATAAAGTAAAAATAAATGAATGAATGAATGAAATGGCAACATAACAAAAAGGGAAATAAATAGTAAAAGTCTAAATTCTATCTTTTCCCCCAAATGTGTAAAGTTCTGAGACTACTTAATACTTAGTACCTGTTTCTTACTATACATTATTATCTCCTTTTATATTTACCATGAGATTTTTAAAAACTTAAAGTTAGTCATTGTTAGTGTTTGTTCTTGCTCATAGGGAGAATTCTTGAAGTTCTAATTTTGCTGTTTGTACAGATTCTCATTCAGGGTCAGTTGCTTTATTAATGTCTTGGGTGAATTTCAGCTTGTTTCACTTGGTTGGGATCCGAGAGTAAAATTTCTAGGCATTGGTGGAGGTTCACTTCACTCCAGAGAGCTTTTCCCTTTGACTGTTTATTGCTGCCAGGGTCCCCAGGCACTAGCCCTGGCCTCCTTCTTTGCATTTCTCCAATTTGGGATTTCTGGAATACATGGCAATCCCAAACCAGAATAAAGGCAGGTGTGTGCTCACAAATTTAGGGGAAGGGTGCTTTCATATTTTCCACTCAGTACAAGCCAAGACAATATACTTCCTCACTGTTCCCATTTACCAGCAGGTTGATTTTTTTTAAGATTGAATTTAGCCTTTGACTGGGTCTCTGTATTTAGAGCACTCCGGAGTCACAGGGAGGGGACTCAGATCCAACTCACTATCCTCAGGAGCCTGAAGCCCTAAAAGCCAAACAGCAATTACAACCCAGTTAGTCTGCTTGACACTAAAATAGTGAAACATCTCTGTCCAGGACAGCTGGCTCTAGCATCAGCTGACCATGCAGGTTACACCATCTGCTTTTCTTTTGGCCCTGAAGTTTTCCTTTACTTTCTCGAAAACTTAACTATGGACTGGAAATCTGTTCTACCAGATATCCAAAGATTGAAGTCAGAGAGAATTTCCTAAGTCTTAGCGTTAATCAAGACTCTCTTTTAACCAATAAAAACAGCATTTGCAACTCAAAACAGCAATCACAGAAGTAGTAGTTTAAATAAATAATGGACCTTAAGAACTCTTAAGCCAAGGAAACTGAGTCCCCAAGTAAGATCCCATTTTATTTATTTTCGGATCAGTAACTAATTCTGTCTTGGCCAAATAGTATAAGAAAATGTTAGAGCAGAATTTTACTCTGTATGAGAACAATTTCAATAAGAGATTAATTTTCTTTAAAGGGCAATATTCTTTCTTGTGAGTTTCACTTATTCTTATGTTTTCCAAAATTTATTATTTAAAAGCAATTTACTGAATGCCTACATTCCAAACATTATACTAAATATCATTACAGCTGAAGTCCTGAAGATGACAAAACCTGGCCTTTGCTCTCAAACGCTTATACTTTAATGGGAAAACATGGGAAATTAGCAAATATAATCCAATGTAATGATCTGGTTTATGAAAAAAATACTTAAATTTCTCTCGAATGTGAAATACATTGTCAAGAACAAGCAACCTTGGTACAAATAGTCATTACATTTTGGTAGAATTTCTGGTGAATCTGAACCCATTTCGGAAGCATTGTTTGAAGCAAATTTTCTGTGTGTATTTTCTGTTGACTGTCAAAAGCTATGCTGTTAGGTAATGACCTAAATAGAAAGGTTAGATTTCTTAATCAAGGATGTACAGTACAGACTTCTCCCACCAAAATGTGCCTCTGTAACTTCTTTCCCCAACAGGTATGGCGAACAAGCAGGAGCAGAAAATAGAAAAGTGGCTTGGATCGCATTTGTGTCAAATGAAGGCAAACAGAAACATAGTACGGGGCCATTTTTAGATGTGTGATACTGTTGTTCCTTCCAAATTAATCCAAATCCTGATGTTCTGGCTGCGATAGTTAATGTACTTCTCTGACACTTGATAACGGCAACTCTGATGTCCTTATTGAGAATGAATCATCAGTGATCACAAGTCAGTTTTCACTGACTTTAAACAATCCGGCAAATTCCCAGTTACAGAACCACATCCTCTTAGCAATAGCTCGTTAAGTGTCTGACCCGCGTCATTTTGACTTGTATCACCTCAGTGTAAGAACGTATCTCACTCGAAAAATAAGACTAGGCTGGATTTTTTTTTCCCTATCTGGAATAACGAAAATGAAAATACTAACTGCACTCCAATTGCAGCTGGCTCACCTAAATCATACGTGTCTCCTAAGCCAAATTTTTGCAGCACTCAAAAACATTATTAGTATTTTGACCAGAATAATCAGAACAAGTACAGACACAAGAATTCTCTAGTTTCCTAAACACAGCATTTGTGTAAGAATTTCACGTAATTTGGTGTAGCAGAAAAATCATAGTCTCAGAACACAAAACGTCTTGGAATTGGATTCTGATTGTCACCACTGACCAGCTGCATGAACTTGACAAGTTATTCTTTCTGAGCCTCATCTACAAAATGAAAAATAAATTGAGTGTCATTTGTATACAAAGAACCCTGCACCGGATACTAAGCTCTTTGCAACAATCTGAAGCTGTTACAAGATGACGCTGATGATGACGGCGACTATTAGAATTTCCTCTTTTCCTAAAAATAATCAGAATAGTCTCACACATTGCTATAGTAATGCATTATTGTAGTATGAACGACAGACATGCTATTCAATTTTCCATGAGCAATACTCTTTTGTGTGGGGTAGCCGTGCCTTTCCACTTTGTAGAAGCTGGCACAAGAAACACCTGAAGGTTACACGTGTCTCTAAGGATCCAGTTTAATAAAGAAATTATTGTTCCAAGAACTTGCAGATGATAGCTCCCTCTCACAGATCTAGTTCATAAAGTAATATAATTAGTCCCCTGAAGCTAAGCAGTTCTATTTGCTAAAGTTGTATGTTTTTAAGGATTAGCAATGATTTTTCCCTGGAAAACTGGGTGGATAGCAGTGAAGGTTTCATATCCCTGTTTTTCCCCCTTGACACACCATATTTTACCAAGGTGGCTAGGGCCTTAAAACTGACACCAATTAATTGCCCAGGAACAGGAGCCATTCTTAGTAACATCTAGAACTTCTTTTGGCCACATTTGCTACATGAACTTGGAAAAATGAATTATTCTTTCTGAACCTCATCAATTAACTAAACAATTTCAATCATGTAAGAATAAATGAAGTGCCCCATGTAGGATGATAAATACAGAACACGTACAATAATTGAGTTTGAGTCCTGTTTCCAAACTTCTAGTTCGATCAAAAATTCAGGACAAGGTAAAATATGCAGTCGAATTAGCAGCAAATCAAAACTGTAATTTACAATGTGTAAAAACAATAGCTAATCTTATTGAATGTGTATCAATATGTGAAGAGAATAAACTGTGAATAAATTGTGAAACTAATATTGGTGAGGTCAGACTTGCCTTGAATCAAAGGATGCTTCTTATATAGAATCATAGTATTTAGAGCCCTTCAATAACAAATGACAACTGGTAGCCAACTTAAACTGACCACCACAATTATCAACTAGAGAATTAAATAAGTATAATGATTTGAAACAGAAAAGAAAATATTAATTAATTCCAGAAGACACAAAAGAATCAAATACCAATAATTACTAAAGAGAAGTGAGTTCAATAAAGTTGCTAGTTAGCAAGCAAATCCCATTTTAACATATATTAGCAGTAACAATTTAGCAAATACAATGGAAACTATTTCATGTAATAGCAATAAGGATGAAAAAGTAGCAATAATAATTTAATAGAAAGCCTCAGGAATACTTTAAGAACCGGGAAAGACCTATGTGGAAAAAATGATCAACCTCTACTGAGAGGTGAAAAAGGTTTAAATCACATACACATAAGTGGATATTAAAGTTTCCACATCGTAAATACTATAAATATTGCTCCCAGCCACACTGCATCTCCAACAGGGTAGAAATAGCAATTATCATTGTCACAGTAAGTGACACATTCTTGGTTAACATAGTGACTTTTAAATTAAATATTAAAAATTAAATACATATCTCTTCATTCTTAGTATTTAGGCTTCTGTTTCAATCACAGGCCCTACATCGTCTTATTTCTTACCTGCCCTTATATTCTCATCTGTGTTCTGAAGACATTGTGGATTGTTAGGAGCCACTCTTAGCATCAGACTGTATATTTTAAATTAAATAATGGTATATAAACTAATCGTACATTGTGGATCTACAAAACAAAGTACATATACAATTTTGCTTGAATTATTAACAATGATCACAAAAACACATGTTCATTTTTTTCATAAGTAGACAACACTAATTGTGGTACTTACATGCTTCCAAACTAAACATTAAAAGACAAGAATTTTTTAGCATTTTAATAACTGAAACTTAGGAAAAAGTTACTTGTTCATACTCCATGTATGTTCAAATTACATTTTTAGCATATCTTCTAGAGTTGGTACAGAGTGAAATGATGGAGGGGAAGAGGCAAAAAGAAAAAAACACACAGATCTGAGATCATTCTTGAAATGTTCATAGTTTCAGAATCTATGAAATTGACAAATAGAAACACTATTATGAAAAATCTGAATTCGTGAAGACACTGTAGTTTATGATGCTTAAAATCAATAGCTCATCTTATTGAATGTGTATCAATATGTGAAGAGAATAAACTATGAATAAATTGTGAAGCTGATTAGTGAGGTCAGACTTTCCTGGAATCAAAGGTTGCTTCTTATACAGAATCACAGTATTTAGAGTCCTTTAATAGCAAATGACAACTGGTATCTAACCTTTATAGACAGACACTGTTAAAGATATATTCACATCCATAACATAACATGCCATTCAAATCCTAATCGAGTTTCTATATTTGAACCAATTGATGACTACAGCTACATATAGAACAGTTATGACCTGAAGTAAATACTAATTAGATTCTCCTTGGCTAATGTTTTCCTCTTGGGTCAATACACTTTGTTAATTCTCTCCAGAGAAAGTAATTATTGTAGCGGTAACCAATGACTGCTTACAGCGTACAGTGGGTCTGAAGTACTGAAAGTGCTGTTGCTGCTTATATTTGTAAATATTTTACAATATGTAGAGAAATATGCAGTCAAAATGATTTTTTAAAATTGTATTTAACATTTCATTTACTTGAAAGACAAGAAAGTTATCCTCATAGCTCTGACTTGGATGGGGCAAAGGCAATATATGTAACCTGAATATTTGCACTCCCATAATATGTTGAAAAAAAACACAAAAGACTAATTTTCAGAAGAGTAGCTATGGGAGTACACGCCAAGTTCACAGAAAACCTAAAAAAACCTCTAACCTCCAAATATCTAACAAAAAAGTCAGATGCCCATATGAAGCTCAATTTTTTAAAGTAACATAATCAAATGCCCACATAATTCAATTGAATATCCAAAAAACAAATGTCCGTGAATTATATAATATTGACACAAGAAAAGACACTATAAATATTTGATGATAGCCTGATAGTAACTCTAATATGGCAGAAACTTTCATAAAACCAATCTCTTTTCACCTTCATTGTTGATTCATGATGCATCATGTATTTGGCATGATGTTTGCTGCCTGGAGTATTAGAATTAGTTTCTCATTCTGTTGTTTCATTTTATCAACTTATTCAATATCTGAAAGAAACATTAATATATTTTCTGATTGCTAAGTAAAATAAACAATTAGGTACATCTACTCCAGGTATCATCTTCATATTGACTATGCTTAGAACCACACTCCTTAGGTTGTATTGCTTTTGAAATTAAGAGTTTGTGCTCCCAAGATTAATAATGTATTTTTATCAGAGCTCACACAATCTAGGTATTATTTTTTTTGAGACAGAGTCTTGCTCTGTCACCCTGGGTAGAATACAGTGGCATCACTGTAACTCTCAGCAACCTCAAACTCCTGGGCTCAAGTGATTATCTTGCCTCAGCCTCCCAAGTAGCTGGGACTACAGGTGTGCACCATCATGCCTGGCTAATTTTTTTTTTCTAATTTTGGTAGAGATGGGGGTCTTGCTCTTGCTCAGGCTGGTCTCGAACTCCTGACCCCAAGCAATCTTTTCTCCTTGGCCTCCCAGAGTGCTGAGATCACAGGTGTGAGTCACTGTGCACGGCCTGATTTTTTTTTCAATATCAGATGTATGTTTTTAAATATTTCTGGGGAAAAAACCCTCAGTATATCTCATTCATTTGGCAGTTTTGTTTCTTTGATCTTTTTAAAGTATCCTTCACATATAGCAGTTTACTTCATATTTTTATAAGTGTATTCTAAATAATGTACATGGCTCTATCACGTACTACCCCTTGTTTGTCAGTACAAACTGCCTATTCCAAAATCAAATGCTGTTTTTCTTAAAGTGTTTTTGATCTTTTCAAGTTTGAATTCCGCAATTAACCATGATCTTTCAAAACCCTAATATTTGCTTTCTAATTAAAACTGTGCAGAGTTCATCTCCATAAAAATTAAGAGTGTCCATGTTAGAGGTAGGCAATGTCCAATCAAGTCTCCAGAATTTCAGGTAATGCCAATCCATCCTTCCCCTAAGTAATTCCTCAAAGTTATGATTGCATCGTTACTGGAGTTGATATTACAGAATTCTAACTCAGATGGAGTAAAGTCAATTCAAGAAATGGAAACATCATGAGCTCTTGCAGGAGCAGCAAATAGTGTGGAAGGAAGAAGGGAGGGAGGGTATGGGAGAACGTTGACCAGAGCCTGGGGCCAAGTGTTGGATGATCTTGAATTCTACAAAGCATTTGAATATTAGTTCATGGTTAATAAGGAACTATTGAAAATCTGTGAGGAGAGAAACACAATCAGGTCAGTATTTCAGAAATCTCTGAGACTTGGGCTGCGGTAGGGAGGTCAGAGTATGGAGAGGGACCTTGAAGATGGTGACCGGTAGAAAGGCATTTACGTGTTTGCTGCATTTCAAGCCACATCATACATTTCTTCCTGTGTTTCTCATGAATATTTATCATTTTTTACTTTATTCTGTAAAGTTACTATTTTTCAATTCTTTATAGTGAGCTAAGTTTATCAACAGACCACAAGTTCAGATTCGGTTTCTGCTCATCGCCTGTGCCTCTTCCGCTCCACCCACTATTTCTTTTGGCCATTCGAGCTTTGGCTTTTCCACTTCCAGAAACCATCTCTTTCTTTTTTATAGACCACAGTGGTGCTGGTGAGGCATTTCCAAGGAAGCTTCCTCCCGGAGCTTTTCTTCCCTCCACGTGTGGCGTCTCTCCAGGCTCCTCCGACTCTTCTCTCTCCTGATATCCAGCTGTGACTAGTGCAGCTTGAATCTCATTATCTTTGATGATGCACATTTTAAAATCCTACTTCCTGTTCAACCTTATTTTCACTCTGATAGAATGAAACCTGCTCCTCCACTGAAGATGGTGCATCTGCCAATTTTGCTGGGCTATTATATTAAAAGCATCTGATTCTCATTTTTATTCATAATTTGAAATCAGAAAAATTGTGTTTGAGGACAGTGTCACTCATCGTTGGCACGGGACCCGCCAGGTGGTTGCGACCTCCCTCCACCTAGAAAGTTCCCTTCCTGCCGCCACGCGCCTTCCCCACTTATACACTGATGCCTGAAATCCCCCTCTCAGGACCTCATTCCTTCAGCAAACAGCTCAAGGTACCCATCGCTGTGAAAAACGAGACTCCCCTAGAGAGAGGAAGAGCACTTTAAACTGTCGTCAGCCATTCACTCTTTCCTGAGATGGAATTTTAAACTCTCTGTGAGAGCAAGTCCTGGTGAGAAGGGACCTCGAGAAGAGAAAGAAAGGGCTCTGGGAGAGGAGCCAGTGCGGAAGGTCGAGAATGCTGGAGCAAAGCAGCTCCTTTTATTATTCCATCCTTCTGCCTGGAGCTGGCACTGAGTTACTACTGCTGTGCGTATCGTTTGCATCACACATGTCCTCCACTTGGAAAGAAAGACTACAGTTGTGTGACTTGCAAATATTGTTTTTGCGCTGCCACATACAAGACCGCAGGTCCTAGCATGCTTAGAGAACCATCGCGCTGTGGTGGCTCTAATGGGACTCTTCAGCAGCAACTTCCAAAAAACTGTACAATAGTTCATTAGTGACAAATGCTAGTGATGCTTGGAAAATGTCAAAAAAAAAAAAAAAAAAAAAAAGGAAAGAAATAAAATAAAAAGCTTTAAAACCCTTTAGTTTTTCGTGATGAACTGTTTGAAATGTTGCAGAAGGCATTTACAGTTGACTGGAGAAAAATTCACTGTAATTCAATAACATTTGTATAGATAAAAGCTGAATCCAAATCAGGAGAGCCCAAATGAGTACCAGCAATAAAATATTACCATTACAATAACATTTGAAAAGAGGAAAAAAAGGCAAAAAACTTCACATGCCTGAGAATTAGCTCTTATGCAGACGTTTAAAAAAGAGAAAAGAAATGGCAAACGACCTCAATCTTAAGATATAGGTCACTACACATACATGTTAATATCTCACTACTGCATATTATTAATATACTTAAGGATTTGGAAATAAAAACAATATTTTAAGATGACTTCATTTTTATAGTATTTGTAAACAAGAAAAACAAAACTGTTTAAACACCAAAAGTAGTAGACTTTCTCTATGCCATGCTTTAACTATGTACAGCTCATGTATTATTCAAAACTATAAAAACTCAACTTGAATTTCTGAGAGATGCTAACAGAACTGACAAACTTCAGTGGCAAGATAGTAATGTATTAATTCATTTTTTCAATCATTTTTTAAAAGATTGAGTATTTACCAAGCACCAGTAATGTTTGTGTCCAGGGAAGAGAGATGAGTCAACCATGAAAACGTCCCTACAGAGCTTCTCAGAGCAAAGACATCGGATCACTCTGGTTACAAAAGAAAAATGTACACAAATGGCTGAGACGTGGATATGTAGGCAAGCTACACAAACAGTGAGAAGAGGGATTTAAGCTTCTTGGAAGTTTTTTCTCCTTGATGAAAATAAAATGTCATCAATGCCTTAATGTGTAAAGGACAGAGAATGCCTTATTTGTGACATTCCCGCAGAAATGGAAAAGTTGCCCTTTCTGCCCCTCAGTTGTTTAGATTTTATGAGAAGTGGACAGATACCAAAAAACCAAGCTCTAGTACAAGAAAATTTAAGTAAGTTCATTTTTGTAAATTTTAAAGGCATACAGGAGACTAAATGTTCATACAGTACCTCAGCTGAAACTCAAAAGCGATATTGTTATAAAAGCACAAAAATGGATGCTGCCCCCTCACTATTAAGGAATCTTCCAGCTGCAACCCTACATGTGATTCCTCAGTATTGGCAGTGTAGTTCTCAAGAGAGAGTTCCACAATATATACATACAGTCATCCCTGAGTATACGCGGGGGATTGCTCCCAGGACCCCACCTACACCAAAATGCACGTAAATCAAGTCCCACAGCTATGTGGAACCCACGGATATGAAAAGTCAGCCCTCCATCTCTGCAAGTTTTGCATCCCCAAAATACTGTATTTTCGATGTGTGTGTTTGAAAAATAGTTCTCATATAAGTGGACTCACAGAGTTCAAACCCGTGCTGTTCAAGGTCAACTCTACATGTATACACTATATGCTGTTGCATCTAGTTGCAACTTACTATACTATGTATTGAGGATGGAGACAGCAGGTCCCCACTTTATGTCCTTGACAGGTTCTTGGAACTGTTACTTTAAGTGACATGATGTAAGACGAAACCATTTTTCTTCCTCACCAATGTTATAATGAAGCGAAGGTGAACAAAATGATGTTATTCCAGGACCTACTCTATGCCCTTTAGTTTACAATCCCAGGTTCCAAGACCCTATGGATAAGATTAAATGAGGACTTCTAAGTATCGTACTACGTATCAGGAGGAACGACAGTCTAAAAC
The DNA here is from genome assembly GCF_000956105.1 of Propithecus coquereli. Classification (NCBI taxonomy): domain Eukaryota; kingdom Metazoa; phylum Chordata; class Mammalia; order Primates; family Indriidae; genus Propithecus; species Propithecus coquereli. Next base: position 2,306,649 of record NW_012147930.1, read on the forward strand.
CAGCTTCCATGACCATACGGGCACAGAGCAAAGTGCTATGGAATTATAAAACTTATGAAATTTAAATTGAATTTTCTGTATTTTATCTGGAACTCTAATAAAGAGTGATAATTCCTAGGAAATGGTTTATTACCAGAATATGCTACATGAGTATTCAGTTAAGAGGTCGGGTCTGGACCCTCTAGATCCAAATCCTGACAGCCTGTCCAGGTGATGTGACCTCTCTAAGCTTTCATTTTTGCTCATGTGTCAGATGGGAATAATATTGGTGCCTTCTTCAAATGCTTGGTTTGAAGATGAAATGCTAAAATACACTTTGTGTGCTTAGTGCAGTGCTAAGGGTTCAGTAAGTGCTGATCGCTAGCATTATCATTGTTTTGCTTTCATAAAAAAGTTCTTCAACTGCACTTGGGGTGTGTAGAATGATACTTGTATTGCAGTGAGTGATAACTGCATGATTTTTTCCATTATACTCCATGTCACTTTAAAAACAATCACAGAGTAGAAACATAAATCTAACTTTATTCTAATACACACTTCATTTGTTATATTGAACATACTAACAGCCCCTCATCCACTATAGTATTAGAAGTTACTCTAATATTTACTAGTTTGCTTTCCACAAAGTTAAATTAGGTGGCAAACAGAGTGAAAGAAAAACTAGTTTAGGATTCAGTCTAGATCCCTGAACTAATCATAATCAGCATGGTATTAGCACTATGAATTCTAGCTGGTATCATCCGACATCTAACATGAAATATTACTCAACTGGCACATCTGGGGAGCAAAGGAATATTTTTTTTTCACATTTCAGTTTTCTAAGCAATGAGCATAAAGATTTTAAACATTCTCAATATATGCAAAAATTTTTTGATGCCCAAGAGCTGCAACTGCATTATTGATCAATCCTAACCACAGTTTTAATGCCATTAATGGAAATGTCCAATCATATAATTGTTCTTTAATGTCTATTTGTTTAGTTCACAGATTCTAGTAACAGGTCTGTGTTCATAGGGAAGGTCTTCTGTTCTGCTCCCCACTGTATTAAATATGGAACAAGAGTCTATAACGTCTTCCTTCTCTGAATCCTCCTGAAACAGAATTCAGTGTTTCTTACAGGTACATCATATGCAAAGTCAACACATGACAGATTGCATCACTTGTGTCTCTAAACTGCCTTAGTCACAGGACATTGGGGGTTATAGAACTTTTTATCACTTGGAAAAATGTTCCGACCCTCAACAAAATTTATCTCTATCTTGCTTTGAAAACTATCATACTATTATCTTTATCAGACTAAATAACCCAAAAAGTTTGCTTACAGATATTCCAAAAAAGAACTGTTCTGTGTGTTGGTCACACACATTCTCTTGATGATAAGATCAACAAACAAGCTTGCAGCTGAACAGAGTTGTGTGGTGTAGAATGCCAGTCATATATACTCAGTTAATAGGTTTTTCCAGTGGGTTCCATAAAACTACTTGCTCTGAGTAATTCCTCAGTGAGACTGGTGATGTAAGATATAAACAGAAAGAGCCCTTGCCCTTATAAAGATAACAGATGATATTCAATAAAAGAGTAGGTTTTATGGCATAGTAATATTTTCTTGGATTTATCCCCTCTAGTTTTTAAGTTAAATCTTTGTCTAGTTTATTTTTATTGGTGTTGTTTATAAGTAAATATATAAGAAATTAAAGTGATATAACTTCCCTTTTACATTTTATTGGAAATATAAACAGAAAGGTCAGAAAATATAAGCTTGTGTGTTGTGTTTCTGCTGGAAAAAATTCAATGCCAAGATTAAAGGAATCATCTTTAATGTTTTAAATGAGGAGACAAAAGAGTATAAATATGATACAGTATATGATACAGTGTTCCTTATTTAAATTTAACGTGGTAATCATAGATAGTTCTTATTGTAGAGGGTATGATAAAAACAGACAGCTGCACTAGTATCGTAACTATTGTGTGTTAGTTAACTTCCAGAACTTCTGAGTGTTCATAAAATTTGCCTAGATGAAAAAGTAATAGTGTAATTTTAAATCTCAGCATGTAAAAATATCATGTAAAACTTTCTAAAAATGATAATTAATGCAAAAACGATATACATTTTGCAGAGCTTTTTCTAATAATACTCAGTATGATTTCATTCACAACTGGTAAGAGTATGACTTTGTACATACCTGTGTAAAATGCTCTAACCACGGAACCATGAACCCCACTGTGCTATAACATTTGACATTTTTAATAATCTATACTAATGAAATCGATACTGTTATATTTTATACATTTAATTCCACAAAGCATTAATTATAATTGGGAAATAACAAATTAATTCAAGAAAGTAGAAGGTTTAAATGAGAACTTGTATAAAAATGGAATTATAAATAGTTAAAATGACTTAAAATTTGTAATAAGGAAATGTTATTGCTATAGTTTTAAGTAAAAATAATGAGACAGTTTATATACATTGTGTTCTCAATATTAAACTATAAACAGGATGTGTATATATTTTTGTATATGTAGAGGCAAAAAAACTTTAGATGAAAATAAGCATTAGAAAGAAATAACAGTTCTGGAAACTAAATCTCTTTTCAAAAATGTCACAAATGTGTTATTTTCTTAATAAGAACATTATTTAAAACATTTAAATATATTGTTAATTAAAAATAGGTAATGGAGTATTGGAATTCATTTCAAAGTAGCTTGTGGATATTTTCATATAATGACAAATGAAAATGTAAACTAGTTTAAAAATACAGATGAATTCTAGATAACTTTAAGAGTTGAGAAATTTCAAAAAATTAGCAAGATGACCATAAATTTTATAATATTGCATGAGGTCATATTCTAACAATTTTAAAAAATATCTATAAATCCTAACTATATAGAGTCACAGTTTATTTAAACACTATCCGTGTATATAATACCTACGTATTTATATATGTTCTTTCTTTAGAGAGAGAATGTTCTTAATTTTTAAGAAAACCAGGCTATGTCCTGAATCAATAAGTTTAAACAATCTACTGATAGCGACTGAGCTCCCGCGGATTTCCATGTTCATCTCCTTCCTGACTTTTTCCTCCAGCTGAAGGTGCGTGACTTGACGCCTGCCCATCTTTCCCCAGGAATAAAGCTTTTCCATCACTTTCCAATCACACTCTTCAGCACCAACGTAAATGTGCTGTTTTAAACAAGCATATTCTCACTTTTTCCTTGTGCCATATTTTTCTTTATGTCCACACAGTTGACTTGAAATTTTAGATATAGGTAGAACTGTGTGTTAATACCCACACGAACACAAAATCTGCTATCAGGTGATCTTGACTTATAATTGCCCTAATTGCAAGTAGCTACAGAAAGAGCTTATTTGTAGCATGTATTTATTTAAACACAAGTGACAAAGCTCAAGGAATACCTTACACTTAAAATGCTGTCATAATTAATTATACCTTTGCCATTTCTAACTTTAAATATAGTAATTAAAATCTTACATTTATAAAATCCTTGATGGTTCTATTTCTTATGTTCATATAACTTCCTCCAATGATATAATCTATTCCTGAATTTCAGACTGCAATTCATAATTTATATATCATTCCAGTGTTTCAGAGATTCTCAGCTTGGGTAAGTGTCCAGTGAAGAATAATGACAAAAATTTAGTTTTATTTTCAATGAATGGAGTTTAAGGTTAAAGAATGTTACAAAGACAATAATAATGTCTGATAATCTACAAAATGGCTCATATGTGACTCAAAATTAATAAGCTGAAACTATAACATTATCAACTATATAAAATACCAATACTCACTGGCCCATAAATGGAATTAAATGTGATGCTACCATAGATATATGAAAAATCTAATTTTTAGAAAAATAAACAGCAGTTTATCATAAATACGTAATACAATTTGTATCAGATATGTGGCTATTTTTATTAAAAAATATGAATGAAGATTCAAAAGTTTAGTTACAAATTTAACATGAATAGAGTAGGTTTTTATTGACTTATTGAACAGTCTATCACCCAAGAGATTTCTTTAGCCACCTAACAAAGCCAGGGGATAACTTTCCAATACTATCATCTCAGATCAACTTGTCTGTTATAAGACACTGAACAACAGAGGATAATGTAACCATTATGTAACAGATTTCGTTTGTGTTCATAAATTGGCCCTTAGAGTATTTATAGGATAAAAAATGTCAATCAATTGCAGAACAACAATAAAGGGAGACCTCTAGTATGACTTCTCTGAAAGTGACGGCACTCATGTGGAAGCACTTGTTCTGGTCTATATGAAAATCCTGTCCACACATAAGGCTGATACACTGATCTCACCACTAATTGACAGTTGTTGAAGCTCACCTATAGGTACATTTTTTTCCACAGATATCACTCTGTTATGTTTGAACATTTTCACAAATTTTTTTTTATTCTAACTACCCAACTATATTTTGCACTCATCAATCATCCCCACTTTATCAGCTCCTCCCCACTACTAGAGTCCACAAAAAATTATGTTATACTTTAAAATAGCTAAAGGAGCGGAATTGGAATGTTCAATTCCATATCAAGAAATGATAAATGCTTGATGTGATGAATACTCCAATTACCCCAATTTGATTAATACACATTGTATGCCTGTATCAAAACGTCACATGTGCCCTATAAATATATACAGCTAGTATGTACCCATAATTAAAAATAAAAAAAATTAAAAACAGCAAGCTATCAACAAACTTCTGAGCATCTCAGTTTAGACATGAAAAGGAAATTATTCCACGTGACCAAGCTCCTCTGTCTCTCTCTACACAGCAAACACACAGCAGGCACACACACGCACACACAAACACACACACACAAACACACACACACAATTAAGCACATGATGCCACAAACATGCAAACTTTTAAACACTTCCTTTAATTTAGCATAAAATGACAATTGCCTCAAACGTATAGTAAAAACAAAACACACAGCCCACACACAGGACTAGACAGATACAAGTAGCAAGCAGACAGCTGAACAGAATGTCACGTTTTGTCCTGGTTTCTTAATCACTGTTAAAAGGGAATTCTTGTCAGTATTGTCCTTTGAAGAGATTGCAAGGTTTAGTGGCCCATTTAATTGCATTTCTTCATGAGCGGGAATACTGAGTTTATTACTCAGTATAAATATGGAGTAATAAGTACAACTTCAGCTAAGTATCTTCTAATATTCTTGTTCTGCACAGAGGGTTCTATTCTCCTCAGCAAATACTTTCATTGAGAGGTTAAACACATAACTTTGAATGTTCAAGTATAATACTGTTCAACTTATAATTGGGCTACTTTAAGTGTGCATTTTATTCTATTTGTCATTCACAGCAGATTTCAATGCAGCATTTTTAACGAAGAAAAAATAAATAGAACTCTAGTGTAAGATATGGAAGAGGCTGGGAGTATTAGGCTGTGTATTTTTTGATGATAAAAAGACTGACTGCTTGCCAGTAGCAGCTTGCTGTCAGTAAAAATGAATCTGAAACAGATGCCAACTGCGTCAACAGCTGGAGTCCTATACATTTTTTATTAAGCAAAGACACAAAGCAGGAGGAGAAGTACATAGGTGCAAACACATCAAAGGACGCCTTTCTTTCATACCAACACACCGAGCCTACTGGAGGCTTCCTTCCCTGCCTAGAACGTGATGACCTCGAAGCTAGAACACCGAGTGTTAACTTATCTGTTAAAAATAAATGACTTTGTTCTGTATGCTCCCCTTACTATGCTGAGAACTTAAACTTTCATACTCTTCTGTATTATTTAGAAGTATACTTGAAAAAAGAATTTAGGATAGACTGATATTTCTTAGACAAGAGTAGACCAATTAAAGGTTACCTTCTCTCTTTTGACATAGAGTTAACTCTGTATATTACGATATTGGGTATTACCACATTTTTATGATTTAATCTATAATAACTATCCCTTTGAGCTAGTGGATATATCATCATATTCTGCAGAAAAAAAATAAGTTTCCAGTATATACTAATTGATTATACATGGCGTACAGAATTTTCCTCTGCATTCCGGAATCTGAAACTGAAATAAAACTTTACTGTAAAAATGTGAGAAGAGAAAACCAATTTAAGCACTTGTATTCCTTATATATCAGTCCTTTATTATGCACTCTATATTTTGGTAGAAAAAATAAAAACACACAAGCAAATTATTTACAGTGGCTACATTTGCATATCAACACAATTAAAACTCAGCACTGTAGCTATGCTGGAAAAGTGGGTTCTGTTGGAAGGTACACATTTACAAAGAATAACTTTGTAAATAAATTATCTGGCCTTGTGTGAAACATCTCACAAAAAGCTAAACCTGTCTAGACCAGCACTGTTTGATAGCAATATGGTGTAAACCACA
>NW_012147930.1:2313988-2320114 GCF_000956105.1 Propithecus coquereli
AACACAAAATATAGTAAGTTTAAATGCCTCTACTTAGTCTTCAAAATACATAAAAAAATTAAGGGATAATCTTATTTAATATTATCAGAATTATAAAATGCCAATTTCCTACAACTGCCTCATAGATACATCTAACATGCATAAAATTTGTTGTACAGATGACAAGACTTATGAAAGTTAAGTGACGTGTTGATGCTAGAGGTGCTAGTTAGTAGACGTGCTGCTTAAGGATTGACCAGGTCTACCAATTGCAAACTTGTTTAACTACAACAAGGTGAATTCACGTTTTCTTGAGATGTGATTAACGTTTATTCTGAATACTTTTCCTAGGTTGTGGCATCCAAGGTACAACATTCTTCTATTACTCCAAAACCATTTTTAATTATTTAAAATTTTTAAAATTATGCAATACTGATCAAAGACTATTCTGAAATAGATAATTTTATAATTCCCACATTTTGACCAATAGGGCTCTAATAATTATTTTCTTCTGAACTAAAATTAGAAAAGTAAGTTCTTAAAGCTGCATAGAAAGGTAAATATCCTCTATTTGAACTTGCCATTTTGCAGATAGAGCAATGAGGGTTGGGGACATCTGAGCATGCCCAAGGGCCAAGATCAGAAAACAGCTCTTCTGACAAACCAGAACAACGCTTTCTTGCTAGTTTTCTTGGACTGGTTAGCACATTGGTATCCCAGGGACATCCTCTTTTCTAAGCAAGTTTCTATTTTCAGAGCACAGACTATTGCGATATTTACTTACTTTATTTAGTTCGACAAAGTAATCTCCCTGCTTTGAGGTTTGTGTCTGTAAAAAAACTAATGCATTTTCTATGAAGCTCCATAGAATTATATAAAATGAGTTGATCTCAGACGACTGTAGTCAGGGAGAGAGATAAGTTAGTATATTGCACTCATTCATCTCTTCAGCTCCATTTATTTGAATACCACTTAGGAAGTGGGTTGGTTGTGACGGCATCATAACAACTCATTTATAATCTGAGCACTCTTAATTACTTGTAGGGATAATATGTTTAAATGGTAATATTGTGAGAGCTTTTTGTAGTAATTATACTTCATAATGGAGTCAGGTATGTATCAGATTCAACAAAACATCACTCAGTCTGACAAGCATTTTCATTTTCTAAATACCATAATTATGTTTTACATTAAGTTTGAACTTACCCCAGTTCATTGTTTGCTGTGAAAACATTATGATTTCAAACATGGATTTGCAAATTTTAATGATTCATATATACCTATACCATTTCTTCTGAAAAGTAGTCATTATCCCTGCATTGTATCCCTTTGACTATGTTTCCACTTAAAAAATGTCTGATAGTTAGAAACAAACTATTTTTTAATGGAAATATCCTGTTTTTAGCAGACTCTTTAAATTGCTACCAGTAATTATGGAAGAAAACACTAAATTTTTGCTTTAGCACAAGTATGTTGAGAGTCTTTGAAAAACATTATTTAAAAATTATTTAAAATTATTTTTTTCTAAGTTTAGTTTTTAGGTATCCACTACCCTTATACAGTTCAGATGAAGAAATGTAATGCAAATTCTCCACCTCTGACATCTTATTTTGTTGCTTTCTTTGCAGCTTGAGTCATTGCTGTCATGTGCAAATGTGACTATCTCTGCCATCTGAAAAGTATCGGCGCATCATAAACAGAAATAATTATAGGAAGAGATTCTTTTGCGTACAGGCTTTTTAAGTGCAGATTTTCTTTTGTATTTTTCCTCCCACTATGTATAAAAGTTTTTCCTTATTTTCTTCCCAATATGTGTAAGAACAATAATTTTATAGTAATAAAGAAATACATAACATCTGATTCAAAATCTTCAGCATCTAAATTAAGAAACCGTGGTACATGGGGACAGGCACTACCCAAGGCACACAGCAAAGTAGCGGCAAAACCACACAGGCCCATCTCAGCTTTCCTGCATTCACTTAGGTATTCAAGAAGCACTTACTTTTATTCCTTGTAATTGTCCAAGAAATGCAGGGATGTTATATCATATTAAAATTCTGGACATGAACCAAAAAGGACAATAAAAAGAAAGTGTCTGCTTTTATTCACCTATAAAATCCTACCCTTCCTTCGAACCACTGCAAACAGTTTGACACGCTGACCCTCAGACCTTTCTCAAAGTCTTTATGTATATTTTCATCTTAGAATATTTGGAAATCTAGACACACCCTTATTAAGAATAAGGCCATCTTTAAAGAAAGACATGGGCTGCCAGGAGAGGGACCGCCGAGCACTGTTACTTCCACGTGACCTTGCGGCTGCCAGTTTCCACACGTTGCTTCTGTGCATTGTGTCTGTCCATATGGTATAGGCTCTCATTAGAAATACTTACACATGCCAAACCCGACATTTATTGGGCAGCCTAAGAAAAAAATTCTTAATGTTCTCAATTCAGGTGAAGGTGGTAATACTTAGAGCAACAGTTCAAGACTGGACCTGGGCCTGCTGGGGTTCCCAAGGCACTTTCAGAAGGTACAAAACACTAAAATTCGGAGAACTGCAGCTTTAGGAGAGCATCTCCATGTTGCAGAGGATCCCCGCCCTTCCCGCCACTTCTCTGACTCATGTCAGAGAACATAACACAAACCACTCATGTTATGGCAGTATAAACAATAAGCTAAGTTAAAATAGACTTTTCTGTTTCCAGGTTTCCCAAGTTCAATGTCAGTATACAGCACTTATTTAGCTGTAAGACCTTGGGCAAAATATTTTCATCTCACTGTGCCTCAGTTCTCTCACCTGTAAAATGGAAATAATAATGGGACCCACTTGACACTGTTACTGTACGTACTACCGAATACTCAGAAGGATGCCTGGTGTGTAGGAAATATTCACTATTATTACTGCTTATGAGAATATGGCTTTTTACTTATAGATATTTAGGTTGTACAAAATATTTTACTCTGTGAATTTCATTTTTTTTGGTATGTTAAGGAATGGCTGTGTTAAAATTCAAAGTGCTTGTATCCAACCCAGTTTCATTACATAGCAGACAAGCTGCAGCGTTAAATGGCATTTCATTCTTATTTAAATAATCAAATTACACTTTGAGGCCACGTGCATTCCCTTACAATCTATTTCATTTGTAAGACCCATCTGATACTGCAGCCTCACCATTCTGGAGGGAAATGGATTTGTGGCCATGATTCTTGAATCAGATTTATCATCGGAACCATCCAGATGAGGGTATTAATTCAGAATTACGGGGTGATGGAGGAGAAGTGGGCTTTCCAAATAAATGGAGGATGAAGCCAGAGCTCTTGTTCAGGGGTCTCTGTGCTGGAAGTTGGCTTTCTCTCCACGGATGAGGAGAGGCTTTGCTAATGCTGATTTTGGACCAAAAAGCTGGGAAACTTTATTTCATGAGCATTTCTCTAAATGGAATAGCGCAGATGGTTAGTATATACTCTCCTTGAAGAGCCGTGGTGTAGGAAGAAGCGAGTTTTCCAGACCTGGTGAAGTAGTCAGGCCCACTGCCTTCTGCCTGTCCTGTCGAGGACTCTGAAGGTCAAAATAGCTTTGCTGAAACCCGCAGCCCCGGCTGCTTCTCAGTGGCCACATCTAATTTCACATAAGAGCATATGTCCTTGGCTATTTTAATCAGGAACATAATCTACTTGTGGTCTCTTCCTGCCTATAAGGTAATCCAACTGAACTATTTTAAACACCATCTGCACAAACCTTTTAACTAACTATGCTATATCTACAAGGCTATAATTACACGTGTGCAATGAGTCACCTTTACCTTTGACATGAAGCAGGCTAGTGTATCAAGCTGTCTCTGTCTTAACTCAGGGAAATTTATAGTTATATCCCTAAGCCAAAAATACTGTTGGACAAATGATTATTATTCTTTTTGAAATAATTTGTATTTCAAAATATTAGGGGGTGCCAGTGTTCTTGTTACATGGATAAGTTGTATAATGCTGAAGTCAGGGCTTTTACAATGTGCCTGTCATCAGAATACTGTATGTTGTACCCAATAGGTAAGATTTTATCCCTCAGCCCCTTCTCCCTCCCACCTTCTTAGTTTCTGGTGTCTGTTACACCACTCTGTGACAATACAGACCCATCGTTTAGCTCCTGCTTACTAGTGAGAATACATGGTGTTTGTTTTTCCATTGCTGAGATACTTCTCTTAGGGTAATGTTCTCCAGTTCCATCCAAGTTCCTGCAAATGACATTATTTCATTCCTTTTTATGGCTGAGTAGTATTCCATGGTGTGTGTGCGTGTTGTGTGTGTGTGTGTGTGTGTGTGTGTGTGTGCCACATTTTCTTTGTCCACTCATAAGTCGATGCGCACTTAGGTTAATTCCACAACTTTGCAATTGTGAACTATGCTGCAGTAAACATTCAGGTACAGGTATCTTTTTGATGCAATGACTTCTTTTCCTTTGGGTGGATACCCAGTAGTGGGATTGCTGGATCAAACGGTAGGACTGAGTTTAGTTCTTTAAGGAGACTGTTTTCCATAGTCAGTTTTCCAGACTGTTTTCCATAGAAGCTGTAGTGATTTACAGTCCCATCAATAGTGTATAAGCATCCCTTTTATGCTGCATCCACACCAACATCTATTGCTTTTTGTTTTTTTAATAACGGCCATTCTGATAGGGGTAAGGTGGTATCTCATTGTGGTTTTAATTTGCATTTCTCTGATGATTAGTGATGTTGAGCATTTTTTCACATGTCTGTTGGCCATTTGTCTATCTTCTTTTGAAAAAAAAGAAAACTCTATTCATGTCTTTTTCCCACTTTAATGGGGTTATTTGGGTTTTTTTCTTGCTGATTTGTTTGAATTCTTTGTAGATTCTGGATATTAGTCCTCTGTCAGATATATAGTTTGCAGATATTTTCTTCTATTCTGTAGGTTCTCTGTTTACTTTGTTGATTATTTCCTTTGTGCAGAAAATTTTTAATTTAATTAAGTCCAATTTATTTATTTTTGTTGTTACTGTATTTCCCTTTGGAGTCTTAGTGATAAATTCTTTTCCTAGGCCAATGTCTAGAAGAGTTTTCCCTATGGTTTCTTCCAGAATTTTTATGGTTTCAGGTCTTCCATTTAGGTTTTTAATCTATCTTGAATTAATTTTTGTGTATGGTGAGAGATAGAATTCCTGTTTCATTCTTCTGCATGTGGCTATCCAATTTACCCAGCACCATTTATTCAATAGGGCATCCTTCCCTCAGTGTATGTTTTCATCTGCTTTGTCAAAAATCAGTTGATCATCACTACATGGTTTTATTTCTGGGTTCTCCATTCTGTTCCATAGACATAGGTCTCCATTCTCCATCCATGTCCATAGACATGGGTCTATGTCTCTACCTTTACACCAGTACCATGCTGTTTTAATTACTATAGCCTTGTAGTATAATTTGAAGTATAATGTGATGCCTCCATATTTGTCCCTTTTGCTTAAGATTTTAGTTATTTGGGCTCTTTTTTGGTTCCATATGAAGTTTGGAATTATTTTTTCTATATCTGTGAAAAATGACATTCTCATTTTGAGGAACTGCATGGAATCTGTAAATCACTTCGGGCAATAAGGACATCTTAACCATGTTGATTCTTCCAATCTACGAGCATGGGATGTTTTTCCATTTGTTTGCATCATCTATGACCTCTTTCGTCAGTGTTTTGTAGTTCTCCTTGTAGACATCTTTCACCTTGATTAAGTCTATTGCAAGGTGTTTTATTTTCTTTGCAACTATTGTACATGGTACTGCATTCTTGATTTGACTTTCAGCTTGACTATTATTAGTATGTAGAAATGTCACTGATTTGTGTACGTTAATTTTGTAACCTGAGACTTCACTGAATTTATTTATCCATTCTAGGAGTCTTTTGGTGGAGTCTTTGGGATTTTCTAGATACAAGATCATATCGTCAGCAAATAGGGATAGTTTGACCTCCTCTTTCCTGAGTTGGACGCCCTTTATTTCTTTCTCTTGCTTGATGCTCTGGCTAGGACTCTAGCTCTGTGTTGAAAAGAAGTGGTAATGGTGGGCACCCTTGTCTTGTTATATGATTATTCATATGCTAGTAAAGTGTACACATAAGTTCTTAAGTTCTTCCTGGTCCCATAAAC
>NW_012147930.1:2320164-2320793 GCF_000956105.1 Propithecus coquereli
TCTTTTATAGTATGTATACACTTAACAGCACATCTAAAGTTTTATCAGAAAATTATTTTGGTACTTAGGTTTCATAAAATTTACAATTGAGAAAGTAGATACACATATCCAAGTTTTTCCAAACACACTTAAAAGTTTCACAATAATGGCACAAAGTAGTGCTTTTTAAATTTAAATTCATGAAAATTAAATACATTTAAAAATTCAATCCCTTGATCTCCCTAGCGCAGAAGCGGCTGGAGGCTGCCCTTGGGGATGAGGCAGGACTGTGTGGGTCCTCTGTGGCCCACAGGTGGCACTGGGCCCTCGGAGAGCACCTAACAGAATGTTTTCAGATAAAATGTGAATAAAATGGACCTCGGAAAATAACTATGGAAAAACTTAGCTACCTAATATATGTACCTAAAACAACTACTGAATAGCGTTATATAAAATTAGAATGGAGAGATATGAAAAATCGATGGTACTTGTAAGAAGAAACAGGCCCGGGACCACAGAAAAACAGTTACTGCGGCGGGTTCTTGTATAAACCAGTGGTCTTTCAAAGAAAACTTTTAAATTCTCATGTCCAAAATGATGAAATTAAAATTACAGAAGGAAACTGAATTTGAGAATAGTATACTCCATCC
>NW_012147930.1:2333693-2355378 GCF_000956105.1 Propithecus coquereli
AATGGTGGGCACCCTTGTCTTGTTATATGATTATTCATATGCTAGTAAAGTGTACACATAAGTTCTTAAGTTCTTCCTGGTCCCATAAACAACAATCAGCAGGAACTTGATTTTTTTCCTGATTTTATACCCTGTAATTACCTCTTGCCAAGCTCTGCTGGATCTCTGCTGCGCACTCCACTTCTCAGTTGCCTTTATTTAGTAAATACCGTCTGGACCACCACTCCTGTGACTTTGGGACATTCTGATGTTTCATGGAGCAGTGTTTTCCTTTCGTGTTAGTTTGAAATGGTGGTCCTCTATCAAGGGCTTCACTTAATATGTGATGTAGAAAAATAGTGAACATTCTGTTTATTTGGTTGTGATATTAGCCACCAATTTGTTCTCTTTGAATAGGACAATTGTGACACAGGAAGGAAGGTGCCCTTTTAAGACCTTGTGGTTTAATCACAGGGCATAGATGTGATAGTCAGTACACCTGAGCTCAGGTCCTGGGGATGCCATTTATTAGCTTTGAGAACATCAACTGACCACTGGAAAACTAGCATCTCCTCTATGAAATGGGATAACAATCATATCAAGTTCGTAAGACGGCTGTGAGAGTTAAACAAAAGGATTCAAGTAATATATTGAGCACAGTCCCTGGCATATGACATGATAAATATTCTTTCCCATCACGTATTTGGTTGGAAATATTTCCTAGAAAGCCAAAAGTTTATCTTCCAGTTGCTGGTGATGTTTGTTGTAAGGAAATATGTACTGACTTTATTTGAGCCTATTTCGCTTCATTGTGGAGAAGAAGTAGAACTGAATAGATGAGCTTTTTGATTTAATAAGGGCCAAAAACCCCCACAAATCCCTTAAAGATAGCTGAATGAGGATGACATCAGTTCTAAGTAGTGATAAATGGCTGAATTTCACTTGAAAAATGGGAAAATTGATTAAGAGAATGATTGTTCACTAAAGCTTAACTCAAGGAAAAAAGGTTTCAATCAATTTTATTCATAAATTAAGAGAACCAGAGTTATTTAACACTTAGTCTGTTAATGTGAAACTATGTGGACAGATTTGTATAATTTAGAACAGTTTAATTTTACTCACATTGCTAATTAGATGTCTTAACTCTATTTCGTGGAAAGTTATAAAATGTTCCTCTCACCTTCCATGAATATACTTAGCATTGATGTGTATTTCTTTAAGAATTTTTAGATAAATCAAGAACATTTGGAGAAGTTACTTTATTACTTCTCTATAAGAAGACACAACACATCTTGGAGACTGATATAATGGAAAAGACCCTCAGGATACTCCATAGCAAATGAGGCTTTTCCTAACTACCCTTTCTAATCCTCTGTATCGAATGAGTGTGAATAGAAATGGCAAGTCCACACATCGTACTAATCTTAGAACCTGGGACTAAATGTTTAAACCATGCGTGTGCAGTTTCCAATTGTCATCACAGCAAACCAAGAGAAGGGACTAACATTTTTAAAGCTCTGACTACACTCCAGGGACCAGGTTAAGCACTTTTTATAAATTTGTTAAATGCTCACCATGGCTCTGTGATAGGAATTATTATATCATTTTTTTGTGAGTAAAGTATCTGAAAGACTGAGGTTAAGGGAGTTACAAAAGGTCACACAAATATCTACTGAAAGTGGAACCAGTCAGTGGAGCATGTTTGACTCCTACTTTCTCTCCTCTAACCTCTCTCCAGCCCACTATATGCACTTACTGGGGGAAATGCTTCCCTGTCCCTGCGTGAAAACTAGGACAGACTCAGGACTTCTCAGCTCACTCTAAAGTCATAAAATGTCCTACGATCATTTTCAGCTGCAAAGACACTCTTTCTCCAGCTGTCAAATGTCAAGACCATGTGATAATCAAACCTCGGGCTTGATTTAAATTTGTACCTCTCTCATGTTTGAGCTGAGACCCTGGGAAGGGAAAAGGCTGGAATGAGGAGAATAAAAACCTTCTTCACTTTTACAGAGCCTTATTTTTGCCCATTTTGCTAGCCGTGCTGCTGTGCCTTCAGTATTGAAGTTATAGTGAGAAAAGAAACGGTTAGGGAGTAGAAAAGTTCTGGTTTTGACTTACACTGCCATTGGATGGTTTTATCCACCCAGGGGTACTCCTATGCATTCCTGAGATACCCTCACTGGGAGCATTAAACTCCCTTTCCTGTGCTGTGGGTCATGCCCCTTTTCTGGCCAGCTGCTCTTCTACCCTGAAGGGTTCCCTCCACACCTTCAATTTTATCGAGCAAATCTTAACGTTTCCAGACAGACTATCTTGTAAGATTCCAGCTTTGTCCAACACAAACTCAGGAAAGTCTAAAATAATGCAGCCGTTTCTCCTGCACTATCGATGTTCAAGCCACAGGATAATCCAACTAACCCTTTAGGTTTTCCATGAACCAGCAGATACCACGACATTGTGTTATTGTAATCAAAGGAATACAAGTTCAGCCATGTGTATGCAGCTACCGCACCTGCCACAAGATTTAAGGGGAGGAATGTTGCCACCAACTTCCCCACATCAACACTTCTCTCAGCAATTTTGTACCCTTGATTAAGAGATTCTCACAGTGGGTTTTTAAGAAAATATATTGTTGTAAGATCTCTCAGATGGTAAGTCTCACAGCTCACTTCAAGATCTGATACCTGTTAGGTCTATACATCAGCCAACATTGAGGAATACCAAGTCCCCTTATGTCATCAAAGCACTAGATTAGGACACAAGTTTGTTATGAATTATTTTAAGCATAAACATCAGTTCCTTAAAAACTACTTTTAGAGTCCTCACTTCATTTATAAAACACTAAATTACACAAATTGGGTGGCAGCTATAAAAATGGTGGTATGTGCATAAAATAAATTAAAAATACAGTGCTATTTTGAAGCTATCTTTTCAAGCACTAACTTTCATAATGAGAATAAAAATAATGGACACATGGATGAAAATAAAACCAATTATATTTGGTATAACAGCAAAAGAAAGATTCTACAAGATGAATTAAATCGTTCTAGTTCTCTTAAAACTCATTCTAGGAAAAATGTATACTGTTATATGATAGTTAGTTTGTGAGACAAATCATCTTTACTGCTTTCTAGATAACTCTTACTCATTCTTCATAATGCACTTTAACTATCATTTTCTCTGAAAATGTCTGCACACCAATTTGTCTACATCATTCCATGTATTATACATGCTAATGCCATCATGTCACTCTTCTACATTTAAAATACGTTTAGATTTTGTATATGTTATATATATTTACTTCAATCAATTAGTTAAAGAAGCTGGAACTCACAAGTATGTTTTTCCTCCTCTTTCTGCAAATACCCTAAATGATTCCTTCAATCCCACCAGTAGCCGGGTCTGCACCATATAACTGAGTTCTAGCCATTGTCAGCAGAAGGGAGTTGTAACACTTTCAGACCTGACACGTCAAAGTCTCTCACTCAGGATCATTCACACTTTTTCCAGGTCTGGCAGTGATGGTGGGTACCATGGTTGAAGGTGGTGGCCACAAGATGAAAGGGACTCTTGGTCCCTGTCCATGGTCCTGACTAACTTGGGACTAGGGCAAAAGCAGAATACTCCGCTTTGCTTTGCTAAGTTATGGAGACTTTGTTACCATAGCTAGTGTACTGTGACTAAAATATCTCACTGGATGGGGAACTCCACAGTGAGGAGGAGATACCCATTTTTTCCCACCATGTGTCCCCAGACTAATCTAATTTTTGGTCCAGAGTAGGTATTGAAACATTATTTGCTTTAAGAGAGAAATGAAAACATGAATGAATCAAACAATGGCTCTGAGCCTAGATGAGTAATTAGGAAAACTAGTGACATCTTCTTGACGGAGATTCATTATTTCATTCAGCCTGAATATTCAAGCAATATGTTATGTGCTGGGCACTCTATGTGCTGCAATTGCTATGACTTGATCTGAACTGCTAACGGCAAATTTTGTGTAACTGTGCCTACAGTGGGGTATAGATCTGCAATAAAAACTCAGAGAAAAGGAAGCAGTACAGTAGAGCAGGGAATGGCATGGGGATGCTTCACAGGTAATGCTGAGTTTACTTTTGAAAAAATTAGTCAAATGAAACATATTCGTACATGCATCTACAAAAATGCACATGTGTTTATGCCTTGGGGTATGTCTGAGAGAAGAAAAACATGATTTCAGCCTACAGGTGTAAAAATGCCAAAGATCAGGTGGACATATTTTTATTTAACACTCTATGACATCTGAATGAGGGAAGATGAGTCTGAAGGTGTCGGAAGAGGCTAAATCAGAAAGGTCTAACTTGAAATTTGGGCTTGGAGGTTATGCTGTAGGCAAAAATAAGTTTCTGTGAACTATAGAAAATATATTTTGTAGCATGTGAAGAGAAGAGGGACAGTAGATGTCTCTCTGAGTTACAGAGAAAATAATACAAACCAGAAACAAAGTTAAGAAAGGACATTGGTAGCTCTCCCATGATTTAAACAGTTTGCTAAGAGCAGGCAGAAGCCATATTTAGGAAAGTTTTCCTTGGGAGAATTATAAGCATGATTCAGGTCTAAGCAGCAACTTCAATTAAAAAATAATGGGCATGCGACATAGATAATGCTCATTCATTTTATCTCCATATCTATAGTTTCATTTATTGTTTCTATTCTGTAAGTTCAACTTCACTTGTAGCAGAAAATCATAGGTTGTAATTTTAAAAAAATTTTCAAAGCAAAATGAAAATACCTATCTGTCCCCTGTGACTCGTAGTCCTCTACAATGCCAGTTTTTTATAATTCTAGCAGTTGACAAGTTCAACTGAACTACCGCTTTAATTTATTTCTCTAAATTTGAGAGAAAATATTTCATCTTTCTACAATGTGTTCATTAAATGTATATGTCATGATGTCAAAATAAGAGCTTCTTTGTATCCTCATGTAAAATGTTATGATTAGAATAATTGAAGTTCATATTTAATTTTGTATCATAGAAATACAACTTCTAAATGTTTCTCCAACAGGAATCTCTATATCCTTTAATTAATATGGTTTGGGGATGATCTAAATTCCCTTTAGTTCTGCTCTAAAATACATTATTGGGATTTGAATGAGAAGCTTTAAAATAATAATATACTCATGAATATATGCTAGTGCTATATGATGGAGAAATGAATAATTAAGAGGATAAATATGGATTAAAAGTTGAGAAAATTAAGAGCTGGAGGTAATGAGCATGATACTTGCCCTTAAATTGGTATAATTTTAAGTAGAAAAGCAGGATACAAGTTTATTCTTACAATCATGTAACATTAATCTTCAACCAATAAAGCATGGTAGACTTTGAATTGGCTAAAAGATAAGGTTTTTCTTTATTCCACTTGACTATACATTTTTTTTTACAAAGTGCATTATGGTTTACTAATGCACTTTCCCAATGGTTTATTGGGAAAAATTATTTCAGTATATTTTTACTGTATCATAGTCTTAGTGTCATGCCTCTAAACATCTTCATTATTGTTCAAATTGAATTTTAAATGCTATCTTTAGTAGTTCCAATACTGACATTTTATTATATAAAGACGACAAATGGCCTAAATAAAGCCAAATGTTTTTATAAGATATATCAGGTCATGTTATTAGAAAGATACTTTATAATACTTACAAAAGTGATACTATTGTTGAGAAATACTGAAATAATGCTAAAGGTACTATATTACAAAATATAAAGGATTCCTCTGAGTCAGTGTCCCAAAAGAAAACAGATGAAATCTTCACATGGGTTAATCCAAGGGAATATTTTAGAAAAGATAATTTAGTAACAATAACTCTGTAAATGTGCAGGCAGAGTTCAGGGAAACCATCAAGGGAACCACAAAGCACGCCAGACCCAGCGGAGGTGGACACCCACTTCCTTTAGCTCCAGAAGGGGAGGAGGGAGAGAGTGACCACCACTATAGAAGAGGGACGTTCTGCCTCTCTGTGCCTGCAGTGGAGGCCCCGCCAATATGCAGACCCAGCAGGGCGGGTGCTCAGAGGAGAAGTGCCCCAATCTAAATTCCCACCCACACACGGCCCTTTATCCAGTGTCTTCCAGGGATTGAACCCAGCTGGAACACAGAGCAGGAGTGCTCACAGATGCAGGCCTTAAGGGCCATTCCCCAAGGGCACAGAAAAATGTCAAGAAAGAAAGAGAAATTTGAAGAAGCAACTGAAAATGAGCAAGCTTAATGAAAAGCATACTGTACTGAAATTACTTATGTGGATATTATTAATTTCTTACTAATAAACCAAATCTACATACATTGGGTAACTCTTAAGTTCCTACATTATTAACCAAAGCTAGGGCTAAGAAATGTTTTTAAATGAATTAATTACACAACGAGGTAGAAATTATAATTTATAGCTCTAGCTCGGTATTCTTTTTTTTTCTGCTATAGTGTAAAATAACACTAACAATGAAAAAAATAGACTTGTTACCACTTTGCTGTATCTTCCAAATTAGGGATGATCAGCTTGCCTTGGCATGAACTAAACAATACTGCAGTACTGTATGGTGATTGAAAGATATGGCACTCTTTTATACACTGCCAATAAATGATGACATGATGATTTATTATTATTCCAAATTGTATTCCATACCTTAAAAATGATGCTTTAGAATATTAAGATATAGATTTTTATTTTTATTAAGATATAGATTTTTTAAAATTGTATATCAGTTTTGTTCTCATAAAATACAGAAAATATAAGCAAAATAAACATGCATTCCTAAGGTATATTTATATTCAGTGTCCAAAGCTTTTCTACTACTTTTTGACTCAGTGGTGTGATAGGAAAAGCCTTGGAGATTCAACTTTTGATAAAGGAATGTTCTATCAGTTCAGTGTCTCCTGTATAGCTTTTTACATCATCAAACACCTCTACAAGTCCTGATGCCAGTGACTTTATGAACCTAACAAATAGTGCGTATAGAAAGTTTTCTATAATAGTCAGGAATTATGTTCTTTATCACATGGCTGTTAAATGACTGACTGAAATATCAGGAGGATGCAGTTGTACAGTCTGGTTACCAGTAATAACAATGTGGCAGCAACATTGACGACATTGACATTTGACTACCACATGGCCAGCAGCAAGCATACCCCAATTTTAGAGATATTAAAATTTGAGAGAAACTGTACATATTAGAATTGATAAAATAAGTTGTGTTACAAATTATGTATGAATTGGGGTTTAGGTTGTCCATCTTTCTTTGATAAATAATCTCATTGACATTGTTCAAAACAAACTCAAGACTACAAGGATAGTATTCCAAAAAGTGCAGGAAGTTGTATTTCCTCCTGATTGTATAGAAATCAATGCACACAAACCAATAGCTTTCATATAAGATGGTAACAGTCAAGCTGAGAATTAAATTGAAGACACAATAATTTTCACAATAGCAACAGAGAAAATAAATTATTTAGGAATATATTTAACTAAGGACATGAGATACCCATATAGGGAGAAGTACGAAACCCTGAGAAAAGAAATTGCAGAGAATGCAAACACATGGAAAACCATAGCATACTCAAGGATCAGCAGAATCAATATTGTTAAAATGTCTATACTACCTGAAGTGATCTACAGATTCAACGCAATCCCTATTAAAATACCAACATCATTTTTTCACAGATCTAGAAAAAATAATTCTATGCTCCATATAGAACCAGAGAAGACCCCCATATAGCCAAAACAACCTTAAGCAGAAAGAATGAATTCAAGCTATACTACAAGGCTATAGTAACCAAAACAGCATGGTAGTGGCACAAGAACAGAGACATAGACCAATAGAACAGAACTGAGAACCCAGATATAAAGCCATCCTCAGACAAAAGCATACACTGGAGAAAAGAATCCCTGTTCAATAACGTTTCTGGGAAAATTGGATAGCCAGATGTGGAAGACAGAAACAGGATCTACACCTCTCACCTCTCACCAAAATCAACTCACGGTGAATAAGACTTAAACCCAAGGCAGGAAACCATAAGAATTTTAGAAGAAAATGTTGGAAAAACTCTTACAGACATCACCCTAGGCAAAGAATTTATGAAGACTCCAAAAGCAATCACAGCAACAACAAAAATAAATAAATGAAACCTGATCCAATTAAAAAGCTTCTGCATAGCCAAGGAAACTATCACAAGAGCAAACAGATAACCTACAGAATGGGAGAAAATATTTTCATGCTATACATCCAATAAAGGGCGATAACTAGAATCTGTATAGAAGACAGGAAAAGTAACAAGAAAAAATCAAACAATCCCACTAAAAAGTGGGCAAAGGATATGAACAGAAACTTCAAAAGAAGAAAGACTAATGGCTAACAAACATTTGAAAAAATGTTCAACATCTGTAATCATCATGTAAATGCAAATAAAAACCACAATGAGATATCACTTAACTCCAGTGAAAATGGCTTTTATCGAAAAGTCCCAAAACAACAAATATTAGAATAGACATGGAGAGATAGGAATACTTATTCACTGCTGATGGGACTGCAAACTAGTACAACCACTATGGAAAGTAATATGGAGATACCTTAAAGAACTAAAGTATAACTGCCATTTGATCCAGCAATCCCACTACTGGGTATTTACTCAAAGGAAAAAAAAAAGACAATCTATAATAAAGACATCTCCACTTAGATATTCATAGCAGCAAAATTTACAACTGCAAAGATGTGGAAACCACCCAAGTGCCCATCAATACATGAGTGGATTAATAAAATGTGGTATATATGTATATCATGGAGTACTACTCAGCCATAAAAAATGGTGAACTAATACTTCTTGTATTAACCTGGATGGAAATGGAAACCATTCTTCTAAGTGAAGTATCACAAGAATGGAAAAACAAACAAAACACTTCGTGTACTCACCATTAAATTGGCACTAATTGATCAACACTTACGTGCACATATGGAAGTAACATGCATCAGGAGGTGTCAGGCAGGTGGGGTGAGTGAGGAGGGGAGGGGTATATTCACACCTAATGGGTGTGGTGCGCACTTTCTAGGGGATGGGCATGCTTGTGGCTCTGACCCCACAGTGCAAACGCAATTTAACCAAAGTTTTTGTACCCCTGTAATACTCTGAAATTAAAAAAGAGAAATAACTAATGTTTACTGAGCACTTCATTACTTAACATGACAAGCAGTGATCTAAATCCCTAGTTTGTGCTGTGTCAAGGTTCCTCATGATAAGGGTTAGAGATATTGTCATTTCCTACATTTTGCAGATGAGGAAACAAAAATTAACTTCTCTAAGGCACCCAGTTAGGGAGAAAATGGAAATTAGAGACCAGGTCTGGGGGCTGCAGACCCTGAACTTTCCAGAGTGACACTATGGAAACTTATGCTCATGTATCTTGATATATTAAATTTTAAAAATTTGGCCATCTATTTTAGCTCTTTACTCATATAAGGCATGGATCTTTTTCTTACTATAATCAGGTGATTTTCTAAAATTCTTTTTCTGTTATAAGCATGGGTAAAATAAAAACGTGAAAATCAGTGCTTAATTTTCAACAATAGTGTAGTTAGTAACATCCTTCAAATAATGCCAGAAAATCTTTTAATCTTTCTGTTTCCTTTTCTGTAGCTACCAGTGTGCGTGGAATGAAAGACCCACAAAATCAGGTGGCCCCATTTTCTCTTGTTTTTGATAAAGTGCCAGGAATATTTTTTTCCATTCTATTTTGCCAATTCATCTCATTTTAACCCAATCTGAGTTCTTTTATTTGTTCTTTACTCTTATTTGATTTCTTGAAAGAACATCCAAGACTAGTTTTTCCCTCATCCTAACTCCTCACTTGCTCAGCTGTTATCCCACACAAGCACAACGTTCCTCTCTTTTCTCCACTGCCTGCTTCAATTTCTTCCCACCTCAGAAACAAAGTATGTCCAAACTCACTGTGTAGAACACTTTCCTGAAAAATCCTGCAGATTTCTTCCTAAAAAATCTTAGGGGAAAAAAAAACACCAAACTTTTCCATTACCAAAACACTGAAGGAACAGTTAAACTTATGTACTCCGTTGTTTTTCTCCTTGAAAGGAGAGAAGTCTTAATCAAACCTCCAGAAAGCAGTGAAAAAGGAAGGTGTGATCAGACAATCCTTAGGGTCTTTGCAGATTCTTCTTTTCAGCCTCTCTGGGGCTGCAGGTCTCAACTTATCCCCAGCTGAGTCCAGCTTAGAACTGTGATCAGTGAACAGAGACAGAGGGGCTGGTGCCACAGATTCCAGAAGTGCCCAAGGCAGGAAGAATGCTGCAGCCCCCGTGGTTATAAATGTTAGCGTTCAGGCATCTCACATTATAAACTTAGGTATGTATTTTATAGCACCACATCCATTATTTCTAAACATAATAATGATGAAATATAAAGGGTTATGACAACAGTATGAAACAGCATGACATTTGGATTCGTGGACAAAGGTAAAATATTTAAATATTTTCAATAATTAATGTTTTTCCTAAAGAGGCAATTCATCTGTTTTTGATGCTAGGTGTTATTCACTATTCATAATGCAGAGGATGAATGCATTTCTATATACAAAAGGTAGGCAAATTTAATTTCTATTTTATTATATTTTATTTATTAAGCAAATATTCATCAATTAACTAGCGTGTGGAAGACCTCAGGCTTGTTGTCGTGAGCACAAGGACAGAAAAGATTGATTTCTTTCTCAACGGCTTCTACCCCAGTGAGTATGTTTTTACTACTATGAAAGTTTCTGAATAATGGCTTTATGCTGGCAGAAGTTTACTACAGAATGAATTCATTCAAAAATATTTATAGGGGGCCTGCTATGTACTGTATCTTTCTTAGACTGTCAAAAAATGCTGATCTCATAAAGCTTATATTCTAGTGTATGATAATGGACAATACTACACCAATAATTGAAATATAAAAACCTATAAATCAGATAATAATAGTGCAAAAAAGTGCAAACACAGAGATTCAGGAATACTAGGGAAGAGTAGTTGCACATTAAAATAGAACAGACTGAGAGGAGCTTAGAGAGATTCTCTAGGGCATTATAGTCATAGTTTTTTTTTTCATTTTGGGTGACATAAAAATGTGAATACATAAAATAGCCATGAATATATTTTAAAAATTTAGAAATTATTAAATATATAGCTTAAAATTTACCAAGGCTACATGAAGTAAAGCCCTATAACTTAGGTATAATATTGACAGGATCTTGATTAGAAAGTATCTTTAACCTGAATTTCAAAAAAAAAAAAAAAAGAGATGATTCAGGGTACTATAGTTCCTCCTTATTGACTAAGACATGATGTTAAATGGTGTTATAGGAAAACAGGGTTTGGTTACTAGACATGCATATGCTAATGGCTTTATTCACAGTGAGTGAAGTTATATTGAGACCATTGTTACTTCTTTAGCTGTTAAGACTCTCACATGTGGGCTGGGCGCAGTGGCTCACGCCTATAATCCTAGCACTCTGGGAGGCCAAGGCAGGAGGATGGCTAGAGGTCAGGAGTTCGAGACCAGCCTGAGCAAGAGCGAGACCCCCATCTCTACTAAAAATAGAAAGAAATTCACTGAACAACTAAAAAATATATAGAAAAACTTAGCTGGGCATGGTGGCACATGCCTGTAGTCCCAGCTACTTGGAAGGCTAAGGCAGAAGGATTGCTTGAGCCCAGGAGTTTGAGGTTGCTGTGAGCCAGGCTGACCCCATGGCACTCTATCCCAGGCAACAGAGCAAGACTCTGCCTCAAAAAAAATTTCCTCATTGTATATTAGATTATATTCTTCTAATTGACATTGAAACCCAAATAATATACCTATCAGATAGGAAACATCTCCAATTTGAAGATGACCAACCTCCCTATAAGGAAAGTCAATTAGATCATTTGTTAAAGGAAAACACCAGTAAATACACATTACAATAAATTATTAACTTCACTCTAAGCCACACCTTAGTTCTGATTATCATTCAGAAAACCACAGAACCATTGTCTTGAAACCCTATTTCTCTTTCCTTAAACCTTTTGACAAAAAATCCCTTTAATCTATCAAAACTACACATTATGTTAATGTTTAATGAGATGATGGGTAATCATCCCTTTTGTCAGGCTGTAGTCTTTTTTTTTTTTTTTTTTTTAACTAACTGCTGGATGACAAGGGCAGTCCCTATCTTGAAAGGATCTATGGCATATATGTATATATAGTTTTATATATGGTTTCTGTCTCAGCATCACTTTTCAACGTAGGTACATATTAGTTTTAAAGCACAGAAGTGGCACAGTAGGTTCTATGGCTCCCGGATAAAATTTTAAGAATGATATCTTAGACATGTGCATCGACATTTATTTTGAGAAATAGACTTTTAAACTCAATTATATGAAATAATTTTATACATGTATTCTCCAACATGGAAGGGCAAAGCTCATTGAAGCTTTGGGGCTTAGCTAAATTGGCCGTTTCCAATACGTGAGAACTGAGCTGAACCAGCTCCCTACGGTGGGTAAGTTGGGCCCACACAAAGCAGGTGGCTATGGAAGGGAGAGTGGAACTAACCGGATTCTAAGAAGCTTGCAGTGATCAGAGCAAGAGATTAGCAGAGGGCTCCATCAGCTTAAGTGGAAAGCATGATCACCTGGAAGTGAGGTGAGCCACTGGGCAGCTCTAATCACTGTAAAATTAACATGCTTTTATAGGCACTGCTTTCCCTGAGGATAGCACGGTGTTGAAGAATGTTTCCTAGTATTGGTCCTTTTAAGGAAAGGATGAAAAGGCAAGAGTGAAAAAATGAACCTTTCAATGCAGAATCCACTTAAGAGCATTTTATTTGAAGGACTGACAAAGACATAACTAACATCCTATAGCTAGAGAGAGAATGTGCTTACTCAAAATGAGTACCCCCTGCAAAGGAAGAACACTGTCCTTTCTATACAGACGCCACACACACTTTTGAAACTGATAATGATATCGATGTATACTTTAGATTTTTCTTCTTGGAAATAATATATAGAATTCCAAAACGTAAGAAATAGCTCCCGATACTTTAACTTGCCAATCATGTCAAGTGTGACCCCCTTCCGGTTTTTGCTTATGTGTGTATATGCACATATATTCAAACATTATCAGAATACTTAATCATTTTATAGCATTTTTTTTACTAAGTAGGACTGCAAAATAAGTTTTCATACTGCTACACAGTGTGCATAGATATTACCTTAATGGTTTTGTGATATTATATTCAGTGGACTTACGCTTAGGTATTGCAGCATACACAGTACATACAAAATCACCTATCACAGTCAGCTGATCTTAATGTTTTAATATTTCAATGAAGTGTAGAAACTTTAACCTCCATTTAGGCCCTTTTCTCTGCCCTCATGTTAAATATAATTGTCTAAGTATTTCCTCTGCAGACACTGAGGGTTACATCACAGAGTCATAAATTTGCTTTCACCAAGAGATATGATTTAAGAAACTCATGAGAAGCATGTGAGTCTATTACATTTAACCCAATTTTAAAAAGTATTTTATTTTTATGCCAAAATAAGGAATTTGAAAAATTCTCTAAAAGGTGCAAGAAATCTTAGAAAAGCAGAGTGTGATGAGAGGCGAGGCATCGTAAATGGTGAGCTCTGTGACAATTAC
The DNA here is from genome assembly GCF_000956105.1 of Propithecus coquereli. Lineage (NCBI taxonomy): Eukaryota > Metazoa > Chordata > Mammalia > Primates > Indriidae > Propithecus > Propithecus coquereli. Next base: position 2,347,376 of record NW_012147930.1, read on the forward strand.
CTCTCAGGAGCTCAGTCATTCACCTACTCATTCCTGTCCCTACAGCTGCTGCATGTTTATTACATTCCAGGCATGTAGGATATTAATAACATGCCATGTTTACAGTACTATAAAGAAACAATGGTGGCCAATCCCCTTTCCATCTAGTGGGGGATACTGGCATTATTTATTGAGTTATCTCATAGCAAAGTACTAAGTCAGAACTTTCATCATTTCTGATTAGGCTGGAACTTTCACAGGTGGGTTTACAAGGAGCAAGGTCCCGTTCCCACCCACCCCCCACTGGAATGGGCTGTCCTGGTCAAAGGCTTTATTTGTAGCATCCTTCACAAATGGACTATGCCATGCCTGATCATTCTAACATTTTGGTATTCAGGAAAATTACAAAAAATGTGTGCAGATGTGCAAATGATGAATAGCATACATTTCTTTTATCTAGCATTCACTAATTTGAGATTTTGTTCTCTTATGTTAAAATCTCTTTGTTCAGAAAATCTCAATAATTGTATCATATTTAAATTGGATACTTTTCATAGCTCTCAATATTAAATCGACATGGTGTGTTTGGAAAAAAATACGACTCTTTGAAACACTTGACTAAGTCTATAAAATTTAGCGGTGGTAGAACAGAGGCACAGCAAACATAGAACCTGAAACACACATGAGCATCTCCTAGCAAGCAGGGAGTAGGCAGGGAAGGGATGGCAAAGGAGGTTCCATCCACGCGCAGCCTCGCCAAAGGAAGATATTCACCTCAAACCTCATCTTTGCCCATTGCACCAGAAAGATTATGTTGAAAGACATGAATTGCCATGAGATAATTATACTATATTGGAGTTTCTGTCATTTCTAGCTAATAAAAATAGGTTGTGTAGAAAATCTGTCAATAATTTCCAAGAGTTGAAAGTTATTATGTATCTCGTTATATTCCCTGTACTTTCAAAAATCAAAATATGTTATTATCTTGATACATGTTTCCCACGTGCATCTAGAGATATAGTGAATATGCATAGTATCTATATGTATGCAGAGAATGTAGATATAGAATTGCAGTATGATTATGGACCCTAACTTACAGCTATAGATAATGTTTAGCCATTGCTGTACACATATATAGCACTTTAACACACATGAGCATACCTACATTTTGAGATTGATTTAAATCTAGGATACTTACATTTAATTGAACAAACATATATGGAGCCCTTTATGTTTCAAGTTTTATTACAAATATTACTGATAAAAAGATGGATGAAATTCAAAGGGCTTGAAGTTTTGTTGTCCAGGGAAAACTAATATATTAATATAAAGTTTTTATCACGCATGGCAAACGCAGGGGTGATGATTGGAATGGAAACTTATGGGAGCACAGAGGAAGAGTCCATAATGAGAACTGCAAGATTAGATTTGCTGGGAAATGGAGGCAGAGAGGTAGAAATTAGAGGAGAATGATTCAGATAAATTTCTACAGAAAAAAAAAGTAATGAATATAGTCCCAAGATAGCCATAGAGCTGATGTGGAAACACAACACTCTCATGGTCCCTTAGACAGTGACCAAGCTGGAACTGGCTATTAATTTCTAACCTATTAAATGGACATTTTTTTTTCTCTTAGGGAATAATAACAGGGAGAGCTTAACAACCTTGAAAAACACCTAACTTGCCAAATGTTCAACCACTTTCCTCTGGTGCCCCAGTGAGGGACTGAGAGGGACGCAGTTAATGCTCCTAGGGCATTCAAGGAACAGTCTCCAGAGGAGGGAAGTGACATACGCGGGCAGCAGGTGACTTCACCGTCACTGCACATGACTTGCATCTGCTCTGGAGAAGCCCATTCAGATGCCTGAGGGGACCCAGACGATATTTAAATCCACTCTTTGAAGATGTTAACAGTACAGGAACCCAAGGAGCTCTCCAAGGTATCACATGTAAGAATGATCAAACAGAATAGAATAATGTATAGGTCATATCAGGAAATACATATTATGAGAGGAAGAGAATGTGGAATTAACTTTTTTTTTTGTAGCATCAAACCTGCAAAAGTCATGGAATTAACTTTTGGACATTGGTTATGTGTGAGCAGATTCCTTTGAAATATCATTACGCTTAATCCTCCCAAGAATGGAGGAGGTGAGCTCATTTTAGAAAGGGGAAAACAGGAGCTCAGAGTTTCAGAAACTTAATTCGAGGTGATATCACTATAGAAGCTGAGCCGGAATTTCCAGCAGTTTTGTCTGAGTGAAAGCCAGTAGGCTCTTCCTACCTTGACAAGCCGGGTGTTTTCTGAGAGCATAAGGGGGCAAATGAAAACAAATGAGTCCTTTCACTCCTTTCACTGAGAAATTCTCACCTTTCCTTGGGTAGGTAAAGCTTTCATTTTTGAACTCCATGTATAAAAAATGCATTAGAGTGTATTCAAGCACCAGACTGTTTGATAGATTCTAAGTGCTGTAGTAATGAGACTTTATAAGAGAGTATTTGAAGTGGCTCTTGAAGGGTGAGTACTATTAGTAATTGAACTTCAAAATGAGAAGAGGAAAGACCTTCCCAGGTTGTCCCCTGCCCCTACCCAGGTAAAAAAGATCAACACCGGCAAACACATGTGGCAGCAGGGAGACTCGATTCTTAGAGCCGTACTGAGAAAATTGTCGGTCAAAGATCAGGAGAGACTTCTTTTTCCTTCGTATAACCCAAATGAATGAATACATTTATTATTTAGTGCATGAAAGTTTCATAACTTCCTAAAACCAACACTTATTGTCAGAAGAGTTTTTCAAGAAATCCTATTTTCTACTTTAGGTAAAATTAAGTAATAATTAGAGTTCCTTGCACTAATTGTCAGCCCTCTGAGGTCTTTCACCTCGACCGTTTAAAAACTCTGAGGTGAATTCAGACCCTTGTTCCCCAATTCAGAGAGCCAAATATAAAGGGAAAAATAAAAAGCTCAGTCTAATGTGTCCCATAAGCTCATAGACACAGCACTCCCCCAGCTTCCTCTCTTACTGACCTCTCCTCATGGAGGAAGAAGAGGAGATTAGGGGTGGGGGATGATGTTTGACAGGAAATGTATCCAGTTACACTTTGTTTCTTTAGGGGTCCCTGAGATGGGGGATTCAGCATTGATACTACAATTTATTATTATGCAGAAATTCTCAACACACACAAAATCTAAAGGCTAAAGAACATCTCATCCATTGGTTACCTTGTCATTATTTTTACGACTTCACTCATGATAGTGGTTGTCATAACATAACACGACATAGGATATAACACAGCACAACACTCTCAGCGACAATTTACCAAGTACACAGGTTTACAGGGGAAGGAAATGCTGTCTGTCACCAGGCATACAGCCAGTGCTTTAGTCTGCCATACAAGATTTTCCAAAAGGTTTCTTGCAGGGCTGGAGTTCAGAGGTAAACTAACAGAAATAAAAGTTTTATCCTAGGACATAGTAGGGGATGTTTTAAAGTGTAAGCCAATTTCAATTGAATCAGTTCCTTAAATACCTTTCTAAGAAGTTTGAACTTTGGTAATACCTTGGGAATTCTTCCAAGCTATTAAAACTCATTCTAAACTCCAAGGACACTATCACTTTTTTATAATCTACACGATATTTTCTCAAAAAAAAGAAAAGAAAGAAATCTAACGGTATTGTTTGTGAATTAAGTGTCATGTCAAGATGCCTTTAAAATATATTTATATACACACATTTAAAATAACTATCAGTTATTTTTCTCATTTATACATCTGACTCATGTCTTCTAATGCGTTATTCTCAGAAATGATTCAATATCTGGCAGCCAGGAAAAGGCTGCAGGAGTCCGTAAGAGGAGGAAACTGAGAGAAGCCGGGTGCTAGAAAAGACTTCCTGTTGGAGCAATGGACATAATCAGGATGTCAGGATAGATAGAAGTTAGAACGTGGGAAAGATGGAGCTGACATTCTAAACGGTGGGAGGAACTCGCTTTTGCACATGGCTAGTGGCATGGACAGCCCCAGCCTGAGAGAAGGGGATCCTCTTCTAACAGTGACTGCTTTGGCTTTCCTTGGGCTCTGACCGTTAAATCCTCAGCTTGAAGGAGGGAAGAGGACAGGGCTTCTTGTACCTTCGCAGGACTGCCACTGACTCTTTGCCCTTCTCCACACCTGCCAGGGACAGATCTTCTTTCCCCAGCTTGGAGCCCAGCTCTGGCTTGGAGACCAGAGGTGAGCCAAAGATTATGAAAATAAAGACAGGATGCAAGAAGATCCCCACTGTTCTAGGGTACACAACACAGCCCTGCATCTGGTGCTGCACTGTAAGCTCCAGGGGGCAGGGAACACCCCTGCCCTGTTCACTAATGTAACCAGCAAGTGGCACCATGACCCGCATTCAGTAAATATCTGTTAAATAAATGAATTAAAATAAGATTCAATGCTTGAAACAAAAATAAAATATGAATATATGTGATGCAATAAAATAGAACATTAGGTTTCTAGAAATTAACTAAAAATACAGTATTTAGTGAGCACCAATTATATATCTAGAACTCTGCCAGATATGCTGAATATGAACGATGATATTGGTGTCTAATAAAATCATTTTGTCGTAGAGTTAAACTTTATATCAACATAAATATGATGATCTTCATAAAATAGCCATTGAAGTCACATTTATAGGTATAATTAGATTGAGCTGCACAAAAAATTGAATCAAAGCAACTAGTTGGTTATTTCATGTCAAAACATATTTTGGGGAGAGGAGCCAAGATGGCGGATGAGAAAAGCCACCAGTCAGAGTGTCTCTGCAAAAAAGACGAATTTTAGAAGAAAGAGAAAAAAATAATCTAGCAGAGAAACATAGATCGGGTGAGGGTCGGAAGAAAGGGTGCCTAAAACTATAGGAGTCTCCACGGGAAGACATTGCGAAGGAGAACTGGAAGGAGAAAGGTCCCGAGAGGCTTGAAGACCAGTGACAAGGGGAGGTGGAGCCGTTAACTTCCCCCTCCCTTGCATCTCGGACTGCTGGTGGGCTCCTGAGCGGTTGGAGAGACCTGTCGACACCAGCCCAGAGACGGCTGCCGCCAGTGAGCAGTGGCCTCTTGTGGACTCAGCACCGGGCTCCTAGCCCCCTGGGGGCACCTCCCCGTGCACAGACCCGAGCCTATCTGCAGACACCATATTGCTCCATTCTCTCCTTCCCCCTCCCTACCCGTGGGTGCCCAGAGAGACAATTTAGCCATCACACGGAGGCATCTCCAAGGAACAGGACCTTTCCTTTTGGGGCCCTACAGCAGACTGAGGGGTACTCAGACTACGAGTTCCCTACCCTCCAGCCCTCCCAGGTGCTCCTTGCCTGGGGACTTCAGGAGAGTGGGGCAAATCCCAAGGTGGAGTGAAATCGATCCAGCTTGGGCACCCTGTAGGTGATTCAAGACCAGCACCCCTCCCCTGGCAGGGTCAGGGATTGATCTCTAGGGTCCAGGGGACAGGCCTGCAGACCAGACCCCATACACCCAGGTCACGATCGCACTGCCCCAGGGTACAGAAGAGAGATCTGTGAAAGAGCCTACTGAGGAGTGTGTGCCTTCAGGGGCAGATCAGCGTGCCTGACCAGCAACCCTCCTCCCAAAAGAGGGCTGTGCACCCAGCTCAGGCTATGATCCTGGGTGGGGAACCTCTCGGCCCACGTCACAGCCAGGGGACATCCATCGGCCTGAGGTCCCGCTTGCTGGCAGAGGCCTGGGAGAGGACACGGAGAGGGGGAGAGTGGAGGGGAGCGAGACCTGCTCCAGAGTGCGGGTCTTGGACAACCCCACCCCCCAAGCCCAGACTTTCAGCTGAGTGGAGCCATTTCAGCCCCTCCCAGCAGCTTTGCACAGAAACAAAGAGCAGACCTTTGACCCCTGCTAACAGCAGTTGTGCAGCCTGAGGGCAGGCTTACCCAACCCAGCCCTACCCAGACTCACTCCCCCCACTGAGGTGGAGAATAAGGACACACCTGGAAATCCCAGGGCCCCACCCACCACCCGAGGCACCAGAGGGCCTCTCTAGAGGAATAAGAGCTAGCTACAGGACCCCAAAACAGCACTGCAGCTCGCTCCTCCCTGCAAGTGCCACCTACTGACAGGGAGGTCATCCTGCACACCCTTTTACTGCATCTACTGATTCATCATAAAGGGGGTGGTCGAATCTCACCCACAAACACCACCTACTGGCTCAGAGAATAAACAGGGTGTGTCATTATGCAAACAAAAATCTAAAGGCAAGAAGAAACAACTGATCCAGATGGGAAGGAACCAGCAAAAGAACTCTGGAGGTAAGAAGACTCAAACGGAAAGCACACCCCCAAAGAGGAACAATAGCTCCCCAGCAATGGACATTAACCAAACTCAGAACACTAAAATGACAGAAGAAGAATTTCAAACATGGATTGTAAGAAAACTGAATGATATGCAAGAAAAAATGGATGACCAACACAAAGAAACCACAAAAATAATCCAGGACTTGGAAGAAAAATTCACTAAAGAAATTGAAATATTAAAGAAAAATCAAACCGATCTCTTGGAAATAAAGGAGTCATACAGGGAACTACAAAACACCATGGAAAGCCTCAAGAACAGGGTAGATCAAACAGAAGAAAGAATCTCAGAGATTGAAGACAAGTACTTCCAATTAAATAAGTCAGTCACAGAAATTGAGCAGAAAATTGAGAGAAAAGAAATACGGGATGTATTTCCCCAAGAAATGTGGGATTATGTGAAAAAAACGAACCTGAGGGTGATAGGGGTTCCGGAAGGTGAAGAAGAAAACACTCAAGGGCTGGATAAGCTATTTGAAGAATTAATAGAGGAGAATTTTCCAGGCCTTGCTAAAAATCTAGATATACAGGTACAAGAAACGCAATGGACCCCAGGGAGATTCAATGCAAATAGGAAGACACCACATCACGCAGTCATCACATTGACCAAAATATCCACTAAAGAGGCCCTTCTACAAGCTGTAAGGTGAAAGAAACAAGTAACATATAAAGTAAAGCCCATCAGAATAACTCCAGATTTCTCAACGGAAACCCTATAAGCAAGAAGAGACTGGGTCCCCATTCTCACTCTTCTGAAACAGAATAATGCCCAGCCTAGAATCTTGTACCCTGCAAAACTAAAGTTCATATATGAAGGAGAAATAAAGACATTTTCAGATAAGCAAAGACTGAGGGAATTCACCAAGACAAGACCAGCTCTCCAAGAAGTACTCAAAACAGAATTATCCAAGGATGAGCACAATAAACACTCTCGAATGTGAAACCACTCAAAAGTTAGAGATCAAAGGCTAGATTCCACAATGGCTCAAGACAGAAAACAAAGCAACAAAATGCAACCCAACAGAATGAACAGTAATTCACCCCACTTATCCGTTCTCTCAATAAATGTGAATGGTTTGAATTCCCCTCTCAAGAGACATAGACTGGCCAAATGATTAAAAACAAACAAGCCAAGCATCTGCTGTCTCCAGGAAATGCATCTAACCTACAAGGATGCATTTAGACTCAAAGTAAAGGGGTGGAAATCAACATTTCAAGCAAATGGAAGCCAAAAGAAGGGTGGTGTGGCAGTTTTGATCTCAGACAACTTGGTTTTTAAATCAACAAAAGTAATGAAAGACAAAGGGGGTCACTATATAATGCTGAAGAGTACAGTTCAACAAGAAGACATAACAATTCTAAATACGTATGCACCCAACTTAGGTGCACCCAGATTCATAAAGCAAACGCTACTTGATCTAAACAAATTGATAGGCAGCAACACCATAATAGTCGGAGACTTCAACACCCCACTGACAGCACAGGGCAGATCCTCCAAGCAGAAAGTTAACAAAGAAATAATGAACTTAAACACAACTCTAGAACAAATGGGCTTCACTGACATTTACAGGACATTCTACCCAAAAAACACTGAATACACATTCTTCTCATCAGCTCATGGGACATTCTCTAAGATTGACCATATTCTAGGACACAAAGC
>NW_012147930.1:2358448-2405334 GCF_000956105.1 Propithecus coquereli
CATCAAATTGGTATTAACTGATCAACACATAAATGCACATATAAGAATAACATCTATTGGATGTTGGGCAGGGGGGAGGGGAGAGGAGGGAGGAGAGGATGGGTATTTGCATACACAAAGTGTGCAATTCATACCACCCGAAGGATGGACATATTTGAAACTCGGACTTGGGGGGGAGGGAGGGGCAAGGGCAACATACGTAACCTAAACATCTGTACCCCCATAATATGCTGAAATAAAAAAAAACATATTTTGAAAAAAAAATACAAGCTTTTTTCCTTGAGTATTTCAACAATTAATTTCACATTGTATTCTCAATTTTTTCAGTCAAATTTTTCAAAAACATTTATAAATTTAAAGATGCACTCAACTATACAAAATAAAATATAACCTATTAACACATAAAAACAGAATGGGGGTTATCCTGAATGTGTTTTTTTCTTATTTTCTCTCTTTTAAAAATTTAAGCAGTATTGAAATTTGGAAGTATCTCACTGAGAAATACATTAATATTTGAGTAGAAAATAAAATGGTTTATTAAAATCCAAACACTCATTTTTAACCCCTTTACAACCACTCAAAAAACGTTACACAGTTCAGAGATAGTTCCTCTAAATTGTAGAAGTTATCTAGACTCCAAGATAGGAGGACTACATGGTCTCTAATTTGGGGGGTTTTGGCATGGTATTCCATGTCCAATGCTTTTGTTGTGTTCTGGAAGATACAGCAAGGAATGAATTAGAGTAAATAAATCTGCATGTTTTTCTCCTAGGGTTTTTCTGATGATATGAACTTACAATCTGTGGTGACACAGACCTGTGTTAACTCTTGTCTTAACCAAGACAATTTTCCCATCTACAAATGGGGTTATTATCCCACAATGGGCTTATGGTCAAGTCGTAAGTAATATAAACAATTATTTTCCAGTAATGTTTTGTGGAGCCCTCAGGTTTCATGGCAGGACATCCGAGATGACCATGGCAGAAGTGAGGGGACTGGGGACTGTCTGTCAAGACAATCCTGCAGTTGGATTAAGAGCCACCCTTTTCACATGTTTCAAAGCCACAAGATAGTGAGGAGGATGACAGTTAAGTAAGAAAGCGGTCCAATCCCCATAAAACCTTTTTCAAACCCCGAAATAAATGTATAGAGATAGAGCACTTCTGCAAACATCAATGCTTAGCGAATACAAAATAACTGGTATCTGCTATTATTAATATTTTTTTGTTATACACCAAATCTTGTAGTGGGGGAATCTTCAAAACAAAAGCGAAGTCTGGAATAGAAAAGCCTGGTATGGAATGAAAATATATTCCATGTCAAATTAATAAAAAAACTCTACTCAATGCTAGTTTTTCTTTGATGAATTCAAAAAACAATAATTGTAAATAGACTCTTATTGACCATTCCAATATACTTTGGTAGCAAGAAACTACATAGGTAAACAGCTCTTCAAAGGGAAAAGCCCCATGGAAGCGATTGGCCAGGATTTGTCACTAGTAGATTTCCAACTGGCCAAGGGCTTCATAAATCTAACGCTGAATAGCAATCCTAAATTCTCTTATCGTTATTTAACATTTTATAGTTTTTAAAGCACTGTCAATGTGTTATATCTTATTTACATAATAATCCAATGAACAAGGCAGGGCAATATTTTTTCTACGATGCATAATTTAAAAAGGAAGTTGAAAGGGCTTGTGTGACTTGTCTAATTTTACTGCTTGGGAGTATGGGTGGAGGAAGTGAGGTAAACACCCATCTGTGTTGCAAGCTACTGCTCTTTCATTCGCAGAATCCTGTAAGACTCAGAAGGTAACAAAAGCATTCAAAGTACATCTCTGTTGTCATGTAATGTAAAAGACCATTTCTATAACCTGCCCAGGTAAAGCATATGTAAAATCACCACGTTTGCTAAGGTCAGTGACTTTTCCTGGTTGTTTCTCTGTTTCTTCATTTTCGATAGATAGATTCAAAGTATCCAGGTTAAGTGTTAGTCACTTAAGAGAGAAAGATACTGAGATGAGGTAACACAATAGAGAAGAGATATCTCAGCTGAAGACATGTCTGTATCACTCAGGTTACTTCCACATTGCCCCAGAAGTTTTCTTTTATCTAGCAAAGTGGCCAAATACACTTTAGGCATTTAATAAATATTTGTTTAATGCATTTCTGAAAAAGTCAAATTATTTTTGGGAAAAAGGAAATACATTCTATCTTTCAGATGTGTTGGAGAGAGGAAAAAAGGTCAGGAATGATGTAGTATGTTGTTCATGATTTAATATATGTGGTGTTCTGTAGTATTCAATAAATATTTGAATATATAATTATAATCCAGAACTAATAGTATTATTGATATATAAAATGCTGGGCTGACTTTTTTCATTTAAGTGTGTAATTTAGTTTTGCCTATTTGTAAAGCAGTACCCATTCCAAACTTTTGTCCAACTACATTGTTATTATATTATGCAATGTCTCCACTTACAGATAATTAAGTATTGTTATTATCCTGTGATAGATTTAAGTGTCAGTGATAATTATTAAAATTATTAGAATTTTTTTTCAGTTTGGAAGGAAATGACACTTGATAACTTTTTCCTTTAAGTAAAAATTCCACTTTCTAATCTCTGCAAACAATGTCTAAGATCATCAGCCCCTCTCCTCCTTTCTATATATACACATTTGGACAATTACACACATCTCTGTGCATTAAGGTTTAGTCTGTGTGTGAGCATGTAATACATAAAAAATTGCATTGAAGTGGCAGGTCATTTTCAAATAATGAAAGAAAGCTTGAGTTCAGGACCTACTTAGGTGGAGAGAAAACTCAAATAACTTTATTTGTTAATGAGAACTTATCTACCAAGAGCTTTCAGGCTAAAGAGTAAATAAAACAACTTGACTAAAATATTTATTCTTCTTGTATTAGTAAATAGTTAAAAATGACACAACTAAATTTGAAACTGTCACCAACCCTGTTTTTGATATTACTGATGTTTAACTCAAAGGTTTAATATTATTTTTATTTTAAGATTTCAATAAAAAGCTTTTATCTGCACTTCAGATCAATCACTAGATAGCATATATTGGTATACTCCCTACAAGGAAGTTAATTTTAAACTATTTGAAAAGCTAATATTCACCCATAAATCACAATGCAATTTACATAATAGATACCATCAGAAATCTGTTCTAAATGAACGTACATTCTGAAACTTTACCAACTAAGAGAGTCTGCAGTCTAAGGCAGGTTTTTAATATTATTCTTTGCATTAAAAACAAAATAAAACCACACGGATTATGACAATGTCTGTATTAGCTGCACATTGAATATCTTGAGGACTTAAGTTTAACACAGCACCTTGAATGTGCTCACTGCTCCTTGTCTGACTGGAGAAACATCCTTTTGTGGGATCAGTAGTCCTAACATATGGATGAACATTAAAATAAGTTTTTGGAAGATTTTAATGGTTGCTGATGCTCAGGCCACACCCCAGACCGAGTACATCAGAATGGTGAAGGACCTAACAGTCAAAGTTTTTGTAACATTCCCCAGTGGATTCCAATTACAGACTTAGAAGAAAAGTTACATTCTGACAATAATGTTTCCACTTTGCTTTCCTCCAATTTTTTTCAATAAAGTAGTCCCCTTGCTTTTAGACAGTAGTTTCTTCTAAATGAACAGAAACATCTTAGCACGCAGTGATGGTCCTCCTTTCCTGTTGCTAACTCTGTTTCTTTGACATACTGTGTCTCTAGTATCCATCATCAATATTTGAGCCCTGACCAATATGTACGTCTTTCCAAAATCTAAATAGATACTTCTGTCTTTGATGGGATAGTGGGGACCAGATTTGCACCCCACCCTTCACCTGAAACAACTAAAGAAAAAACATAAAAATATAGGAAACCATAGTTTTGGGATGTTCAATAACAAGAAACACAAGGCAGCGATTCCTATGAAAGGAAAAACCAATGAGCGTGCTCTTGCCCCAGTCTATGGACTGGCGGAGCATCTGGGAAGCAGAGTCGGGGGGTGGGGAGCCGGGGTGCAGCCCAAATAGAATCTGGCAGGTTTCCTGGATAGAGGAGACGAAGCTGAGACTTAGGGGAGGCCAAGCCTGCTAGAATCGCAGGACAAATTACCACAGAGGAGAGATAGCTTCACAAGAGATGTGCAGGGGGTCCCCTGCAGTCTTCAGCTGAGAACCGGTCGGCATATTCATGCAGCAGGGTCCCCACTGCTGAGCTGAGGCTGCGGGAAAGTCCACCAGAAAGGAGCAGGAAGTAGCCCTCAGAGCTCACGCAGGGCCAGTGTCTGTGCTCCCATAGACAGAGTACAAAAATCTAATAATACCTGATCCCTCCTTAAAGTACTCAGGAATTTATTGCCTCAACAGTAAAGAAAAATTAATAGTTCTCAACTAAAGACTTCTTTGGTTCCATCCAATGAAGATTAAGTTCAAAAGGATCTGACTCTTGCAAGTAACTGTGTATCAGAACAAAAAGCTTTAAATATTTAAAGAAATCCAAAAATATCCTGCACTTAACAAGGTAAAATTCATGATATCTGGCAGGTAAGCAAAAATTATCAGGCATGCAAAGAAACAGGAAAGTAAGACTCATAATGAGGAGGAAAATAAAACGATTATAATAACCTTTGCCCTTTCATAACTTCAGGCCATGTGTTTTCCTTCAGCACATCATCCATATCAATATACCCGAACTTTTGCTTAAAACGTTGTCATCTTTCTACTCACCTCTCCTCCCCAATATAAGGTACTGGCTACTCTACGTGGTCCAGTTTGAGCATTATCTTCTTATATTAGATCCCCTGTAAATTATTTATTTTCTCATGTGTGTTCATATTTTGCTTCACATACAACTCTGTTATTAAGACTTGTCAAACTCTCTACGTTATGTCGAGTTTGTGCCTGTTTACTTGCATCTACATCAGTCAAAGGCGGGAAGAGTGGCATACACATTTTTTATCCTGTCACCTGGCACAGTGATCAGTGCATAGTGTTCAAAGGTATGCCAAGTACATGAATACATTAATGAAGCAGCCCCCATCGCGTCCCCATTGTTTATTATTCATACGCTGTGTGTTGATATGTTCCCAATTTTACCAAGTCTCTTCCTGTTGTTTCCCAGACACGGCCGTACGGCTTCTCTCCTCTCTCTTGCCATTATTAAAGCACATGGACTGAGCAATCGGAAAAACATTTTCACCCCAAACCTGCTGCTGTCATTTATTGACTGTGTGGTCTTGGGAATTTTACTTTCTCTCTCTCAATTCCTCATCCATGCTATGTAGATAAATACATCCACAGGACAGGGCTGTTTTACAGATTATAGACATGGAATAAACTCCCTTCTCCCTTTTGTTCTTCTAACTAGTTGGGTGGTGAAGATGAAAGAGCTGCTCAATGATTCTTTTTAAGATAGTGATAGAAATCAATGTCTTTGTTGACAAAATTTTCCAAATAATTCCTCTTCAAATAAGAGTATTTCCATAAAGAATGCTTTCTAAATTCACAAAATTATTTTTATACATAGTCTGCTGAATATCCTTTTCAGTAGTATAATTCTATTATTTCACATATAATTCACTCAGAACTAGTGAGTATATTATATTTGACTCTAGTGATTTATTGGACTTTTGCCTTTTCTTTATTACTAGAATGTTGTTCCTACATTTTTCTCACCATGAAACTGTCATTATAATAGGCATCTTTGATTATCTTCAAGAAATGCAAGAAAATTACTCTATTAAGTTCAAAATTTTAAAAATGCCTAAATCACAGATAATATTTTCATTATAGACCGAACAGAACTATTTTCAATACATAAAGACTTAAAATATTTGATTATTTTATCCTCCATTTTATATATTTATATTGGTAATAACAAAACTGAAAATTTTATTTCTTATTTTCTGACAAAATTTCCTTTCAATATATGGCTCCATAAAGATGATACTGCATTTATCAAAAATTTATTTTAAAATATACTATATTTAAAATGTTTTAAACATAAGACCTAAATGCAATAACATGTTTTATATGTGTTCATATATATATATATATACACATATATATATACACACACACACATATATATATATATATATATATATATATATATAAACTGAGCACCTCTTTTGCAACAATCTAAGCTCTGAAGGAAGCTATTAATAAAAATGGAATTAGAATTCCCCCAGTGCCAAGAAATATATAATCTATTAGCAAGATGATTGCATAGGGCAGAATATTGTTAAGTGTCATAATAGTGATAAAAACACATTACTCTTAGGGATTGAAACAAGGAGAATTGTATGCAGTTGTGGGTTCAGGGAAGATTACATAAAAACACATTTAAGGTAAGCAGTGAAGAGAATGAGCAGAACTTTGATTAATGAAAATTTCAACCTATGAAAAAAAGTAAAGAAGTAGGAAAGTGCTGGACATATTTGAGGAACATCTAAGTATATGCACTGTCTACAGAATATTGCTTATTTTCAAAGATTTGGTGACAAGGTTGAAAATGTAGTAGGAATCTGAGACCAGAAGGATATTGACCAGCCTAAAAATAGAGAGAGAGGTAAGTGGCTAAAGATTAGAAAGTCAGAGAACTTCAGTGAGAAGTTTAGGTGGTGGTTATGAAGTGGTTTCCTCTTTTACAACTACAAGCCTAGGTTACAAAATGCTCATTTTCCAATTCTAAAGTCCTATGGCCACCTACGGAAAAATATAAGAGAATTTGGGCTTCATTTACAATCAATTTTTCTTAAAAGAAGATTCTGTAGTGGGGAGAACACAATTAGTGCATTACAGTCATGATAAATGTAGTACTTAAGCCTCTTAAAGTTATGAAACGTGAGCAATATAAATATAAGCTCTTTCCTGGACAGCATGGTGCTCCTAACGTCACAGCCACAGCCCACGTCTGCTCAACAGGTTGTCCCATGTGGTTCAAAACAACAATCCCAGGCAAACCACAAATGATGAGACTAGATCTGTGAGACTGCCTGGCAGGAGAATCCTGCCTAGTAAGGCCGACCTGTACTGGGCCACCATATCTTCTAAGGTATTTGGATATCTGATACAGGGTCAATAGTATTAGTACAACAGAAACCAGAAGACACAAGAGAGAAAAGACTGAGAGACTGACAGACTCTATAAACAAGGATTAGCAAAAAATAAAACAGAAGAAAGTAGAGAGAGAAGGATATGGATATTTCACAGTGGCTCACTCAGATTCCTCCTGATCCCCCAACCAACCCCTCCTAACTTGACTTACTGCACTATAAAGGATGGGGAGCTACAAATAACTTTTCCAAGAGTACACCACTCTCAGAGTTTTGCTTGAGGCAGTTCTACCAAGTAACTGCACAATTTGAGCCTTGAAGGGAGAAACTGAGCCATGAGCATGGAGGAAGCAGGTGTTCCAGCAACGGCCTTAGGACGCTCAGGCTCGTGGTGCAGTTTCCTGCTTCTCGAGCCTCACTGCGGTTCTGGGAATGATGGGGCAGCCTCTCTCTTAGGAATCCAGTCCACCGTGTGGTTCTGCAAGGTTTCCTAGAGGCTTGGCTTAGATTTTACACCTTTCTCCTTCCCAACAACATCTGCTAAAAATCTCCTTTGCATAAACTGCTGGGTGAAACAGTCTGAGTTAGTTTTAGTTATGGAGCATTTTAAATGAGAGGAGGTGATTATATCTGGAAAAGACAACACTGCATCACTGGTGTGATCACTCACGGAATGTGGCACTGTGATTCTCCAAAGGGGCTTAGGTTATGCACCCGGGGAGAACCCGGGGAGATGACAGAATCTAAGTCTTAGGAAACCCCAAAGCACAGGCCTCCAAATGACACTGGGATACGTCTTAGAACAAACTCTACGGAAGCCAGGTAATAAGTGGATTTTGCTTATTTGAGAACTATCAATCCTCAAATGTTTCCTGTAGTTAACATCTTTCTTTTGATTTTTGTGTAAATTTACTTGGGATGGGTAACCTTGACAACTGAAAGAATACCTATGTCATTAGCTTTGTCCGTGAAGAAAGATTTATTATAGTAGGGAAGGTGACAGGAACACACTTGAAGTTTTTCCCAAACTACCAAAATTACAGAACAATCGCGCCCATCTGTAGGGCCAGAGAGCGAGATGCGGGATCGATCTCAGTTGTAACAGACAGAATCTACCACCAGGAAGACCTGGATGCTGCTCCCGTGGCAGTCCTCTCAACGTCCAGGTTTAGCCAGATTCAAACGCTGATGAACTTGAGGAGAGTATAGAGCATGGAGAACGTATTCTAAATATTGGCTGCCATTGTATGTGCCCACGGTCAGTAGATGGGGGAGAGGGTTTGTATGTAGGCTTCATTTAGCTAGAGAACTTTTCCTATTCACCATCATCTGAACGCACAATAGAGGGGTCTCCTTCTCAAACTCTGGCATCCCCCAGAATCACCAGAAGGGCTTGTTAAATCAGAGTGCTGGGCCTAACCTCAGAGCGACTGAAGCGTTAGGTTTGGAGTTGGCCCAGAGAATGTGGATTTCCATCAAGTCCCCTGGTGATGTTGATGATGCTGGTTTGGGGACAACACTTTGGGAACCCCTGGCCTATGATTACAAAAGACTGCAAATAATCTTCAGGCATTGCTGTGGGAGAAGCGGATATAGCAAGGAATTGGGAGAAAGTCCTTTGAAAATACAAGGATTTGTTTTTTCAGACGTGGAACACAGTGAGGGTTTGTCTGAGGATGATCACCAAGGTGGCACAGGGTGCTTAGATTTATAGGGCGGAGAGAGAAATGGGAACACCAGTTAAGGAGCTACTGCACAAGAGGGAAAGAACACACACCTGTTTGACATAGCAAAGCGACAAGAGAAGAAGGAAGTAGGGCCCATGTGTGGGCGACGGCGTGCAGTGAGAAATCAGAGGTGGGCATCGAGAAAAGGGGAGGTTAGAGGCCATTCCAAACTTCTGTCTCTGTTACTGAGAAAACTGTGGGAAACCACAAAAAATGCAGCGCAAACGGATCTGCTAATCTTTACTCAAAGGCTGAAGGAAAAGAACAAGTCCAAACTCAAGAACCTGAAACATTCAATGCAGGTAATCTTGCACAGGGACACGACGGAACACTAACAGGAGTCTGCAGCAGAAGCTTAAGCATGTAGGAGTGGAACTCAGAAAAGAAATCAGAAATGGAAGCTTGACTTTGAGAGTCTTCTGCAAATAGGTGATAGCTGAAGCTTTGGAAAAGATTTAATCTACCAGTAGACTGTGTGTGGGGCGGGGGATGGAGTTAGGAGCCATTACCTTAAAGGAATGTCTACTTTTGAAGTGCAAGCAGAGGAAAAGGAGTCAGTGAAGAAAATTGAGAAAGAAAATGAATAAAGGAGAAGGACCAGACAAGAGAAGGAGAAGGTCAATGACGTGGACCCCAACAGAGGAGAAAACTTCAGATGAGAGATGAGATACTACAGCACGTTCCTGTAAAGGAAAGGAAAATCCAGTTGCAACATCTGTTATCATCGATAAGCAGCCCTAATATACCACAGAAGTTTGATACCTTGCTATGCATGTAATCTAGAAATGACACATTATATATCGTTAAAAATGCTATGACATAATCTTCATTGCTTTTTAATACAAATATCCATTTCGTTGTCAATTGTTCTTGAAATCTCTCTCTCTCCTTTTATTGTACATTGTTGTCTTCCTTTTTGAGAACAATTTTAAAAGAGTAAAAATAGGCAGGGAGTTAAAAGAAAGGTTAATGAAAATGGAAAAACTCTGCTGATGTATTTCATTGTGCAAATTACAGAACACTGGCACAATCAGGGAGATTGTTTGCAGCCTGCAGGTTGCTGCGTGTTAGTACCTAGTGATGAACCATTCATTCTCTGCACTGCTGCATTCATTGCTGTGTGACGTTCCAGCTTTCCAAACTGTAATGCTAACCTTCCTGTAGTATGCTCATCACTGTCATCCACACTGCAGAGATGCTACCAAATCAGAAAGGGGGAAAAAACTGCACAATGACTGTTTATAAAATGTATTTTTGGTTTAGACATATAATGAAAGATAAAAGAAATGAGAGAAAGAAACCTAGAGTCAAAAAAACTACATTTTTAATCCTAAAACCAAATTTGAATTATCTTGCTAAAGCGTCTTCTGTAAGTACAAAATAAAATTTTGCTTCAAAGTTAAAGCATTTTGTAAAGAATTTATTTTTCATCTTTCCTTTTGTTTCCAGGTTCCTAATTTCTTTTTCCCTCTGCAAAAATCAGTATATTTTTCATTGTGATCTAGAAGTTGAATACAATTCTTGTTGTAACATTTACTAGTCAACTTTACCCTCTTAGAAAAGAATAACAGTTCCTGAGCAGCTGTTATTGGTGATACATTATGTACAAGGTTCTCCACTCTTTGGCTTGCACCATGCATGACAGTAACTGCAGAGTGGAGTCACTATGTCCCTTTATGCACCGAGGAATAAATACTCAGAGATGCTCAACATCTCATTCAAAGTCACATCACAAGACATTAAGTAAGCTGGGAATTGATCCAACATCCAGGTACTTTCTATTATGTCTCACTCACCCTTACTACTAAAATTCTTTGGCTTTTGAAAGAGTAATTCTCTTCCCATCTGAAATACTGCTTCCCTACACCTCAGGTGAGTTGACTGTGTGGTCTAAGACTTCTTTCTTGGTGTTTATAAACTCCGGTAGCATGATTTTTAAATTCCTTCTGCTTTCTACCTTCTGAACAGTTTTGACTTCTGAATTTTTGCAAATTTCTGTTGTAACATATAAAGTAAAAGTTGACAGAAGTCTTAAAAAATGCAAAAATGTTATTCCTGTTTGTTTTTTTTTGTAATAAAGTTGCTTTATTTAGAACTATTTACCAAGTTTGATTACCAAGAATAGCATTACCTTTCTTCTTTGAATGGCATATTTACATGTTTAGCATACTTGAAAGTGTTTTATAAGCTATACTAAGTCTACACCTTTATTGTTGTTTTATCTAAAAGAGTTACCTGCTTAATTTTAAGTTAAAAATTTGATTAAACATTCTCTTTGAAAGAAATTTAAAAACACCATTGTGGTTATAGAAGTTTAAATGATTCTTGCTAGAATAATGATAACTAAAGTTCATAAAATTCCCTTAATTCTTTTACTCTGTGTATAATCTGGGGGTATTTTGTTTCCATTTGCTATTTTTGCAATAGATTCTCAGATTCAGCAGAGTATCACTCTACTCAGATATTTACTTTTATACTTATTATTGCTCTCAGGCTTTTGATGTCATTCTTCCTTTGTAAGTGAAGACTGTTGACCTAGCCTGTAGAATTATCACATAATAAACATTACACAGCAAATAAATCCAGGCCCTGTGTGGAGTCTACAGACTGCATGATTCCCAAACACGCATTAATGTTATATTGCATGCATGGTTCTCATCAAGGCCATAGCAGTGAATAACAACTGTAGAGAATTTGAAATACAAATTATTTGGGCCTTACTAGTTGAAATATGCACAGAACAGGAACAGAAAAAGAAAAACAAAACCTCATTGCTAAAACCTTTGAAAGAAAATACATTTTTTTCTTTACTGCTTATATGACAACACCTCCTTGGTCACCATTTGACAAAATTTGAAACTTCATGAAGAATAGTATCCAAACAATATGTAACCAACAGAAGTAGCGGTATGCAGCCACGTGATCCACAAACTCTCGGTAACGTGCACCTGATCCAGTGGGACCCAACACATCTTGCCACTCTCTCCAAACCGACCGCATATTTCAAATAGAATGAAGCACCTTTAGATCTGTCATTTCAAGCATTGCCACAAAAATGAATTTAAATATGGTTCCTGTAATATATTGAATTTTGATGGTCATTATTTTATAGCTCAAAAATCTAATTATATTTGTTTTACAACTCCACACGTCTTTGTGTTTGACACTCACTCCTACCCTTGCTCAATTTTCTGTAGGTTGGAGACACCCCAAGCAAGAGTGTGGCTTATCTGCCTGTGTGTCTTTCCTCAGGCAGTTTCTTCATGTTTAATATCGTTGCCTTCCCTGACTATCTTTTAAAGCTTTGTTCATCTTTTCAGACACAGCTCATCTCCCACCTTCCCAGATTCTACCTGGCAGCAGGGACCTCAGCTTCTCTCACAAAGCCTTTTAATGTATGCCCAATGCCCTACACTACATTAATTTTTATATAGGTTTATCTTTGAAACTAGTTACAAGACACACAGACACATACGGCTCCCTGCTTTGTGCTAATCTGCCGTAGCTCGTTGTACATTATCTCACACATACCACGTGCTGAATAACTGTTCACTCTTTTCATAGTTCACATTCTTATTCTCTAGTATGTAACTATAGAATGGCAGAATGAAAATTAATATTTTTCTCAACCTAAGCTGTTATGATACCAAACCACCTTCCTCAAATTCTGTGCCTAAGAAGAATAAATCAGACAAACTTCCTCCAAAAAATTGACAAGATCACCGCAGCCCAGTTCATTTCCCTGTGGTCGCCCCCTACCCTCAGAGAGAGCCAGGGAGCTCGGCATGCAGGGCAGCAAAGCTGCACGTGTCGAACTGCATGGTGTGTGCTGCCACCTCACTGATTCCCTCTGCCCGTTATCTGTACATTGTTTCGCAGGAAAACTCTCTCTGAAATCAAGCATTAAAAATTCTAAGCAAATGTAGTGTTATTAAGAATGAATTATTTCTGCCCCCCCCAACACACACACACAGTCTTGCTTTCATCTGTAATAGCTGCAAGGTAGGTGTCTAAAACTCTTTATTGTGGTAGTTGTCTATTTGTCTCTCCAAGACTTAAAAAGACATCCCAATTTCTGGTAAGGAGGAAATTGCTATGCCTCTTGTGGTTTCAGTGTTTTGTATTTCAAACATGTTTTAATGTTGTTATATCCCATTCTCAGTTGTGGAGAACTGAGGATAAGAATTAAAATCCCCAGCTGGGAGATTTCAGAAAAGGAGGCAAAATCCGTGATGGCCACTGTGGCTTTCTCCTGCCATTAAACCTCAGCCATAATCAATAGAGCTAAAAGGTAGCTGTCCCAGAGTCCCCTGGTTAGGTCATTTCAATGATCCTTGTTTTCCTAATGGCTCCAAAATGACCTTTCCAAATATTAACCAGCTCCGGGTATCTGCCAAATCTTCCCAGGAGATGCTTTTATATTTGACTCACAGTATTTTTCTTCCAAGCAAATAACTATTACTCATTCCTCACAGCACAATCCATTTCTTTAAAAAATACATAATACATAGCGTAAGAATTTAACTATTTAAAAACCCACATAGTATTAACCTTTGAAATTCTTCATGGCCATGGCATTGGGATCCATTACCTCTCATTTCTACACATAGCAAACTGGAAATGAAAATGTGAAGTAATTTACTCAAACCCACAAACAATGATTGATGCTTGTGGTTTTGGTCTGTTATTTTATCTTAGCAGTTTGGCTCCCTTGAATCATTTGTTTTTAAATTTGTTGAAATATGTGCATAATTCTGCCCCAAAGTTGCCGTAAAATTTTCAGTTCAGGTTCTGTAACTGCGGACAGAAATAATCGGGTTTGTGAGAGCACAGGTGCAGGTCCCTCTCAACACCAGTGCTGGTCACCGTCACATCTTACAACCACGGAGCCAAAGGGCTGTCCTCCAAGGCTCTCTCAGGGGTACTATTTCAGTCCTTTTTCATTTTAGCGTCAGTAAATAACTGAGAAAGCATGACAGCGTGGCACTCAAATTAACTGTGCCCACCATGCTGCAGGTGGGCATCATGAATTCTTCCCAGGCACCAGTGCGTAAGGACCGATTAGCTAAAATCAGAGTGTGTATTGTCACCACCAACTGTGCCCAGGAAAAGTACAGAATTTTCTCTTGTTCTTTGCGTCTTTTCCTCCTAGCAATACACTTCTGCCATGGTATCTCTCTATCTCTGTCTCTGTCTCTCTCTCTCTCTCTCTCTCTCTCACACACACACACACACACACACACACACACACACACAGTTCCGTGCAGAGGCACACAGACACAGAGACACACAGTGTTTATGACTGCCATTTGGCTTCCCTGGAAGAATATTAAGTTGTGTGCACATGAAGTATAAGTACTGTTCCAGTGTGAGCTATTATTCTTAGATACATATGTGATTGTATGTGGTAAGTTTTCAAATTCAAAATCATGTGTAGAAAGGTCAGTTTATAGGGAAACTTTTTCCCTGATCAAATGATTTTTTTTCCAGCCATCTACACAAAGGAATATTTTTGAGAAAAATAGAATGACTTGAGTAATATATTTTACTATCACTTTTTTTCTTTACAGGAATCTTAAAAAAAAAAGGTTTAAGTTGTGTGCCTGTAGTTTCAAGGTAAGTGTGATATGAAAGCACCCAGCAACAACAATGTATTTCTAATCTCACATGCAGCAAACACTTGAAATGTCAAGAGCATTTTATAAAAATACTACCTTCTTTTTTCAGGCTAGAATTGTTTAGAAGATTTGAAAATAGCAGGTGAAATCCAATGACATGTGATTGCAAATAAGAACTCCTCCAGAAAATCCTCTGCAAGGTGGGATGTCATTTTGCTCGTGATTCTGACCACAGCAGAAGTCAGGCTATCCCCAGGATTCTGGCCGCAATTCCATTACAGCCATGCTGAAAGCTAAGTCCCCACCTGAAAGGATCTTCTCAGGTTCATATATAGACCCAGGAGCAAGAACACACGAGGGTGCAAGTATGGAGCTACCAGCACAGATGTTCTGGTTTCTGCCTCCCGGCATACCTGTTGCTAAACTTGAAACATAATCTCTCTGAGCCTCAGATGCCTTCTCTGGGAAAGTATGATGATGCTACCATGTGCTGGGAACTGCTCTAATTCCATAAAATACTTAAACAGTGAAATGATTAGAATATGCACACAGCAAACATACAATAAGCATTAGTATTACTACATGGCTGTTTTACTGTCACTGTTACAGATATATTTAAGGTCATTGATCTAAATCTAAATGCAATGAGAATATACCAACTTACAAAATGTGCTTTTATATGGTGCCATTTAATAAGAAAGAATTGTAGGAAGGACTGCTTAAAATAGGAGGTTCCAAGATCTAGTGCACTGAATAATACATGCTACATGCAGGTGATCATTCCTGGGGGCAGCTTCTGGAAGCACGTGGCCTGAGCATAAATCATATCTCTACCTCTCATGACTTGTAAATTTTCTCCTCTGTAAAATGGAGATTCTAATATGATTTCCCTCCTATCATGCAATGACGGAACATATATAAAAGATGCTTAGAACTCTGCCTCACACTTGCTTGGTCAAACACTAACGTAGACGTTGCTGTGAAAGTAACTGTGGATGTGATTAACATGTAAAATTAGTAAAGCAGACGTTTCTCTATGATGTGGGTGGGCTTCATCCAATCTTTTGAGAACCTTAAGAATGAATACTGAGGTTTCCCAAAGAAGAAATTCTTCCTCAAGACTGCAATGTAAAAATCCTGAGTTTTCAGCCTGCCGGCACCCATAACTGCACCAATAAGAGTATCGGCACCATTTCAAGGAATAGGCAAAAGGCCTCACCCGTTTCTTAAAGTAACCCTGTCTAGATAAACCAATAGATTGATGGATGATAGGTAGGCAGGCAGACAGGCAGACATCCATCTATCTTTATATCCACACGGTTTCCCTGGAGAAATGCCGACCAATGCACATCTTTGTAACTTTTATGGGTAGAGAAGATATAGCTCCCCAAAATCTATGCTGCCCAATTCATATCATGAAAAATATATTTTATTTGCATAAATATTTCAATAATGTGGAAGATTCTACTATAGCTGAAAGTGAGTATCTTAGTCTGTTCAGGCTGCTATAACAAAATGCCATTGACTAGGAGGTTTATAAACAACAGACATTTCTCAGTTCTGCAGGCTGGAAGTCCAAGACCAAGGTGCCAGCAGATGGATGTCTGGTGAGGATCCATTTCTTAGTTCAAGATGCCATCTTTTTGCTGTGTCCTCACATGGGAGGAAAAGTGAGAGCTCTTTGGGGTCTCTCTTATAAAGGCACTAATCTCATTCCTGAGGGCTCCACCCTCATGACCTACCCACCTCCCAAATGGTCTACCTTCTAATACCACCACCTTGGGGGTGAGGATTTATGTATCAGGGAGGGAAGACAAACATTCAGTCCACAGCAGTCAGGATATAGAGATCTTCCAAACACACACACACCATACCATCTCCATCTCCGAGACAGCAGGATCTCCCTAATAGAATCACTGCTCAAAAATCAATGAATTTATTTGGATTTCAGAATACAAAAATGCCTGAATGCCTGAAAAATCACCTTCCATATAAGGGCATCAGCACCGAACATATAAATTAGCTTAACACCTATCACTATCCTACCTCAGCTAACTTTTCTTTCAAACGCGCCTATGTTTTTTATTGATTCATGTATTTAACTCGAACATTTAATAAAATGAAAGTTCTTTGGAGCATGCAGTATATCATGTATACTGCTACACAATACACTGTTCTTCAAAAATGAAGAACGGATTATGTGCTTTAATGGAGCTCATGGTATAATGAGAGAGTCAGCACCTGAAGAAAAACTCACAACATGACGTTTGCACGTCCTGTGGAAGGTGCACTGTGACTCAGCCCAGGGGTAGATTGGGGTATCTGGGGCAGGGGAGGCCCACCAGGCTGTCTGTGATGCGACTGGATGTGGTGGAAGAGCCCTGTGTTGAAGGGCTAGAGCAGAGAGGCTATCTCAGCTAGAAGAGACCACAGGATTAACAACACTGATTTGAGAGAATAAATGTCAAATACTAAAAGGGGAAGTAAGGCAAGGAGTAGGGTGGAGGGAACCAACATGGGTTTGTTCTTGCTAGGAGGCAACCTACTCAGTACCTAATAGACTCTTTTACCTCCTGCTTTCTGTTAAGTTATGATTTGGAATACTTCTCAGATTCCCAAACCTCCTCCATTTCTTCACTTAAATAACTTAGTAAGTCCCAGTAGCTCCCCAAAACAATTCACCAGTCAAGAGAAATGGGTGTGAATATTTTTCCTGTTCTATATTAACTTCTCATCTTCAGCTCTACTCTGAGGAATCACACTCCTGATTTTCAATATGCCTTGGTTAACTCAGTGCAGATTACATGGATATCTGTAGGTTCAAGACCCTTTAAGGTCTTGCTTAAATTCCACAAAGAGATGGCGTTTTGTCTGAGGCCTTACCTTCAATCCCAAGTAGCCTCTGCAGAAAGGTACACTGTCAGAAAACAGTGAGCAATGAGCATTAAAAACAAAACTGTGCCTAATTATGACCTGTGATCATTCTGGATAAAATGCTAAAGCATAATGTTAGCACCTGTGTTATATATAGATACCCATGCATTAAGCATGGAAACATGGATACATTCACATGGTGCTTGGTCCAGACTCAATAAAGGTGTCAAATGAAGCTGTCATCATGTGCAGTTTTCTAGAAGGCTTTAAGTGGCTTGGCAAAGCATGGATTCATTTTAGATGGGAACACACACGTAAACACATGCAATGCACATTGGCTACATAGCACAAAGAAATCAGTGTGTGTGCACATTTCATGTAATTGCTCTTGCATCTGGGGAGGAGGCCAAAGTACCAATGTGGCTGTGGATACTTTCTAGTACCCAGTTACTCCTCAAGGAACTTGCTGACCTAATCCACAACTGGTGAAACTGGTCCATGATGGGGACATTTCCTGGCTGAGAAACAGGCTCTGAAAAGCAAAAGACTGCAGTTGGGGTAGACTTACTTCCAATAACATTCTATATTAAAAACACATATGGAAATGGAATGATCTAATTTCCATAATAAATAATAATGATACAGATATGCTCTAAGGTATAATGCTTAAATTGAGCAAAACCCCACAATTTGGTATGTGTTATTCCAAGAATAGCTGACTGCAGTGTTTACTAAATCTGCAATTATAAAGTAAATTTTGTCCACACATTGCATTACAAGCCTGTTTCACTGTCCCAAGGGGCTGTCAGGGGTCATGGCCACAGGTAGAACCAAGCATATAATTGGGCTCTTCTGTTATCATTTTCATTACAATTCTATACCTCTGGTTTGAGCAGTTTCCTTTCCAAACTAACCATCTTTGCCCATAAGGCAGAAAACTCCAGTGCCTGATAAAACTTAACAATCATGGCAACTAAATTCTTATTTTCTCCTTGACATTTCTTTCTGCTATCAAGATTAAAGTTTATCTCAGTTACCACAGAAACTGGCAATTGTTGCATGCTTCCAGCTAACTCGTGTTTGCCCCCTCCTCCAATCAATAGATAATTTAGTTTCAGAACACTTTCCTATTTTAACCTTCTGTTTCAAATATACATTATTTTGCTGACAGAAACCGTAATGGGGTCTGTGCTTTTCTTTTTCACATATGTATGTTGTAAGGATAAACAACACTCAGATCGTAACATCATTTTTATACAATAAATTCAACCACAAAGTACACATGAGGCATATCAATTCTTCAAACCCAAAATCCTTATGAAAAGTAAATAAAATATTTTAAGCATTTATCATTCTGAACTGCTCAGTTGACTTACAGCAAATTATTCTTACAGACTTTTTTTTTTCTTTAACCACACCTACCTTTATAATGGTGTGTTCAAGTATCTGACATTAATGTAGAGTGGATGAACAGCACAGACTTTATGCTGGGCTGGGGTTCTTGTGGATCTTCCCACACAGTTATGATGCATTTTTAATCAATCAAATAAAGAAATTAATTACAAAACTTCTTTTTCCTTAGTAAAGGCCTTAAAAAGCAAAATTGGCATCCTCTAACCTTAAAACAAATAATTCCATCACTAAACATTTTACCATTTAATAATGTTATATTTCTTAACTTGTCTAAGTCTCGGCTTTTTTAACCTCATGATTCCCATTATAGCTGTTCTGAGTTTAAAGGAGAAAATTTATGGAAAGCATTGGCTTTGATAAGACCTATTATATTCTTTTCTTCAATATATGCATTTTATGTGTAATTATGGTGTACAACTAATTTGAGAATTACTGTGATTTTTACTCTAATGTATGGTAGTGGAAGATTATAAGAATATTGATACTAATGCAAGAGGATATCTCTAACAGTTCTTGCATACTTCTAATATTAAGTTAGAATAGTTGCAATTTTTTATAGTTTAATAAATGCACGAGTTGAATGCAATAGTTGAATAAATTTAATTATGCATTTATCTTAAATTTGGTATATTCCAGAACTCTCTTAAAAAAAGAATACAAAAGTATCTTGTTTGAAAATTATGCAGAAGCACATACTTCTGTGGACAAATCGAGTTCTTACCAGGACCATGCAAGTGACACTCTTGGTCAGGTTCATGGCAAATCTACATGTAGGGACTCCACTCTCTCTCTTCAAAATTGTTTGGCTTCTTCTAGCTTACTCTATTTTCCAAATGAATGTCTGGGTTTGATAAGGTCTTTGATATACTCGTAATGGGAACAACGGCAATTAAATAAATGTTTAAATTAGTTCCATCAATTTGATTGTTATAAAATGTGCTTGTGAGTGAGCCAGAAATAGAAGTGACAATTTCATACTCCTAGATCCAGACATATTTTTAAACTGAGATTTCTTCTCCCCTAATTCATAACTAAACATTTAAATCTCCTGAAACCAAAATAAGTCATATTTATATTATTTGTATATTATAATAGTTCTTGAATTGCTTTAAATATTTAGGTTTTTTAAAAATTTCAAAGGAAAACATTATGGAAGGTTTAGAAGAGACCCATGGAAAGGTTTCTTGAATTGAAAACTGAGCTGTGATGAATAATGTTAAAGTAACTGTAAACATATATCCGAACATAGGCCTGGGCACATAGTAGATGCTCAAAAATGCTTTGATATTGTGTGATAAAGAAATTGTAACCTCAATTAATGTAGAGACTCATATCTATCAGGAGCTACTCCTTGGGTGGTGGCTGCCTGGGTACTAAGTCTAGACCAAAGAGCTCATCTCTGAGGCAGAAAAGCATTCTAGCTCTGTATGTTATCAGCCACGGAAATGAATTCCTGAGCCAGGTTTTATCTCCTTCCAGGGAGATCTGCAAGTATACCACAGGCAATAATCTATAGGAAATAATTTAGTTATGGTCTTGCCTAGAGACAAAAGTAGAGAGTTGATAACTACTTCAAACCCTTTCAGTTCTTACCATTTTGTGATTTAAATTCACAAGCTATATTGGCAGACTCATCAGCTGGTCAAATAATGAATCTATTTTTTATCTTGTCATGCATGCCCTGTGCTAATCTCAGTCCAGGCTCTTTCATGTAAATGAGAGCCTGGTGTTTGAATCAGCTGTACAAAGCTGCTGCAAAATGACATACTGGATCTGAGTGACAAAGAGTGTAAATTTATAAGACTTCAATTTTAGCCCTACATTTCTAAAGACTACAGAATATTTCATAAATAACTTTGGGTTGTTTATTCCATAGTGCTGAGAACAGGTGGAGAAATGCCTGATGATTACCTGCCCACGTAAGAAAACATCTATCAGGTTCTTCGATATGTTATGCTTGGATGGAAAAATAGTTTCCAGGTTTGAGTAAGTGAGAGAATAAAAGGAGAGAGGATGGTATAAGAAGTAGAGAAAATGAGGACTTGGGAGAAAAATGACATGACGAATTCAAGGAAGACCTGAGTTTTCTGATCAGGGCATCTCAGAGTCTTCAAAACCAGTATGATCTGATCATTTAAGATGGACAAAATGAGAAACATGATCATTCTTATGATTTTGTAAGACCCCAGAAGAGAAAAAGGTACCAGTTACACACAGGAAGCAATGACTTTCTGAGTCTTGGCAAGAGTAGGCATTTTTCAGGAGGCATTTCTATGAGAAATGCTAAGAAGGTATCATAGTAACATCTTTTTAGCTTCTTACTAACATCTTCATGGGCTCTCTCAGTGATTTTCAGTAAATAAATTATCCCTTTGTTACAAATGCTAATATTTTGTTTATAATGTACTTCTTAGTACATGTCCCGTCTACTCTTCAGGTGAATACTTCAACCCCAGGGCCCACTTGGCTCATTGGCAGGGCAGGAGTTGCCAAGGAAGGATAGCTTGAAGAACTCAGCATGGTTGGTTTTGCCACTGAATTGGGTTTTGGACAAGTTTGCATTGACTCATCCGACATACATTAAATAATATTCAACCACAACATTGAGGACTCAACCATGAAAAACTCATAATCCCTAGAGAAACCCACAATTATTTTTTCCCCAAGGAACTTAAAGCTTAATTGATGAGTTTGTTTAGCCAATGGTCAAAAGCAAACTCATGACAAGAGTTTTCTTCCCCATCTTTTTTTATAGGTCATGGTAGCCCATAAACTTCTTGCCAGCCAATTGAAGAGTTTGGATGGGGATGTTTTGAAAACACAGAGAACTTGTCTCATGGAAAAGTGACCAAATTTCATGCTCCATTGAAAGGAAAAGGGGAAAGAGTATAACAAACTCTTCTTGGCAGGGGTGTCATTGGTTTTCTGGATCAGAGAGGAGGTATTAAGGAAATGGAGCATACAAAATGTGAGCCCTGAGAAGGGAAGGATTCAAGCAACCTCCAAGATAAATTCTACCTTCTTTAATTCTTGTTTATGTTACTGGTGTCAGTTCTGAAAATTAGGGTATTTTACTAAATATAACAACAATTGCTTATAGATCAAAATTAATTATTCTCCTTACTTACCCACTTGTAGAATTTCAATGATTTCGTTGCTAATTTTACTGCACTGTGCTTGGTAGGCACTATTAATAAATATTATCTACAATTCACAAGGAAACTCAAGTAGGGAGATTCCCAGGTCTGGGAGGACCTAGCCTGTAGATTGAGGGTTCATTCTAAGCTGATGGATTTCAAAATTGTCATAATCATACTATTTTTTCAGAAAATTATATATTCACCTTTAAAATCTATACTCTAAAGCAACGTAAAAGGTAAAACTTGGGAAAGAAATGTGAGAACACAGACATCTCATTTCCCAATACATGGTTGCCTAGGTAACCAGGCCTATCTAAGCGTTTTGAATTGGTAGGCGTTGATCATCTATATTTGGGGATTTGAATCTGCAATGAAGGCAAGTTTCCATGGTGCCAGCAATTACATAACTGTTTTCCAGTATTTTTTTTGAAGGAAGTTGTATGTCATATGGGCATATTTCAGGCTCAAATATATTAACCGATCAATCATATCACTAGGTAAAAGTCCTTCACATTCAATTCTGAGATGCGTATTTGCCATCGTAGGAAATAATTTAGCACTGAAGGCCCTGAAGTCAAAATGTAGAGGGAAATGTGTGAATAAAAGGATAGGTCATTAAGGTCATGAAGTAATATCCTCTGCAATCAGGGCATAGATTAATCTGCACATGATGAATACGAAACTCTCTAGGAAGCAAATCCAGGTTTTTTTTTTTTTTTTACAGTGTGATTTTTGGAAGAAATGCTAATATTCTATGGTGACTTATTTGTCCGGCAAAGCTTTATCTCATGGAAAAATATTTGGAAATATTCCATGTGTTCTAGAAGCATCTTTCAACAAAGCAAAGCAATGTTGTCAGGGTAAGTGGAAATACAAGGATTAGTCAATGTGTTTTTAAACAAATTAGAATTAATAAGGGTGGATTAATAGCGGTCGAGAATATTCAGGAAGTCTCATATTTCAGGGATATGCCCACAAATCCACTCAGTTGATTTAATAAGCACATCTATCTGCAGAATAACAATAGGAGGCTTCATCCAACAGCCATTGACTCTCCAGTCTCCAACTTTCTGATCATCCAATGACTTTTCTTGGTCTTTGTACCAAGCATGGGCTAGATGGACTAACGCACATCACCATGGCTTAGCAGACAGAGCTGGCCCCACTTTCACCATGACTGTTTTATGAATTGATCTCCAGATACAAATATTCTGACCATCCTGGAGATCGTGCAAATTTAAGTAGCACAAGCCAACCTCTCTGTTTCTATGGTAACCCCAACAAGTTATACCATGCTGTAGATCCAAACTACAACAGTTTATTGTGCCTACACTCTCACTTTCCTTATGCAAACTTGGGATTGATGGTGTGTATGTGTGGGTGGTTATTTTAAACCACAAGCCAAGATTCAGAAAAAGGTGTACATTGTATATTCAATATGTGTAATATGCACACAAAAAATGAGTGTATACATTTTATTAATATAACTGTCACACACATATGTATTATATAAAATGCTCTTATAAAAAGAGGTAATCACCTTCTGAAATGTTGAAAACTATTCTGGCTGTTGAAATAGTGGATAATATACTAGCAGAAAGAAAAGTATGTCAGAAAAAGCACAGGATTAAATCAGCCAGTGTAGGTTCAAGTCAGAACTCATGTTTTCCTGCTCTAGGATATTTGGCTAATCTCTGTTCTTATCAAATGGACACTCCCACATGAGGCTATTGAGGAAAATAAGACGAGAAAGTAACACACATACAGACATTCTCCATTTCCACTGCGTGTAAAACTAAAAATGTACTGACTGCCCAACAACAGAGCCAACGGTTTCCTGTGGGGGTAAAGGTAGCACAGTGAGAGCATTCCCAAGTGCACAGGATTGCAGATGGCTACGAAAGAAATAGGCTAAAGGACTTGGAAAGGTATTCCTTTCCTGCCAAGGCATCACAAGAACAGCAGAAAGTGAACCATCTAGGTGTACTGAATGGCATCTCTGCACCAAGCACAGGGATCAATTGATCTATTGAGAGAAAGATTTATTTTCTCTTCCTTTTATAGAAGTTTAGGATATGCTGTCCGATGAGCTGTAGGCTCAGACTCTCACAGACAGATGTCAGGTGGAGAGTTCTAAGCTGCAGTGTAGTTTGGAGTCAACAGCCTCTGTGTCTCCCCCATCGCATCACAATATTCAACACTTCAACAGTTTAAGTTGCCCCCACATCACATGGTGTCTCAGTGTCCGAGGGGTGGGAAGTATTTTACAACCCTCCAAAACATGAAACCAGATGCTATATGAAATAAATATGTATTGTGAAACACAAATGGTGGTTCAATCTGTTTAATCTGAGCATAAAAACACATCGTTACAGTCAAACCTAAAGATTCAGAGAGTAGGAAGGTGGTTGCCAGGGGATAGGGGATGTGGAAAGATGGTGGCCAAAGGGTATAAATTTTTAGTTATAAGATGAATAGGTTCTGAAGACCTAATGTAATGAGACTGTAGGTCATTATAGTCTATTGTTTACTTGAAAGTTGCTAAGAGAGTTGACCTTCAGTGTTCTAACAACAGAAAAAAAAAAAAAAAAAAGAAATGATAACCATGTGGGGGCTGGATATGTTAATCAGCTTGACTGTGGTGGTACACATTCCGCAATGTATATCAGAACATCAAGTTGTCCACCTTAAACACATTCAATTTTATTTCTCCATTATATCTTAACAGAGCTGGGAAAAAAAGCATATTTTTATCTAATAGAAACTAAACCAAAAGGTAGGCTATATGCAGCAGGCTATGTACAATCTCCTGTAGAACTGCAAATTTCTCTCTGTCCATACGCACCTCCACCCCACCCTGGGAATCTTATCGTACCTCCTTCCATGTACCCCACGTGGTCCTAGAGTGGTGGACCCACAGGATGTGGCAAGAGAAAAGCGTGGGCAGCAGAGGCAGCAGAGGTGTGAGGCCTGACATGCGCTCTGCTCATGTGCTCTTCGCAGTGAGGCTGGGGACGCCGGACTGCTTGGGAGGTTAACATGCAGGAAAGTATTTGGGCCTCATCTCATCATAGACCGGCTGTAACCTGAAGTGTGTTGCCTACTGCCTAGTTATTTCAGCTGATACAGTTGACTTTTAGGAGTGCTGTCAAGTTATGTGACCCAACGACCCTCCTTCTCTGATCTTGACCTCCTTTCTGTGACACTGGGGCCTCTGGATTAATCGCAGAGGGAAGTTTATGATAGGTGGGCTATTATCTCATGACGAACCTGACTCTTCTAATTTTGCCAATGGATACTATGTTTTTTAAAATTCTCTGTCACAGGGAATCGTGACTCAAAAAGAGCAAGTTTATGTAAAAATGTATTTCAAACAATATTACAAAATGTAAATTCATATTTTTTTCTTCTTATTGTCAGTGTTATTTCAGTATGAATTTAAATTCTATCCAAGGATTCCTGTGTTAATATTTTTAGAGAAGATGGCAGAATACCGTGAAATAAAAATGTAAGTCATCCTTCAATTTCTTTATTTGAAAGTACTAAATGGGAAATACAGGTGCATGAGGCTTCTTGACTGAACAGGTGGGTGGACCATCCTACGGCAACCCTGCACCTCTTTCCCACTCGTTTAGGTATCTGGAATGTGACTCAGGTAACCGTTTCTGGAGCTAGAGATTTCTTCTAGATTTACACAGGTCTTATGGGTTTAAAAGGTCATCAAAAGTTGGCAACACAAGATTTAAAGATTCTAGTTATAAATGTGCTAGTGATATCTCTGGAAGTAGTGATTGAGAAAATGTGAAAAAACAAAATGAGATGCAATCTACACTTCCGCTAAGCAAGAACCACCTCCATCCACATAGCTAATTCTTTTTACCTTTTAAGGATCGTTTTTATAATGATGCTTCAAAAATAAGGTTATGGGTAAAGGATAACAAAATTTAGCTTAGGACTATGAAATAAAGCAAAAGAAAACCTAAACTGCTTGAGGACTGTCAGCCTCATTTCTCAGTGTTGGTGAAGCAGGGATCAGCTTGAACTAGATAGTGTCTAGGGTCCATTTTAAATGCTAGTGTTTTAAGGTGAAGTGATATTATGCTACTTTTCCTTTTTCTCTCATCTTTGTGGAAAAATGATTGTTGAATTTTCCTTTGTACATAAAAATCAACAATTATCTATTAATGCTTACTTGCTGATGATAATAGACAAATTAGAGCACTTACCATGCTTCAAACATTGTACCAAGTGATTTAAATTTAACAGATTAGAAATATGGATTTATCTCTCTAAACATCCGATGCCTGCCTAACAGCCAACAGTATGATGAAAAGCTAAGTACTTAATACATAAGCATACATGTAAAAATAAGCATGTATGTGCACATATGCATGTGCTCTTGGAAAATGAGAATAGGAAGGTTGCCTCAACAAGTTATTTCAAAGATAGTTATGAGATGTATTTCTAATCTCTTCTCAACGATGTGTGCTGTTTTTAGAAAACTAATAGCAATAAACGCTCATATCCAAAAAACAGAAAGATCAGAAATCGACAACCTAATAAATAGAATCAAGGACTTGGAAAAGGAAGAGCTAACCAATCACAATCCAAATAGAAGAAAAGAAATAACTAAGATCAAAGCACAATTAGATGAAATTGAGAACAAGAGAACTATATGGAAGATCAACAAAACCAAAACCTGGTTTTTTGAAAAGATAAACAAAATTGACACCCCACTGGCTAGATTGACTAAAATCCAAAGGGAAAGGTCTCTAATAAACTCAATCAAAAATGAAAAAGGAGAGGTCATAACAGATGCCACGGAAATTCAAAACATTATTTTTGATTACTACAAAAACCTATATGCCCAAAAACTATATAACGAGGAGGAAATGAACAAATTCCTGGAAACATACAACCTCCCTAAATTCACCCAAGAGGTAACAGAATATCTGAATAGACCAATCTCAAGCTCAGAAATTGGAGCAGCAATCAAAAACCTCCCAAAACGTAAAAGTCCCGGACCAGATGGCTACACTCCAGAGTTTTACCAAACATTCAAAGAAGAACTCACACCTATACTACAGAAATTATTCCACAATATCGAGAAAGATGGCATCCTTCCTAACTCATTCTACGAAGCCAATATCACCTTGATACCAAAGCCAGGAAAGGAGACAACAAAAAAAGAAAACTACAGACCAATATCCCTCATGAATATAGATGCAAAAATCCTCAACAAAATTTTAGCAAATAGAATTCAGCAGCACATCAAAAAAATAATTCACCATGACCAGGTGGGCTTTATTCCAGGGATGCAAGGCTGGTTTAACATACGCAAATCTATTTTTTAAAATATCTGTAACTGTTATGTTTGAAATGATATTAGAACTATGTGAACATATTACTTAATACATAGAAAATTACACAATTATTCTTTTCAGAAAAATACAGGATAATGGTTGAATCATATTTACAAACGAGAGGCATAAAGCAGTATCCTGAAAATCATTTATATATACTACCCTTCAGTAGAGAAGCTTTTTTCAGGCCTAACATCTAATTTCATAAAATGAAATTCTTATATACATATGTAAATAAAAAATGCCAAGACTGGAAAAGGCTTTTAGAGCCAGATAAAACCTCATGCAGTGATTATGCTTTAGCTATCATGGAAACAAATAAGAGAAAAATTGTTTTTCAGATACTTTGCTAAAAACATTGGGAAGCAAATGTGAAACAGAAAAAAACAGGTTAAAAAATACTAACCTTGAATATTATTTTTCATTATAAGATACAATGAAGCAATTTTAATAGCAGCTTTAAAAACAAACAGACAAAAACCTTGAAAGGATTTCTGGCACTTACAGAAATTATGATGCTCTTTATGTCACTGTAGAGTTTTGTAAATCGTAGCACCACTGTTAAGAAAAAAATTAGTTTACGTTCCTAATTTGTTCATATAAAGGCTTTATTAAATTTTGCCTCACTGAAGATGACAAGTATTCACGTGGCTGTGTATAAGTTGGACATTGGGTTCAGGCGTGGGTGCAGTGTCTGGTTTCTCTCAGTCACTGTATTATTATGGTATGTTTTTTTCCATTGGGATGTACATTTGAATGCACTCATCTTCACTGAATGCCAGGGGAAAAGGAATCTGAAGGTTTAGACTTTCTTGGCAATGGGACAGGTAGAACTGACATCAGAGGTTTTGTCAAGGTGGTCTTTATGATGTCTCTCTGGCTTCCTGAATGTGTCCCCTCAGACCCATTCCTTGCCACATAGCATTGGCACCCACATGTTGCACTGACAATAAACTAAGGCATCCCTGGGTATACAGCAGAGAGAACAGAAGTTTAGTATTCTCTGAGTAACACTCTCCATTCTCCGAGGATTCCTCCAAGAAATTTCCTCCTGGCTCCACGTGCTGGGCACTTCCCAAACAAAGTGAATCAGTTAATCTCCCAGAAGAGGGAATGAGGTCACAGCAATTATCTCCTCTCCCTGGAGGAAGCCATGGTGCTACCCTGTATTTCAGGAATGTAACTGAGCACAATCAGATGATAATACACCTCATGAGCTTAAACCGTTGGAAAATAAGCCGTCTCCCGGTATGAGGAGCGCACCCCGCCCTCAGTGATCAGTGACCTGGTCTTTGCAGCTTTTTTCTGTCTTTCAACTTGCAACCAGGGGAGCTGCATGTGGTTAAAAAGTAGACATTATTCTTGGCCCATGCTTTGTCATTCGACATTTTCCAGGTACTGCTTTAGATACGTGTGGGAAAGCCCTGATGAAATGATCCCCCCTTTTTTTTCCTCTCACATTTTCTATAGCATATGCCCCCTAGTTAATTCGATAACTAATTTTGTAGATTTATTTAGTTTTAAACACTGCTAAGAAAAGTATTTTTAAAAATCATATCTGCTATTCACATACACAATAAACGCTGCTAAAGCCATTGCCAAAGGTACCACAGCACTGGTGGTGTGAGCTCATGAATATACATGAATATATGTGTGCACACATACCACATGCTTTCTGGCTTATCGCACTAAAACAGCACCTTGAGTAAATGGTCTACTAAAAAACAAATTTACAGTCAGCGTTTGAGAGATATCTTGCTGATCTGTTTTTCATATCTTTTCAGATTTCCCTTTGTTTAAATGGTCTCCATGGAGATTTTCCTCTTCTCTTTTTATTTTCCCCAAAGGTAACTCTAAGACAATCATTTGTTACACGGGCTCCAGGACACTCACTTCTCCACTCTCCTGTCAGCTACAAGAGTTCTGATATTTTCTTTTTTCTGATTTTCTAGATACTTCTGGCCATTTTTCACCTATTCTTATTTGAGTCTTCATAGGTTACTTTTTCTCCAAGGCAGAAAAGATCAATGATTTTAGAATTTGATTTAACAGTGAGGAGATCTGTGCTTGAGTTTTAGTGTTACTTATACTGATTTATCTTAAGTTAGACATATTTGGGAATTATGATATGTTTAAAATGAAACAGACATTCATGACTTTAAGTAGCTAAACTCACGTTGATCCTCTCTAACCTGAAGAAGAAGAACCTTTAAAATTCCTCAGTCTATAATGAAGGGGAAAAGTACATACCAGAATCAGTACTCTGCACTTTGATTTCTTGGGACATCTAAGACTTTGTTATTTTAAATATGACATTATTTGAATATTTCTAGAGAAACATATATAAGAGCATATATTGTACCCATGAAAGAGAAGGAAAATTGCAAGACTAAAGAAGACTAAATTATAATTTACTGATGAAATTATAAGACAAGGCTGTTTCCAAATAGAACCAAGAGAAATACTTGACGGTTGTCCAACTTTAAAGCCAACTAGAAAGGACATGGACATCAGCTATCTGCTCTGAGTCCTCTGGTGGAAAGGCAATGCTAGTTGGAGTATAATTTCACATCAGGATGCAATTGTGATGTCTTTTATTACTATAAACTCCCTTGGATCTTCTGTAGTACATAACTCAATTCTGAGTGCCTAGTAGGTGTCTACTGCCAAGTCTTACTGAATTTTAGGAACCTTAAAATAAATCCATAATCACTTCAAAAGATGTCATACCCTCTATTGCTCACACACACACACACACACAGATTGGCAGCAACTTCCAACGTTAATACGTGATTAGAAGATAAAACAGAAACAAGGAATGATCAAATAAGTGCACACAAACAAAACAGAGGCAGAAATGAATGTCTGGAAACACTGCAATGCTAAACACGGTCCATTTGTTTTACTCTAAGCATTCTAAAAACTGACACAAGAAAAAGATAAGTTACAAGATGCTCCAAATTCTACCAGGCGAAGATCAGTGGCTCAGGAAAAGCAAATGCTTGCCCAATTACCTGATAAATATTGAAGAGAAAGTATCTGTTTTCTCAACAGATATTTACCGAATATCATCGCTGTGTAAGGCACTGTGCTGGGTTAAAACGTATATGAGAAAATGACAACCGTGCACTAAATCCCTTGAATACCTATCTCGTAGCGCCTGAGGCATGCCCAGGAGAGCAGGTGTGCTTTGTAGATGCCTCACAGGAGCGTCAGGACAGGAGGGTGAGAGGGAAGACCATGAGTTAAAATTATAGAAAATATAATACTAATCTGAACCTTTTCCCACTGTCTCTACCCACTTACTCTTCCGAGGTTCTGTTAAATCAACAAAACCTGTAATGGAAAAACATGTTTCCTTAGTTTGTCTACACGTCTATTCCTCTAATGAAGTCATAACCGTTTCTCCCAGTGATATCATAGCTGTTGTTTTTTAACCAGACGGTGCCCTCGGAATACTCTTGGATCACACCATATGCAGAGAATATGACAAGTTAAAACAGCTAAAATCCAACTGTTTATACAGGCTAAAATCTTACATTCTTGTTAATCCAGTTAGAAGTTACTAACATGGCTCATGAAATGCTCATACTTTGCATAAATTAAGAAATGAACTGAAGTTTGAAGATAAGTGAAATTCCGTTTGGATCTGAATGAAGAGCTTGCAAATGTGCCATTTTGGTGTTATTTTTGTAGATAACCCTGCTTTCTCCAGAGAACTAATCGAAGATTTTATTCAGAAGGATTATAAGAGGGCTTGTTTACTGACTAATTGTCTTTGTGATGTTTGGTAGAGATCAGTGGTTTTCAAAAGGAATTTTTGCAGCAGCGGAAAGCTATTTTTTCTAAACTCTAAGAACTCCACAGATCAGAGCATGATAAGATGTAGGTATTATTGTACTTTACATTTTTCTTAAAGCATCCTTTTGTGGTAAGCAGAGGAAATATTATCGCCTTTACTTTAGTGATGAGGGAAAGTCAGATTCAGAAATAGTGACTTGTCTCAGGTTACCTTGTTGGAAAAGGGAGCGGTCCACCCAGAATTGACCTGTTCACTTTTCAACCACCTTTCCATCCTTTACCATGTTTTCTTCTAATAAATGACACGGGAGGCTTCAACATTTAGCAATCAAATAATCTTAGCCAACTGTTATTTCTCCCTGAAATTTCTTTTCCAGCTTCATATTATTTAGAAGATGTTGAGTTTTTAAAAGTGGCCAATTTCTATCACACCTATAAATAAAATGGTTAGTTGTAACATTATTTTATAGTTTTTAAAGTCCCAAAAGGATCTTTCCTACATTAAAATACTCATTTCTCTAAACTGTTTCAAATTAGAATATGATATGACCTTATATTTTTTAAAATTTAGTTTACTTTTTAACTATGTCATGTTACCTTTAAGAAAAGACAGGGAACTAAAATACTCACACTAGAGAAAAGGTTGTGCTGTGACCTTTATAATGCCAAACCTTAAAAAACAAATGTATGCTGTGGACTTAAGGGATCTAAAGTAATAGCTTTGGTCCCTTAGCTCTGGAATTTTGCCTTTTCCTTGACTACAGAGGCTTATTTTTAGCTTATTTCAAATAAGAGTCTCTGAACAGGGAAATGTGACATATATGGGCAGCCGTTTCATGCATCCCAAATTTTAGTCCTTATCATCAAAACTTGATGTTCCTGCTTATTGCCCGAGCCCCCTCCAACCCTTATTGGACCACTGCAGGGCTGTGCTAATTGTTTAGGAGCCCGCGTGGAGCACAAGTCTGTGCATCAACAGCTGGAAGCCTTGCCAGGTGACGCCTGCCCTGAGTGACTGTGCAATCTCCTGGATGTCTTACAGGCTGACACACCTGAAGGGAACTTAAACTCTGAAACCAAGAAATGAAGAAGGATCAAAACTGCATTATGAATGAAATGCAAAGCTTACACTCCCCTTTGCTTTATCCTCTCAACCTGGATTCACCCAATCCCATCGCGCTCTTTGCCTACTGCGTGCCGCACAGAGATGAGATCACTGCAGTGATGAGCTCACAGCCTGGTGGGGACAGGGGGAAAGTCAGCTATGTCCTCATTCCACATTTATTCAACTAATACCCGAGTTCCCACAATGAGAAAAAATACTCCTAGACACTGGCCTAAGAAATTCAGTGTTAGTTGGACAATTAAACTTGGAGGAACTCAGAACCTCATGGAATTTATTAAATAGTTAAACTAATAATGATTACTAATCATGACAAACATATACTCTTCTTTAATCAGCAATGTCACAGTTATCTGTTTCTTCTGAAACTTCTGACCCAAACCCCCATTTGCCCTTCTCTAAATTCAAAGACAGTTTTTACTAATTTTGGGTAGGTTATTATTATATTCCCAAATTCCCAGCATCTAATTGTGTTAGCAGAAGGGCTTTGTTTTCCTCAGATAGAGTGATTTTAATACTGTCAGTTAGGTGTGAGGTGTGTAGGTGAGAGGACACGCACTCTAAGCTAGTGTAGTGCTAAGAAGACCATCTTGTGTCAAACATACTTGCTTTCTCTTAGTTATCGTTTTACAGTCCTTTTAGATATTTGCCTTTGCTTCCTTGGTTAACAGGAAGCAAAGTTCTGTTTTGGCCACTTCTACTAAAGGACGGATGACTTCTAGATGGAGTTAATAATGTTTACCAAGCTCCACGCTTATACCTGAAGCTCCATCCTCATCCTGTCTTGTAAAGAAAGGAATATTAGAAAACGCCCCCTTTTCCTAAGAAGTAATTATTTTTCAAGGCCAAATGTTTCCTCAGCTATAACAAAACACCACATGGACAGTATGTGTACCTCCCCCTTCTCTCCTTCCTAGCTCAGGGCTGTGATTACATCAAATGTGTTAGGAAGAGTCATTGAAACTTTAAAGGATGAGTTCCATAGATAGTACTGTGCCCCATTTGCAGATTAGAAAAGAGATTCAGCAAACTTACATAAATGGGTAAATCACAAAATTAGAAAGTGACACGTCAGTTTGACTTTAAATGTATGGTGTGTGGGAAAATCCCGAAGGGGACTCAACCCTCCCTTGGGAGTGAGAATGGAGGTGGAAGGTTTAAAGGAGAGATTTCCCAGGGAGGATACATTCTGAGGGGAGTCTTGGATCTTGGGAGGAATTAGCCAGACATGGAAAAGAACAAGGCCTGCTAGGTCCAGCAAGACCCACTTGAGAGAATGTGAAATCGCCACCTGCTTTGTGCACCTGGGATCCAGGGTCCAAGGAAGGGCAGAGCAAGACCCCAGCCCAGGAAGGCATCCGGGACCTTTACACAACGGAGACTGTGTGAAGATTACAACCTGTGCACACAAACACATTGATACACCGACATGAACATGACATTGCTTTTATGTGACAAAAGGCAATTCTCAGAAAAACTAAGTGGATAGATTAAAACAGGGATATAGAATTGACTAATACAATGCAGGTCATCTAAGTTCCACGTGTCCCAGTGTGGTCTATAATTATTTACTCAGTTTCACTTACTCTCCTCCTTCCATGCTGGGATACTTTCCCAGGTAGAGAAGAGTGAGGTGGCCTTTGGCTCGAACTTAGAATCAAGGCATCATTTTCATATTGTGTCTGCTTTGGTTCTTGTAGCCAGAAACAAATAAGATATCCCGGCTTTATGTTAGCTGACATAATCGTGAACACCAAAACAAGCAGGCAGACTCAAATGACCTAACCTGCTCATGAACGGTCTTGCAGATGATTTGGAAAATGGTAAAATTATTTTTTCAGACCATCATCAAAATTAAAAGTCAGGACTAAAAATGGTTTCAGGTAGTCCACAAATACCAATATGTCTGTATATCTATGGGGCATGAAGAAAACTGCTATAAAGTCTTCCTTTTCAACTCAAAATATTTGAATAGAGAATATTCTCCAAAACATATTTTTAATAATTCAAATTAAGAAAAAATATAGAATTTGCCACCTGGAAAAGATTGCAGATGTCACCTAGATAATCTCTTCATTTTGTATATAAGTAACAAAGTTTGGGGAGAAGTTGTTTGCCCAGAGTGATACAGAGAGGAAGTTATTACATTAACATTATACTTTCAATCCTATAAAATCCATTTATAACTTACAAATTTCAAGTTTTACTTTTAAGAATAAAAATAAGACACCTTCACTTTGAGAATTAAGTCATTTTGGTGAGAATCACAAACAGATCAGCTCTTGAAACATAGACATGGCTGTTGACATCAGTTTCAAAACGGCTCACGTGAGCCCAACTTAAATGACATTGCACCTGTTTCCCTGGGCTTTGTGTTGGTTGTCAGCCATAACTGCCTCAGAAGATGGTGCTAGAAAGAATTAGGCAAAGTATTTACAACCATAGGATAAGTTTATAGAGTCAATTATGGCAAAGACTGCCAAGCATTTAAATACAACATTAAATAGACAAAAATTAATTTCTTGAGAACATTATTTCTCAAGTCATAATTTATTAGGTTATAGAAGCAGTAAAAGGAGATATTCTCAACTTCACTTCTTATATGAAGTGGCATCACATTAATGTGCGTTAGGTTCTCTAATTAAAATTGGCCAAAGGTATTGACTACATGTGAAATCTTGATATAAAAATCAGACCTTTCCTGGGAAACATAATGGATCGTGAATAAAACCTAGCGTAGCACGCCCTGAAGCACATGGATAGGTCAACCACAGAGCAAAGGCAGGTCCGACCTGCAGTTGGCTCACAAGGGAGTACTTTTAACAATTTGTATCAAGGCTGATTTTTCCCCTTAATTAGGAAAAATTGTCTTATAGGATACAAAGACTTCATCTGTCAAAAGTTGTTTTCAATTCTAGATGTAAAGAAAGAAGAAAAACGGAGGAAAGGGAAAACTTGAGCTTTAATAAACTGAAGAAATAATTTAAAATAATCTGGAATGTGTTCAGTTCTTCATAAGGGCTACCATGCCCAGAGGAGATTCGCTGTCCCTGATGCTGAGTAAGTTTTCTCAAACTGATTTAAATTACTCCTATTTGTTTTCTCTCAAAATTCAAAATCAGGCCTAAGAAAAGTATCTTTTTCTTTGTGAATCACGACTGTTGTTGGGGTTCAGGGAGATTTCTTTTTTGTCCTTCACACAGCAC
This sequence comes from Propithecus coquereli, assembly GCF_000956105.1. Taxonomy (NCBI): domain Eukaryota; kingdom Metazoa; phylum Chordata; class Mammalia; order Primates; family Indriidae; genus Propithecus; species Propithecus coquereli. Next base: position 2,393,801 of record NW_012147930.1, read on the forward strand.
ATTTGATTTACTTATTTGCTGGCATGTAAATGGCTAGATCATTAAAAGCAATGTTTCCCTCTTCGGTGACCCACACTTAATTATGGCTCATCTGGTTCACAGAGAAAGTGCCAGGGAAAAGAGCATGTTCAGCAAGCTGTTTGTACACAGTGTTCATTCGCGGTATATTAGGGAACTTCATCAGCCCTCTAGGATGATACATCGTTTCACTTTTGCCTAACACCTGTGTGGTTGTTCAGCATAATCCTTAAGCTTTTGCCCCTCCATGCCGGGATCTAGCATCTGTGTATTAGTTTAGTTATCTACATGGTAACATTCTTCCCATATTGTTATCAACTTGCCTATAGACTCACCTGAAAGTGACTTTTTAAAATTTAAATATGACTATGATAGCGCATTCTCAAACATCACACTCACAAGCACATCTTTGGAGCTTACCATGCTAAGGCCATTGATGTTCCCACATTACCAATGACCTTCCAAAGCATGGTGTCTTATATGCCAAAGCAACCAACTTATTGAGCATTAAGGAGACAGAACATTTCGAGAGTTTCATCTCTTTTTCGGGTTGGAAAATCCATTTGAATATTTCCAAAGCTGCTCATTTCATCACTATTAAAATACACAGTTTTCCATTAGAACAACTGAAATGGCATGCAACAAGAAAAAAAACAAACATCTGCTTTAGCTAAAATTATAATATATGGCTTGGAATGTCAGAGAGGAAATCAGAGTCATGAATGTTTAATTACTGAACGTTGTAGAAAAAAAGCTGGTAGCTGCATTGGCACTAAACATAGACGCTAGGCTTCTCCATGACTCAGTCTTCCCACCTTCTCCTCAAACATAAGAGAACATGTCTCTTCTCAAAAATAAGTAATAAATAAAACACCAACGTTTATTTATTAAATAGAATTTTCATTTTTTAGAAACGCTTTTGTATCTTATCTTTACAACAATCCCTTGATGTAACTGAGACAGGTGTTTGGATTTCTATTATACATCCAACACCACCACCAAAAAATAAAGCACAAAGAATTTTTCTAACTTAACTAATGTTACCTGGTATCTAAGCTCTGACTAGAAGCTAAGAAAATGAGGAAAATGCAGTGTGTGTACATATTTGAGCATTTTTAGATGGAAGAAACAATTCCACCAAAATCTACATTTAGATCATTTGAAGGCTCAATAACAAACTACTTTTCACAAATAGAAACATAGGCTTCTACACAAATGGCATATTAATAGTGTTGTTCTTAACATAAAAGAAGTAGTGAGTTCAGTGTATCCTGTTTATGTGTTTGCACACGGGAAAGCATAAAAATAGCTGAAACCCATTTTCATTAAAAGTAGCATATCCTGAGAGGAAGAAAACATTCAGTAATTTAGTAAAGGAGGTTCCCAACAGAAATGATTAAACAAACAACCACTGAGAACATCCTAGTGAGATACCTGAGTGTTCAGAAAGAAAAATAAGTGATGTAAATGTTCCATATTGGGTAATGTACATGACAATGACCTGGGGCGCTTGCTCGAAGTGAAGATTCCTTGATTCCAGGCTCAGTATATCATATTTATTTGACCATGCCAATTTTTTAAAACATATTTAATCATATTTCTTCAAAAACTTCACATACGGTCAAAATTAATTTGAGATCAAGAGATACTCAGGCCAAATTTTTGAGGCTGTATGTTAAATAAAAATAAAAACAGAAATAACAAAATAGTGTTACAAAATAAAAAAGTGTGATGAATGTAACTTAAATATGTATCATACATATTTAATACAAAGATGGTAGTGAATAGAATTGTAATATTCACAGAGAATGTATTTAAGTCTTAATAGCCCATTACTAGTGATGTAATGCATGAATGAGACTCCAGTTTAAGACCTATAATAAATATAATAAATATCTCTACTTCCCTTTCTTACGGGACTCTTGTACCAAGGAATACACTACAGCTTCTGCTTTATTTACATGTATCCTTACATATATATATATGCTATGATCAGAAAATTTGATTTATTTTCAAAATTTTCATGCATGTAAAATGATAAAAGAATTTCACTGAATTCGGGGGTGGATATCTTCTGGGAATTATAATGTAATTTTAAGTGCCAAATGAATGTCACTAAGGGTCTAGTTGAACTTTTGCTTTCATCAGTGGACGCAGAGTACAGCCACCGGCTGGATCCAGCTGGTGCCATCTAACAGCTGCCTAGTCTTGTTGCCATGAGCTTAGAGTGATTTACATTTTTAAATGGTTGAAAAGAAAAAGAAGATGACTACTTCATCACACGTGAAAAATATATGAAATTCGAATCTCAGTGTCCACACAGAGAGTTGAACTCGAGTACAGCCACACTCAATGGTTTCCGTAGGGTCTACGGCTGCTTTTGCATTACCAGCAGAGCTGCTGAGACACAGTGGCTAATGCAGGGCCCACAAAACCTAAAATGTTTACTCTCTGGCCCCTTAAAGACAAAGTTGCCTAGAAAAACTAGACTAATGAGGCATAAATATACCATGCAATAATTTGTGAATTCCTTTTATTGCTGACTTGTTTTTTTTTACATAATCTCTCTGGTTATAAGTCAGATATTTGTAGCTTAATCATTAAAATATTTCTCAAGATAAGGGTATATGACTTCAAAAAAGCAATTAGGTTGCAACATAGTTCTGCTAGCCAAGGTGAGGATAAACAAGTTATAAATCAAGTTAAGAGTGCCTGGATTTCAGCGCTCTAAAAACTTTCAAATAGAGTTTTACCGATGATCACAATAACCCTGAAAATACAAGAGTGGAATCTTTTTTTAATCTAAACTATTAATACATTTGTCACAACCCTTGCAGGATCTTTAATGCACACATGTGTGCACACACACATATATGTTTATATGCATGCATACATGCAGGTACATAGCAAAACTAATATAAATAGAATCGTGATAAAATATTCAGAAGTCAAACATGGGATGTTGATGAGCGTAGGGGCACTGGGGTAGAAATCTAAAAATCAGGGTTCTAGCCCAGTTCCATTAGTAATAATAAGCTTCTTAACCATCCACAATTTAACAAAAGCCCCGAGCCTGATTTCCATCACCTGTGCATAAATTAAGCATGTGCAATTAGGAAAAAAAATCTATAAATGCCCATGATCTGCATAATATTAGTTGCTCCTTCTGAGGTGATGCTACTCCTTATTTAAGATGCACGCTGTGTATACGTGATGCCCATGCCTCTCTCTTTGCGATAGATGCAGTGTTGCCGGTTTGCAGGTCAGTACCGGTATAGTGCATCTAAACACTGGAATTCTCAAGGGAGGTTACTGACGGGGTTTAAAGTTAGGTCAGCATACTAACCAAAATACTTTGTTTTTCTCACCCTTGCTTTTTCTCTAGTACTTTAAAGCTAATCCATCCTTCGAAGACAGGATTGAATCCCCTCATCTTCGTAAGAGATCCCTGATCACGTTAGTAGACAAAGTTGACCACCTTCTCTCAACTGAACAGGGATCTAGAATCCTCTTGCGCTGAGGAGGTGTTGGTCTTTGGAGATCACGAGATGTGTAAAAGATTGAGTTAACTCCAGAGTCAAGGCACGGGCTTGCGTTTGTGGCACACTCCCATTGCCAATGCCTAGGACTGACTCCGAGGGTGAGCCCTGAGACCTCCGGGCCATCGTGTAAATACACACAGGGGTGCTGTAGCCTGGCCCCCTTCCGTGCCTATTCCAAACGGTCCGTGCCGACGAGAAGTAAAGGGTCCTTGAAGAGCACAAGTCAGCTGCAGCCACACACTGCGTCTCCTACTGTCTGCAGCAGGACTGACTGTGGGTACCCAGTCCAGAGACAACAGCTCAAAATCCCAAACAGCTACCACGTTGTAATTATAGTTTAAAATATCAACATTCAGCGAAACAGCACACTCCTATTTGAGAGCTTCATGTGGTTAGGATGTTTAATTAGGAGGACCCATTGCCATTCTTGTTTTGGAGACACAGATCACTTTCCTGTCACCATCTTTGGGTGCCGTTCCGCTAGCCTCTTACTGCCCGGGATCCTGGGCAAGTTACCTAACTTCCCTGTACATGAGGTTTCCTCTCTGCAGGCCTGGATGTAAGGATGCTCTGAGAGAATAAACCGTATGTCATAGTGACTGTCACCGAGCAAACACATGGCATTTATCACCATTGTGGCAAGTGGCCTTTCTCATCTTAAGCTGATTGCCTGATGAAGCAAACATCTGCCTCCCTAGATTTGCTTTTTCTTTTTTTTTATTTCAGCATATTACGGGGCTACAAATGTTTAGATTACATATGTTGCCTTTGCCTCACCCAAGTCAGTGCTTCAAGTGTGTCCATCCCCGAGACGGCGCGCACCGTACTCATTCGGTGTGAATATACCATCCCCTCCTCCGCCCTCCACCTGCCCAACACCCGATGCATGTTACTACCGTATGTGCACCTAAGTGTTGATCAGTTAGTGCCGATCAGTAATAAGTACACGTGGTGCTTGTTTTCCCATTCCTTGTGATACTTCACTTAGTAGAATGGACTCGCGTCACAGTCAGGGGAGACCAGATTTGCTTTTTCTAACGGTGCTCCCCAAATGTGTCCAATTCCATGGGAAGTGCAAATTGGCCTTTCCTCCTTTAATTTGTTACATTCATAACACCACGAGCCTCTCTACCCCAATGGCAAGTTCCTACAAACTTCTATGAAAACAGTATTTTTAAAATTAAATAATTATGCTTTATTAAGTTCTATAAGATTCTGTTGTCACAAGCTTTTTTTTTTTCTTTAATTGCACTTCCTTCCTGCTCCAACCTGGTCTTTAATCATCACACACTTACTTGCAAAATTGATTGCCAAGCCTGTGGTTTCTTTTACTTTTAATATTGTTTAAAGGTTGTCAGAGCTCCTCAGATTAAAATTAGCTTTCTTAGAGCAGATGAATTTCTTTTTTAATCATCCCGTGCCTTTCATGGGACTTGAAGAGTACTTAGCTGACAGTGGATGTTCAGTTAATATTTGTTGAATGCATTTCTTATAAAAATAAAATACTTCTTAAAATTAATGTCACATAAAGAAAAAAAACTGGATTTTTAGAGCTTGATAGATGTTCTCTCTGTTCTCCTTCTACCAACTGTGTGCATCCTGAAATAGTTACTCTCTGAGCTCCAGCATTTGTAGAATGTGCAAAATTAGATTTACGTTATGAATTTGCAAGGTTTAAATCAGATAACATGGTTTCAGTGTGATATCTAATTTACTCAAAAAGCAGAAAGAAAAAGCTCCATAATTATAAAAGAAAAATCACTACATGGTCAGAAATAATGCAAAGCAAAGAAACTTCATTTTAAAATATTAGACAATGACATGCCTGGTGGCTGTGATCATCTGCAATTTTTAATTGATTTAATATGTTTTTATGTAGTGTTTACTGTCTGCCAGGCACTCTTTCTAAGCACTTTAAAATCTTCATCACAACCTGATGAGGTAGGTCCTATTATCATTTCCATTTTATAGATGAGAAAATTGAGGCCCAGATTAGATAATGATCACAGTCTTAGAAACTAAAAAAGTGGTGGAGTTCAAGTTCGAAACTAGATTCCTTATTCTGTGCTCCTAATTCTATGCTATGCCGTGTCTTTTTGTTTTGTTTTTCCTTAAAAAAAATAGTTTCCCTGTAGAAGAACAAGAAAAAATAAGCCAAGCATCTGAGATAGGATACGTGAGAAACATATAAAGAAAGTCTAAGATAATTTAACTGATACCAGAAATGAGAACTAAATTAAAATTCCAAGGAGTGCTTTATAAAAATAGAATTATGACAGAAGATAATTCAATTTAAATGAGTACAGTGAAGAGAAAGTCCATTACAGCTGTATTTTTCAAAGGATATTAGGAGCTTTAATAAATAGTTTCAAAGGGGCCAGACAGGTGAAGTCCAGATTGCGGAGTTTCAAATGGCGAGTTAAGCAGAGAATGAAGAAGCTATGACTGCATCATTTCCACGAGGAAATGAGCCATAGTAACAATGAAGACTTGTGTTTTTGGTGGGAGGTGATTTTCACCAGGAAAGAGGAAGCAGACTCCTCTTTCTGAATAGACTTGGTGGCCCTTGCAGTGAAGTTGAACGTCCAGACCCCCAGTGTTCACCTACCTGCCTCGTGACCCCCTGTGCTCAGGGTGGGCTTAGCAGAGCCACAGTGCAAAGCTGCAAGTCCAAAGGATTAGGTTTGGCTTTGAACAAGAAGACTATGTTTGTTTGTTTGTTTGTTTTGAAAGGACCCTTGCTAATAGGACTACTGTTTCCTTCATAGAACTCTTTTTTATGTGTTTGCTTTTTACTTTGTAAAATAGAATATGACCTTGAATTTACCATGGAAAGTAGATGATATAATTGGGTACAGTGCAGCACAAAATAGGTGCTCAGGAAACTTCCTTTTATCAGTAGCTTGCTGTTCTTGCCACCCCATAAAAAAAAAAAAAAAAAGAAAGAAAGTAAAAATAAAAAGTTATGGGATGGTTGATAAAATTTTCAAAAGAAAAACCACTTTTGTTACATTGTTGTGTAATCAATGTTTATGTACAGAATCATTTGAAAGGTTTTTGGTTAAATTTAAAAATTAAAAAGAATTGTTTTGTAATTTTATTTTACACTAGAAGATATTTCTCCCCCATTGATAACAGGGCTCCTAAATCCATGGCTCATCTGAGTCACAAAATTAATTTTTAAGTACTTAAATAGAAAGGATTATATCTGAGACTGTTAGAAGGGATGAGTTCATATAATTTAACCAAGCATCTAAAAATTATACCTAACATCTGAGTAACAATATTTGAAAAGATTTGTAATTTTTTGAGATTTTACACATATTTTATCTTTTATTTTAATTTCAGAATATTATGGGTAGGGTACAAATGTTTACGTTACATATATTGCCTTTGCCCCGCCTGGGTAATACTTGCTTCCCCTATTATAGAAAGGAGAAAATTCAATTTTCTCTACAGCCAGCTCGTGGTGGATCAGATTGCACATCTGCCTCTTAATACAGAGCAAATAACAAGGGGGAGATGGTTTCAAACCCACTGTGGACGTCGACAGACGCTGCTCCCATTTTGTGTTTGGCAGATCTTCCATGATGACCAAGGTCAATGTTTCTCAACATTTTTTTCTATTATCATCCTTTATGGAGCCTTTTAAAACATTTTTTTTTTCCTAAACACCTCCCCACCTCCCAGGAAATTTTATACCAGAGGTATACTGCGCACCTGTTTGGTACTGTGTGTGTATCTGTGCTTTACACACTGGAAGAATAAGAATCTATTTCTGTTCTCCACGATTCCATTCCCACTCTACTTTTGAGGGTCTTGGCAGCCCCATCTCCCCCAACCTCCCTGCAGCAGGACGTGAAGGATACTTATATTGCTTGCAAGACCTGAGGACCAGCAGGAATAACTCAACGCCCTGAGTTGAGTTAGGCTCCTGCCTCCCCACAGGGACTGGGAGACAGGACACCCTTTGCTCTGAGGACTCATTTCAGAGGGATGGTGCCCAGGACCTGGAGAAAGACCAAGCCAGGTTGTACAGTGGGCTGGCAAGCGGCTTTTAAAAAATAGTTTTACCTCTCAAAGGCGCTGAAAGGATTGCAAATTTATTCAAGCTGAGAACTTTAAAGGCTTCTTGGTCATATTCAGTCCCTTAAAATAACCAGAAATCTCATCTAAGAAAATGACTGTCCCCTTTTCATCTCCTGTTTACTGTTATCCCTTCCATTATTTCTCTAGTTGACATAAAATAAAATTTGTTTCTCATAAATTATTTTTAAAGTAACGTATTTTTAGTAACACAATTTCCTATCTTGGTTTCCAGACCATGCTACAGTTTCTCAGTTTAAAATAATTAGGCTACTAATGAAGTACAATGAAATGCCTCTGACTAAAATAATGACCAATTGTGGAACCAGAGAGCTCCAGAAAAACAAGCAAGGGAATTTAAAATGTTTAAATTTTACTTAAAAACACCTATGCTGTAATAGAACTCAGACAGCATTTTATTAAATATATTATTAATAGCTTTTAATTGTGAAGACATTTTCCATTTTAATCAGTGGTGCTAGAAAATTCAGAGAAAAAGCACAAATATTTTCAGGTTCTTAGAAAGAAAAAATGAACTAATATGCAGCATATCCATATCTTCATTTTTAATTTGGCAATTTTGCTCAAAATAAATACTTTGTACCTCAATCTGTTGATAAAAATAAATGAATATCTGTTGCTTTACCTGATACCTATAGTATGGGATTTAATTTTACTTCCTTAAAGGAAAGCTATGTAAATGCAAATAAATTTAGGGTTACCCCCAACTCTGAAAACTGCATAGTTATTATAATTGCAATGCCAAGATAATCAAAATCATATATCTTTTTTTTTTCCACAGTTCTCTACTTTTGTTCTTCTTTTTAATTTTACCTCTGGATCGAGTCTAGAGAAGAAAAGAAGAAAATTCTCCTTGGAGTAACTGGACTCTCTCTTTCCAGCCCAGTCTGATGCCTGAGGGGAGCCCCACAAAGCCAGGCACTGCGATTACATTTCCTATGGTATCAGAGGTACTTAAAGTTTTGCCTCTTATTGGAGGATATCAGGTGGATACACTGGTTTCTCTTTTTCTCCTTGATTTGTTTACTCTGAGCACTAATGGTGAGTGCGAAGTTGCTGACTGTGGTTAAATTAAGGGAAATCCCAGCCTCTAATTCTGCCTTGGTCCTTCTGCCACATGCTCCAGCTGAGCTGTCAGGTTTGAATCTCGACTCCAGGGACCAAATTTACACTTAAGTCCTGATTGCTCTTGGAATCACCATCTAGAATATTTCAGGATTTTTGTTTGTTTGTTTTGTCTAGATTTTTAGGAAACAGCCCTGAAAATATATTTAAGGAGTAATTTTCATTTGTCATGAATGCCTATTCTCTTTAAAGTTTTACATGTAGGATTTCACGATAACCTTTTGTTGTATTTTGTATTAAACATGGTTTTTATTCTGTTGAATGAAATTAGGCATTGAGTTTTTACGGAGGAAATCAAAGCAGAAGACATGTAAGAGGGAAAGAAAGTGACATAAACTTAATATTGAGATAAGAGATATTTCCTTTTGCAAGACACAGCATGATTATAAATAGTTTAAAGCAATGCATTTTTCTCACTCATGGACTCAAAATACTGACTTCTCTCCTTTGTAAAAATGGATCTTATTGCACAAATGAGTTCATTTTCTTTCTTATATCTGAATGTTAATAGAACGACAACTGTATGATCTTTAACATTGTGCATGTATGTGTGCATGAGTATGTTTTTGTATTTTTTTTCAAAGGCCTGAAGTCTTTGGAGTTACACATGAGGCAAATGTTGGTTCCTGACTCATGTTGATGCACTGCCGGGCCCTTGTCCTGGAGGAAAAGAGCCAAGTAAATGGAGCAAACCAGAATAAATACTTAAGATGATGGACTGAAGACAGTGTGCAGGTTAAGAAGGGAAGTGGGAACTTCAGAAAGGTGGTGACAGTGACAAGTGGTAGGGCCAAGGGGCATAAATGAATTGTCATGATGGAGATTTTATGGGCAAAGTGATGCGGGTTCTCACTCAGAGTTGGGCGTTTGAACCAAAGATTCAACAAGACGTGGTTCTGGGACGCGGTGAGTTCTGGGTGACCACAGGTGTACGAGGCTGAGCTGCAGAAGAGAAGCCAGTTCCGTCTTAGTTCACAGCCCATTTACTGAAAATTAGCACTTTTCTAGCTCCCCTTCTCTAATGTTGTATTAATCTATAAAGAGATAATTGTGTGTCGGTATTAGCCATTGAGATACAGTCTGAAGCAGGAAAACATAAAAGCTCATGTAAAGCTGCACAGCGTCTGCTTCCCATTTCATTTCACTGACCCACAGAGTAAAGGACGCCATGAGATTGGGCTCTGCTGGCAAGAAAAGTGAAGTTGGAATGCTTAGTGCTTTGCTTCAATGAGCTGCTCTCCATTGCTGATCTCAAAAAGTAATCATTTAATATGCATTTGGCATGTATTTCTCTATACCACAAATTAGTGAACTCAATACACTGGCAAGAGAAAACCATCACACACACACACACACTCACACTCACATACACACATACACTCACACACTCTCACAAAATACAAACAGAAAACAAACTTCTCATACATTCTCCAGTAAAAGGAACCAGAGCTCTTTGGAGGAAAGGCTGATTCCAGGTTTTGAGTAGCGTATATGCAAGAGGAACATTTGTAGTGTCAGGAACTAAGGGAATGTTCAATAAAGTAAAACAAAAGGAAACAAAAACCACATTGATGGAGGGATGTCAGAGGATCCAGGAGCCCTCTGAAGGAGCTCTCAGTGGCGAAAGCTAGAGAAAGAAAATAAAAGTAGTATTGGATCATAAGGTAAATATACTTGAGTCCCTGCTGATATATAATACATGGGAGGGAAGAGTGAAAGGTGGTTTGCATAAATAGCCCCCAAGGAGAGGAAGCAGAACTCCCTGTCCCCAGGCATGGTGGGCAATGCGCAGTGACTACTCCCAAGGAGCGCGGTGTGGAAGGAGGGAAAGCAGAGCGACCCCACTGCACAGAAACCTCCCAAACACGACCTCAGCCAGTGGTCGAGGCCAACATCACCCTGATGGGTGGTTACCCAGCATGTAACCCTGACGTGATGTGGCGGGAAAGACACTTGGCTGATGACAGCTCTGCCTCCCAAGACCCCCACCCCCAGTCTAATCATGAGAAAAATGTCAGACAAATCCTAACTGAGGAGTGTCCTACAATATTCCCGACGAGCACTAATCACAACTCTCAAAGTTACCGTCAAACACAAGGGAAGTCTGAGAAACTGTCACAGCCAAGAGGAGCCTAAGGAGCAGTGGGCATTGAATGTCACATGGGATCCTAGGACAGAAAGAGAACATTAGGTAAAACTAAAAAAAGGAAGTGAAGTCTGATTTTCAGTTAATACTTGCACGTCAATGTGAGTTTATTAATTGCAACAAATGCACCACAGTAATGTAATATGTTAACAATCAGGGAAACTGAGGGTGGTGTATTTGGGAACTCTGTATTGTCTTTGCAATTTCCTGTAAATCTAAAACCATTCTAAAAAATAAAAGTTTATTTAAAAGAAAATTTGCAAAACTACTGCATCACCCTTCTCACTTCAATTATGTACTCAACTATTATCACTTAATTTCATCTTACTTGATTATCCTATGTGCAGTAGTGATTCATGAACATAGCAGAGATTCATTTTCTAATAATATTATGGGAGCTATGATACTTTAATGAAAGATTTCTCTTTAATTAAATTAGAAGGAAACACTTCTATCCTTCTCTTCTTTCCCTCCAGGGTGGGAACATTGTGTCATCTTATTAGCAGGTTTTCCCTGGGGCACTTTTTCTCTTTGATAAATTTGTTACAGTCAAGGAACCCTGGAAGATAGTACTAGCTGGAAGAGAATATGTATTA
>NW_012147930.1:2406849-2412952 GCF_000956105.1 Propithecus coquereli
AAAAAAAAAAAAAGAGTGGTGAATATTTCCAGGTGTGTTCATGTAGGCACTTCATGCTCATGTAGGTGTGATGAGTGAATTAAAAAATAATAGGTGAAATATAGTATTAGGGTCAAAGACATAAGTTGGCATAAAGCCACAATGTACTAAAACTGTACACTACTAGAGTCCAATAATGAAGAAGAGGAATATTCAGAGATTTCAAGTCCACGTGCATGGAGGGGGATGTTTGGGATGGTTTTAGGACTATGCAGACCATCCAGTTGTCTATGACTGATTCGAGGAAAACACAGAAAGCATCATCTCTCCAGAAGTAACTTTCCGGCTGGTCTATTGGGACAGTGATATGTATTCATCGTCCACACAGGGATACTTTTAAAAGAAAAAGAATGCACCGTATTTTGGATAATGAGCCCAAACTTGTCCTATCCTGGACAAACCAGATCCTATCCTCACCCCATCTATAGTCCTACAATCCACCACATGGGGTCTCCTTAATTGGAAAATGCCCTTAGAAAAGTTTTTACCCTGAAACATTTTAGCCAATTTCTTAGTGAAATTAGTATTCCAACTGGCAGCTTCCAAAGGGGACCAAGGGTCATTGGCTGAAAGTACATGAGGAGTGGCCCTGGGACGGTCAAGGCTGGTGAAAGGACGGGGAGGAATTACCCACGGAGCGGGAGGGAACAAGGACATCCGCGTTACCACTGCTCTTGCTCCCACTCCCCGCTCCGTGCACCGCTGGCGGCATCGTGCTTATCACTACATTGCTGAATAGCGCACCACTCACCCACACCAGCCCCTGCATTTTGAACAGTTCAATGCCTTTCAACCGAAACAGACGTCACGGTGATCTGAAGAATGATAGATACAACTAAACGGTAAACCCGAACACAGGCGAGCCGCCCTCGGCGTGCGGCCGCGCGGCCCTGCTGCTGGGTGTGCAGAGCGGCTTCTCCGCCCGCTGCTGCCTTTACCCCTCTGTTTCTGGGAGCAGCAGGAGCTGCTGGTAGGAAGTGCCCGTCTTTAAGTCTTGGTATCTATTCTAAGCCAGAGAATAACATCTCCATAGTTTAATATATCATAACTGAGTGGAATTCAGCTTATCGAAAGAAATGGAAATACCCTGCAAAATTTATGCTCTAACACCACGTGTACTTAATAATCATATCAAAAGAATTTATTTTCTGTTGGCTCTTTTTGTCAACCATCTATTTTTCACTTTCTCACATTTTACAATACTGATAGCATTTTCTCTGATAATAAAAATGACCTGTGGCCATTATAGAAAATTTAAAAAGTCAGGGAATTTTCAAGAGGAAAATAAAAATTACCTATAATGTAGCTCTTAGAAATACCTCCTGTGAGTAACTATATGTAACCTCGACTGGGATTTTCTTATGTGCATTTTATGTGTCAACACATTTCCTGCCAACTCTGCAGAAACATCAAGAAAAAAGAAAGAGAAAACCTCCAAGACATTTATTTGCATGACCATACCATTATTTACCCCATTACATATCTGATCACATTTCTTTGTTTTATTTAATCTTATATATCTATTTGTTGTGATTACACTTTCTTTAATGGTCTGACAGTTTTTAGGGTAAATTAAATAATGCTCATTTCTTTTCAGAAAGGTTGCAACTCCGAATTCTCACCTCTAACAATATATAACAGTGCCTATATCATTACATCCTCCTCACCACTGAATATTAATTTTTAAATCTTTGCAGACTCATTGAATTTTAACTTCCATTTTTCTTGTTTATTCATGCAGCTGATATATTTTTTTCAATACTTTTCATAAACAGTTAGGTTTTCTCTGATCTGTATTTAGATATTCCTCATCCATTTAAGTGATTTCTTCTTATTTATAAGTGCTTCTATGTTATACATTTTTATAGTTATTTGACTTTGATTTTGTTAATATTGTTGACATGCTGCTGTGTTGGAATTTAATATAAATGGTGTGATGATTATTCTTTCACTCAACACACAGTTGCTGAGGACCTAAGTCTGGGGTAGTGCACCAGGCTCCAGGATACAGCAGTGAACAGGTGGACCTCATTCTAGATTGCTCCCTTTTATCATTGATTCTATTGCTGTTAAACATTTAATTCCTCCTCCTTCTGGATATTCATATAGAGTCATTTCTCTTTTAGTTTGCATTTTCAGGTGTTTTAAACAGTGGAATTTTAATGCATGAAATTGATTACATGCCTTTTGGAAGGGCTGAGAGACCAAAAGAGGAAGGTAATTAATAGAGAATAGTAATTAAAGAAAGCGGCTACCACCCCTGGAGCTGAGGGAAGAAAAGCGGGGAGGTGATGCTACCAGAGCCCAGAAGCTTGCAAAGGGCTGGGGGTGGGGCACCCCATTTCCTCTAGCATTCTGCTTTTAATGGTTTGGTTCCTTTTCTTGTAATCATCATATCTAAACTCTTAAAGTCTATTTCGGTTTTCCATTTGAAATGAGAGGTTAAATTGATTTTTTTTTTCCTTAAATTACTCACAAGTCAACTTGAATATATTTTAAATGTGATCAAAGATTATATTTGGACCCAGGAGGTATGGTATACAGTCAAAGCTGAGTCAGTAAAGGTGCCACCACCTTGGGGATAGGCCAGGTAAATTTTCGGTGCCCCAGTTATCATCGTTAAAACTAGGAGCTTGATGAAATTATTTGCAAAGTCCTTGTTTAGCTAAATATATAAATATATTTCTATTAAGCTTTTAAAAATTCCACTGGTTGCACAATTATGATTTAAAATACTTGTCAGACTGCCCATAAAAACTATGAAGCTATTAATGTATAGTCTGGCACCTTTTAAAATCTAAGTTTTGTAAAATTGTTCATCTATATACATGAATAGTTTTGCCCCAATTAATACATTTCTGTAATTGATATTAGTGCCTAAATGAATTGAATTATTATGAGTGACTTTGTATAATACTTAAATTGGAAAGTACTTATACATGACCCTTGTAATATTGATTATGGCAAATGATAGAATTGCAGTGCTCTCAACAGTATTTAAATATATTTGTAATTCTCCTATTCTGATTCCCTCTAATCTATAGGAAAGTGTAACTCCCACCAAGCTTTCAGTCACAAACCCTGCAGGTGAACTAGATGCATAATACAGAAGCCTGATTTTATGGGTGGCATACAGTGTATATGCTTAAATATTTTTGCTGTTCCCTTATACTCTGGATATTGGGATTCTAATTGGCTTCCAACAGATTAGTCATGTTATGCATTGATTAGTGAGATTTTCAAAAAATCCCTTTTCTCTCTATTTGCATTTGTAAATAGATTGCTCACAAACTTCTATCCTATGTAAGCCATACAAAGCCACTATTAAGTTGTTATAAATTACTAATTGCTGAATTAATTATTAGACATTCAATTAACATAAGTGAAACATAAACAGGAGAAATAAGCTTCATCATTTACATGCAAGTTGACTTAAAACATAAGGATTAGTATGATATCAATTGGAGAAATATCCAGGAGAATTATTTTCTCTCTCTCTGTTTCTGCCATTCTCTCCCTTTCTCTCTTTCTCTCTCTCCCTCACCCCCAATATCCACTGAAGTCTCATTGTAACCATTCTTCCCTTTGGCTTTGTACTTACTTAATTCCTATAAGTTTCAAATATCCTAAGTCAAAAAGGATGCTAAGTTCTGAGTATTTCCTACAGGCATCAATTCATGAGTAGATTAACAACATGTGGTGTATACACCATGGAGTACTCCTCAGCCATAAAAAGAAATGAATTAATGTCTTCTGCAGGAATCTGGATGAAACTGGAGACCATTATCCTAAGGGAAATACCTCAAGAATGGAAACACAAACACCACATGTACTCTCTAATAATTTGGAACTAACTCATGGGCACACATGGGCACAGAGAGAAGTAAAAGTCATTGGAAATGAATAAGGGGGAAGGGAGAGAGGCAAAGATCTACCTAACAGGTACAATGAACACTATCTGGGTGATGGACACACTTACAGCCCTGACTATAGCACTATAAAAGCATCCATGGAACAAAAACTTTTGCACTCCTTTAATATTTTGTGAAAGAAAAGGATGCTGGGACAGAAGTTTGACGATAAATAGACTACATGGATAGTAGCTGCTATGGTCTGAAGGTTTGTTTTCCGCTTTTCCCCTGCCCATTCGCATGCTGACATTTAATCTTCATTGCGGCGGTTGAGAAGTTGAGGCCTTTGGGAGGTGATTAGGTATGAAGCCTCTGTCTTCATAAATGGGATATGTTTCCTTACAAAAGAGGCCGAGGGAGCTTGTTCTCCTCTCCATCATGTGAGGACATGAAGAAGGTACCATCTAGAGAGAGAGACCTCACCAGACATCAAATCAAGTCCTTGCCCTTGCCTGGACTTCCCAGCCTCCACAACTGCGAGCAATACATGTCATTCGTTTATAAGTCTTCCAGTTTGTGGTATTTTATTGCAGCAGTCCAGACAGATTAAGACAATAGCAAAATATCTTCCTCTAGATATTCACAGATTACAAAGAGAATGTGGCAATTTCTTGTGGGGACACTCACCCTACACCACCTTACCAAGCACTGCATGTTCACAACGTAAGTGAAGAGACACGTGGCTACGTCACGTGCCCTGAGATCTGATACACTGGAAAGGGCTCATCACTTCTGCCCAAAAATCTGGAGTTTCAACCAAACTATGAGAAAACATAAGACCATCCCAAATTGAGAGACATTCTACAAAATAAGTGACCAGTAATCTTCAAAACCGTCAAGGTTAGGAAAGGCAAAGGAAGACAATCGAAGGTGGGATCCTGGAATGGAAAAGCTATAGTACACAACCTGGCGAATTGCAGTCAGGTCTGTAGCTTAGTTAATAATGTTGTGTCAACATTAATTTCTTCATTCTGACAATTGCATTCTGGTTATGTAAGATGTTAACATTGGAAGGCACCTGGGTGAAGGTCATATGGGATGTCTGTACTATTTTTATAATTTTTAGGTAAGTCTAAAATTATTTCAAAATAGAAACTTTAAAAATATGCATGCTAAGCCCTGAGATTTATTAACCCCTAAGTAAAAATGAGTATGTGCTGGACCTTTTTTGAAATCGGTTCTTATAGGGAACGAGGGCAATGAACAAACAGGGGCAGAAGATGTGGTAAGTGAGGAAAATCTACAACCAGGGAGACAGGTTCGAGCCCTCCAGGCAAAATGTTGGCAATTCTATACAAGACAAGTGCTATTTGCTGCAAAAGTGATCCCTACTAGGATGCGATGACATCTGCATGTTTATGTGTTCACAGAAGCGATGTTCCACACTGTGGTGACCTTGATAAAAACCGGTCAGCATATGTGCTGGTGAGGGAAGGAAGGAAAGAGTAGCCACTTTGTAGACAACAGCTGGAATGGCATGAGCATTGCAGAGAGGGCTGGTGAAACCTTACACAGGAGGCCCACAGTATACAATAAATATCGATGGACCCATAATGATATAAATAAATGATTGAAAATGTAAGTAAATAGAAGACACAAACCCCTTATGCAGAAGAATTCTAAATAATTTAAAGATACTCTGTTCTCAGAAGCTAGAACATTACTCCCTGGATTTTAAGGCTACTCATAGTAACTTCCTTCCAGAGAGTACAATGTGGAGAGGGGAAAGCACAGCAACCTTACAGTGGAGGAGCCTGACACACACCTCAGCCAGGTGCTCAAGGTCAACCTGCACGATGTTACGTCATGTTGCTGGTGTGTACCCTTGATGTGAGGTGAGGAGAAAGGCCCTTTATCTCTGTGGTTTTCCTCCCCAGTCTAACTATGAAAGATACATCAGAAAAATCACAACTGAGGGACATTCCACAAAATTCCTGAGCCGTACTCCTCAAAATTGTCAAGGTCATCAAACACAAGGAAAGGCTCAGAAACTGTCAGAGCCAGGAGGAGCCTAAGGAGACGTGGCAATGAAACGTCATCTGCCATCCTGAGCAAGATCCTTGGACAGAAAGAGAACATTAGGTAAAAACCTGAAAATTAAATAAAGCATGGACTTTGCTATCAAAGTGTCAATATCGGTTCATTAATTGTGA
>NW_012147930.1:2416287-2417611 GCF_000956105.1 Propithecus coquereli
GGTCTCCCTAATGGCTATAAACACAACACAACAAAACAAATCTCTGAGTCCCTTCACTGTAAAACTATGAAATATTAAATAGTTTATGTAAATAGACAATAAATGAAAACTAAAACACTCTAAACACTTTTGGGGATTATTTTTTTAAAAAAACTTCTTACCAGACTATCCATTAATTTTCAGATCTCATACTCAATACTTGAGCAAATAGTTTCTTCAATACTTTGTAAAGTCCCACCCATATATCAGCCCTGTGAGCAGTGATGCTAAGGAAATGTGTTCATTTCTAGAAGAGTGAGAGATCATTTTTGCTCTTCAGAGTACCTCCTATCACGCATTCCCTCCAGAACTGAGTAGGGATACGTGTGAGTCGACATTTCCCAGGGCAGGGAACTTGCACACACTCCGTGGAGCAATGTCAGGGGCTTCACACCTGAGACTCCAACCAGTGGCTTCCATACCTGGCCACTCAGTCTTTTCTAGAGAAAATCAAAATTATGCCACCTGATTTTAGTGGAGAAGGAGGCTATTGTTTGATCTTGAACACTACAACAGCTATAATTTATGGTGACTATCAAACCCAATGGCTTGACTTCCAAATTAACCAAGTCAAAGTTTTCTCATTTTTACATCAAAAATTTTTTGAGATGGTGTTTGATGTTTGTTCACCAGATTTTCAAAACAATTTGTGTCTGTGTTCCTACCACACACAAAGAGAAAGCGTGTCGGCTGTTCGCCCAAAGCAAACCCTTTGCTGCAGCAAATCACCGACATGGCCCTGACCTTACTACTTGCCATGTAGAGCAAATGTATCCCTTCCCTACAGCAGAGATTTCATACAGTATGTATTTTTTTTCATGTTTTATTTATAAATTGGCATTTAAAATAGACATTTTGAACTTAGGACTACTCTATAAGTAGTCTTAGGAATACTAATGTCCTGTCATTTTTTGGACTAGACATCAGTACCACATATTCTTTTTAAAGAGTAAATATATTATAAATTAATAATATTTTATATATTTTATGAATTTGTTACAAATGCTAAGGTATTAGCATGATCCTGTGGACATTGCCCAAAAGCATATGATAAAATAATAATAACAATGTGGTATTTTTTGTGCAGAAGATGCATCTCACTTTGTTGAAAAATGTTAAAATCTAAAGAGTAATTTATGCTGGTAATAATGATTATGTGTATTTGTGCAGTTTTAATCAATGTCACTATGCTTGAAATTTCTTTGTGCTGTTAGAAAACTTTTAAACTATGCATAGATGTTAAAAAATATATGCTTAAAAAGTAAACATCTATCCCTGTAATATT
>NW_012147930.1:2418301-2421750 GCF_000956105.1 Propithecus coquereli
TTAATATAGTGTTAATATGTAATGGTTTTATATATTTTGAACTATTCTATCCATAATTGATTACCTATGGTTAATTTTAAGGTATTTGAGTATTGTGGGTTATATAATAAAATTTTAGTGACTTAAGGACTAAAAAGGCTGATTTGTTCTCAAAATTTATTCCAGCTCCCTGTGGTATGGATAAAATTTGGTGCATGGATTTAAAATGCTCTTTCGATGTGGTTACTAGAGCGTCTGACTGAGGACAGGGGGGTCAAACAGCCTTCCAGTGGTTCTGGAGATAAAACACCTGCAGAGCCCTTGGGTGGGAACGACACTGTTAGTTCCCAGCACAGTGGACTAGGATTCTTGTGATTCTAACTAAAGCACTACGATTAGACTGAGGTGGGAAACCCAGGGATGTTTCTTGTCAATAAAGCCCATTAAAGGAGGACCCTGGAGTGTGCTAAAGCTCATTGTCCCTCCACAGGAAGCCTATTATTTAGACACAACAAGGGGTTTATATCAAGGTTAGAGAGGGGGAGAGGTGGTATTTTTAGAGACTCAATTGCAGTTATTTTGCCCAAAAGGAATGACCATCCCCCACCCCGTTCCCCACCTGCACACCCTGATGTTCTCTCCACCCTCATGAGCAATCCCACCACCCCCCACCGTGGCGACCCTTATCCCCGGTGTCCTGTAGGAGCAGAGGCGTTAACATCATCTGAGCTGACGCTATTGTACGTGGACTTTAGGCTTCAATGAAATGTTGATTTTTTTCTGGTTGGTCTTTTTCTGGTGGTGAGTTAGCCTCATGTCTTCCTTTTGTGTCACAAAAGTCAGCTCTACCTCGACCCTCATTGCTTGAGAGCTTCTCTGTTACACAGCGCACAAGGCACTCAGCCATCGTGAGGAAAAGGTGTAAATGTGTGTGGAGTGATTTCACTGGGCTGAGACTGCATGGGGGAGACTTGACGGAGGTCCCTCAAATAGGACGTGGCACAGCTGGACTTGAATCTCTGTTATCTGACACCAGAAACAGGACTTTCACACAGGACTTTCCTCTTGTGGACGGTAAGGA
Source organism: Propithecus coquereli (assembly GCF_000956105.1). Taxonomy (NCBI): domain Eukaryota; kingdom Metazoa; phylum Chordata; class Mammalia; order Primates; family Indriidae; genus Propithecus; species Propithecus coquereli. The sequence goes on from NW_012147930.1 coordinate 2,419,362, forward strand.
CATGTTTGAGAAAGCAAAGTATGCATTCTTCACATGGTGCTATTAAAGAATGCATTCTCAGTGTGATGCTATTATATAATTATCAAATAAAACATTCCCTTCAAACAAAACCTCAATTTCATTACACAACCATTATCAAAGACATAAAGGTTATGGCCTATTGAGTTCTTTATCCAGAAAGTAGAATGGAGTTCTATGTACACCTTCTCACCAGTGTTCATTAATGACCAATGACACACATTTGCAAGACGAGGTTAAGGAGAGAGTCCATGGTCAAAGAACAGAGCAAAACAAGCTGACCTATCATGGGGTCTGAGCTCGTTACTCTAGAATAGTGTAGACACATTAACTCCACACTCTAACCACCTAAGCTCCTTGCTCTCTATGCATCTTTTAAACTGTATTGCAAGAATGATTATAAAAACCCCTTTGAGTACAACCATTCCTTGATATAAAAAGTTAAAAGATTTTGGTATCCATTAGTCCTTAAAGGTGATACATATTTAAGTGTAGAAAAACAAATCTTCACATCAGCTCTGGCATAAATAATGTAAATTAAAATAAATTTGAATTTACTGTTTTCTTTTTAAATGCTTTGACATTGTTAGATCCATAAACTTTCTGTTGCTTTCTTTCTTTCTTTCTTTCTTTCTTTCTTTTTTTTTTTAATAAGGAAATAGGAATGAATGGCTCCTAAGTGTCAGATACTTTAAGCAGAGCTCGTTTCCTCCTGACAACAACCTCGCACAGTTTGCCTACGAGGCTCGGGGCTCAGAAAGATTAAATAAATTGTTCGAGAATATATAGCTAATAACTGGGAAAATGCACATTTATTTTTTCACCTAAGCTGCATATACAGAGGCTTGTATAAAGAACTGAGAGGCGGCAGCATCATCCATGTGTCAACAGCTTCAGTCAGAATCAGTGGAATATTCACGACTCTATCTAATCATTAGGACTCTGGGGAAATAGCTGCTCCACGGTTAAGTAATGCTACCATCTTCCATTACGTGTTTCCACGTGTATTAAACTAAACAACCTGATGATTCCTTTGCTTCAAAACATCTCACCTTAGCTCCAGATGATATTCAGGGGACATATGATTCTGTATCGATCTGCTATGTTAATAGTTAATAGTGCATACGTGATAGAGCCTAGTAAAGTCCATATGCCTTTCCAAGGAGAAGAGAAGGACTTTGGGCATATGCGTGGGGAATCTCTGAATCAAAGAAGGATATTTATGACAAGAAAGCTCTTCTTACTTACTTTTGGGAATGTCCACTTCAGAGCTACATTTATTGTATCCCTGTCCTCATTCTTGTAAGGTCTAGCCAGATACTATGAATTCAACACTAGTTCCTAATATGTTATAAACTAGAGTAATCTGTCTTCGTAATTCTATTTCCAGGACTACAAAAAGCTATAGCCATTGCAATTAGGGTGCTGGTACCAGAAACATTTATAAACCTCAGATCCCACTACGTGGCTCCTAAACTTGGAAGTGTATAAGAGGTACCTGCTGGATTGAACCTAATGCGAAACATCTGCATACTTCAGTGCTCAGAGAAATATTCCAAAGAAAGAAACCAAAATGTTACAGTGTAGGAAACCTAGTAAAAACCTTATCCCATGAGAAACTGAGCATGTTTCCTTCTCACACAAAAATCAAATGTCAAATTTTTCAAATGTCAAATGTTATACCTATAATAGCAAATATTTGTGAAAGTGGAACTTGAAAATAATAACATTGACATGAATAGAATTTTAAAATGCAAAAACTCTTCCTTAATGTATTTCTGATACTCATCTAAATTGTGAATGTGATACTCTGAAGGAAAACGTGTTTTCTTTTATGGAAACAGTTCTCTCAATAACACACCCTTCATATAGCATTTGCTCGAGAAGGATTCAGGAATACCTCAGCCCCTTCACAGATGTTCGTTGTTGCTCAGAATCATCTTTTTGCTCTATCTCAGATGGGATGGTGTTCCTGTCGCCCCTAAATCATCAACACGGGCTTCCAGTTCAATTGCACCTGAGCCTGTTACCCTGGGAATGCCAGGATGCTCCAAAAAAGATACTCTACTGAAGATTGGAATTGCCATGCTCCCATAGTTTCAAGGTAGAAAAAATGATAAATTACAATCTCACTGCCATTGCCAAGTGGTAGAGTAAAGCCTTAGCCAAATAAGAACCATAAATGACAGCCTCAAAGGTCTCCCTAATGGCTATAAACACAACACAACAAAACAAATCTCTGAGTCCCTTCACTGTAAAACTATGAAATATTAAACAGTTTATGTAAATAGACAATAAATGAAAACTAAAACACTCTAAACACTTTTGGGGATTATTTTTTTAAAAAAACTTCTTACCAGACTATCCATTA
>NW_012147930.1:2424550-2425030 GCF_000956105.1 Propithecus coquereli
TTTTTACTAACTCATCATTGAAAGTATTTTTTAAAACAGTTAAGTCATGACTCAAAGCTAAATGTCGATACATGCTTGTTCTATACAAGCAGAAACTGAGCCTACTTTTGTATTGTATTTATACAATTGCTCACTGAAAATCTTTTCTGTAGTAGCTTGTCTTTTGCAGCATGCAGAAGAGACTTATAAATCTAAATTGGCAAAAAAAATTTAAAAATTGAATGCGTGCTAGTATTTTTAAGGATTTAATACAAAACTCTATTTACAATAATTACAAATGAAAATTTATATCAATTAAAGGATTTTCCAAAGAGGAAGCCTCGAGGCGATGGTATTTTATTTCAGCTAAAATGGACATATTTATCCAACTTATTCAAAATGATATCTGAAAGCTATGAGAATTAAAAATAAGAGTTTTGAATATGTACTTCAAAAAGTGTAGGTTTCTTTTCATAGTCACGAATGACAGCTGTCAACAAA
>NW_012147930.1:2427045-2428435 GCF_000956105.1 Propithecus coquereli
TGATATTTTAATAATTATGTACTTTCTTTATAGCTCTATTAATGCATTTTATCTTATACTATATACTGTCTGATTAAAACATTGCTAAACCAACTTCCATTTAGTTGGTATGTGCTCTTTGATTTTGTTTTAAACTTTTGTCATTATCTGTCATGTTTACCTTTTCTTAATGAAAGAGTTGGATTTGGCTGTTTTAATCCAGTAAGTTTGGTCCTTTACCATTTATTTTGATTTTACAAAATGACTCATGCCTATCAACTTCTTTTCTGTTTACTTTCCTTTTTATTTGTTCTTTTTAATATTTAAATTTCTTCCATTGGAATAATAATGTTTTCTTTAATACTTGCCATACTTTTGCTTGCTCAGAGATCATGAACCATATTTCTACTAACGTAGCAGTTACCCTTCTAGTCCCAATATACACAATAAACACAACTGTTTAAACAGTTTGAAGTTATTTCATATTTTTCTCCTAAATATGACGTTAGAACTTTTACAAAGTCTGGCATATCATTTATTATTTGTATTATTCACTGTCTCTCTTGGAGTATAGATTTCAAACAGCAAATAATATATATACAAAGAGATGAATTCCTGGGTTTATTGTATGTATGTATATGGTATGAAATGTACAATATAATATTGACCCAAAACACCTAATATATATCAAACCAACGAAAAATAAAGGTGATGAAGGTATCCAGAGGAGACTATGGACAAGGCAAATATCCAAATACACTTAAAAGTTAATATGTGGTTTCCAAGAGAGAATGTATCAGGGAAGACCATTACATGGTAAGATCTCAACACATAGTAAATACACAAGTAAGAGAGCCTTGGGAATGTGTGAAATCCAAAATCTTCCAGAAGAACATCCTGAAGGATGTCGACACAGGTTGGGACATGCTTTACCAGTATGATACAAGAGACGTGACATTATGAGATTTCCCAGACTAGGTCTTGAGAGTCTTCTCGATTGAGAGCAGGAACATTCAGATGGACAATTATCAGAATATAAATGAAAACGGAACTCTGACCCACAGCCGCCCTGCAACCATTTCAAGAAACCAAACCACAAACAGTGCATCCACGGGCCCAGCATAGGCAGGACTGATCAAGCACTGTCAGATTCCCTGTCATTTGCCTCTGATTCTAACTTGGGACCACACAGCAGAAGCCAAACCTGCTGCCCAAATTGCTGCCCCAAGGAATTTTAACAGAAGATATGCATAATTGTTGTCACTTTCTATGTTGTTTTTTACACAGCAATGGGTAACTGTAACATATATCTACTTTTGAGGATATAAATTCAGTATCTATTTGCGTATAGGTGATAACAGATCTTTGAATAAAGGGATGAGGGACAGGGTTTTGCCTTGAGAAGGTAACC
>NW_012147930.1:2428485-2429835 GCF_000956105.1 Propithecus coquereli
AAAAAATGATGTCAAGTAATGGCAATGGATTTTATGTCTGGTAAATTATAACTTTAGATTCTGAGAAGAGAAAATGTGAAACACAGTGAAAGTATCTATTTACACCAACCATGCACTTCAGCAGAATCCACCACATCTGGACTTATATCAGAAGCAAGCCAGGACTGAAAGATACATCCCAGTGTCTGCACAGAGAAATCTATTTTAATTAATTATAAAATCTGCTTCTCTGTATATTTATTCCTTGATCCTCACTCTAACTCTTAAACCAGTACCTTATAAGCCTACTTCGTAACATAAGAACCATTTAAAACTTTTAAGGCAGCTGGAGTGTCTATTCTTTATCTTCTCTCATCCAACTGTTTGTTCAAAGCTTTGACAGTTTTTGAAACCTGATGCCATCTTGGTGTCTCTAATTCACACTCTTTAACATATCCATGTTCTTTGCAATTTGTCAGGTGTGACCCAACCGGCATTGAGTAAGCAGACACTTTGTGTCATCTTATTTAAAGTCTGCTTTTTTCTTATGCTACATTATGAGAATGCTTACAGGGTGAAAAATATTAAGATACATTTATTTGTTATAAAACTTTTATTAGTCTAACTTAAGTCACAAAACTGTAACACCAATGGGCTTGTTCCTCTTTTTGGAGGGAGTGAGCTATTTTTAGCAACACTCTCTCTTCTCTTTTGCATCCTATATTGATCATAAATCAAGAATATGGAACCGGCAGATTAGAAAACACTACCGTATTACTCTACTTAATCCTTATCTCTATATTGGTGAGCTTACCAAACTCTTATCTGGAGGAAGCACTGGGACTTTATTGTTAAAAAGTTCCCCAGAATTAGATGGAAAGAGGCATAGGAAAATATTGCAAAAACAAAACAAAACAAAACAAACAAAAAAGATAATAATTTAATTAGTGTTTTATTCTCAGAAATTTAAAAGAAAAGTGTGAAGGATAATATATAACTCAAGTACCCATCAGAAGAAGCTAAAATTTTAACATTTTATTAAGTGAGCTTCAGGTATTCTTTTTTAAAATAATACATTTCAGTTGAAGTCAAAGTACTCAATATGTCCTCCACAAATCCTAGTCTCCCCTACCCTCCCATCCCTAAACTTTTTAATTTTGAGTAAACAAACCCTAAGTGTTTATAATTTTACTGTATACATACTCATGAAATTCATATTTTCAATTTACATGAATAGTCACACACATATATTATTTGCTTTTTTATTTTTTTAATCTACTCAAAATTGAAAGCTATACAATTACTTTATTTTAAGTACCTTAAAGTATAATGTCTCCATGAATAGTACAAACTTTATGTATCTACCACCCT
>NW_012147930.1:2432665-2449063 GCF_000956105.1 Propithecus coquereli
GGAAACACAAAATTATTCAAATTCTTCCCAGTAATATGAAACCAGGAAACATAAACTTTTAAAAGAATATGTGTCCTATGGCATCAAACGTTGCTGAGATAAAGGAACAATAAGGAAATGTGTGTGTGTGTGTGTGCGCACGCGCTGGGATGTTACTGGTCAGAACATCACCAGTAAAGTAAAAGACGGACATTCGTATAAAAGAAAAGAAAGCTATTAAAAGTAAAAGAAAGCCATTCGTGTAAATGGCTTTCAAGCGAATTAGGATGCAGTTTTCTATGAATGGAGTAACTGATGAGAAAATAGAAAGCAGTTTTTAATTAGGTGTTTCAGTAATGAAGATGAAGAACAAAGGGCAGTAGAAAAATCAAATAAATCATTTTCTAAAATACAAAGGCCAAGAAATTGAAGCAGAAATTAACTTATTGCTGTGAAATAATTCATTAATAGAGGAAATACGTAGGACCAGCAGTTCAGTTTTATGAACATTCCACATTGTTTATGAGGGGTAGTAGTAATAGCTGCACAGATCTAAGCAAATTTCATACATTCTGGAGGCCAGTTTGACTTGGGTGCAGCTGGATAGCAAAAGAAAGACATTCTGAGGATGGCTTCCAATTAACCGATTGGTAAAATGCCATTGATTAGATAAGTCAATGTTGAAGAGATGCTGACACTAACCCAGTCTCCCTTACACTTCTAGAGCATAATTAACAAGAACTTGGAACTCAAGGGAAGCTCTCAAAAACAATGCCCAATCCATTTGCCCTAATACATCGATTGCCTTAGAAACGTAATGAACTTCAAATCTTAACTGGGCATCTAAATTTGCTCTTTTTTTGAGGGTCTCATTGTGTTGCTCAGGCTAGAGTGCAGTGGTGTCATCACAGCTCACTGCAGCCTCAAACTCGTGGGCTAGCTGGGACTACAGGTGTTGAGCCTGGCCAAAAGCCATATTTTTAAATGGCAAATGACAATTGAAATTAACCTTAAAACGTTTTACTTATCACAATATATAGAAAATGTTAAACTTTATGATGTAGTAATGCTGCTACACCAAACAAAACACCACACCGTACCAACATCAAAAAAACACATGAAGGTAAAAGCCCCAAAACACTCAACACCTTCCAACTTGCAAGGCAACAAACCTCCACCTAACCTTCATAAAATAAAAAGAGATCTACTCTTCAACCAACATAACCAAGGGAAAGCACGAACATAGTCCCCCACTACCATAAATTGAGCAGTCGAATTTCCCGCATTTGGGGAAATTGCAGGGGTCAGGGCACCTGGAGTGCAATGGATAAGCATCCCCCTGGGAAAACCACCTTCCTGATCACGGTATCTCCCCTGCCAGGTAAGTATAATTGGGCATCTATATATGCCGTGTTTTCCTATATTTCCATAACTTTTCCAGAATTTTAGAAATGTAGATACTCGGGGCACACAAAACTTTGATGTATATTAAATATGATTTGCCATCTTAAAATATTTCAGCAAAATTGTAAAATATTGACTGTATGTTGAAGCTAAGCACAGAACATAGGATTGTCAATTTGCTATGTAATGAAGCAACCCATAATAAGACACGGCTGCCTTCAAGGAACTCGTCAATGAAGCACTAGTATTCCACAGTTGCTCATATCCCAACACATTTCTCAATCCCCTCAGAAAGCACTGAAGATGAAGTTTCTAGAATATCTTCCAAGTATTACAATTGAGAGCTAATTATTTTACAGTATTCTTAAATCTACATCTATGTATTATGCACTTATGAGAAAGATGTCTTGATTTCAGGAAGAAATAGTGATTTCTATTTTTTTAAGGTAAAACTAAAATATTCTGAATTAGGATAAAAATGTTTACCTTCCTGCATTTTGATTTCCATACAGAATTTTGTTGGGTTCAAAGTGTCCTGTCTTTATCATGAATCTAGAAATAGCTCTGTGAGAACAAAACTTTTCTTCCTATTCAATATTGGACTTTTAGTGCTAGTTTTTGGAGGAAAATCGCTCAGGTTCTCTTAGGTTTGAAAGCACATCTGGGTGTAGTTGAGAGAGGTTCCAGGTCCTCATTCAGCCTAAACTCACTGCTCTGGGGAAAATGGATGTTAGTGCGTGAATGTATTTCGATGTTCCCTAGTAGCAGCAGGGAAGCGGTATAGTGTCCCTGAGGCCAGGAAATCTGTGATAGTGGCAGAATTTCTCCTTTTTTCCTTACTCCCTTGGGCATCTGGCTGGCAGCCCTGTTGCTCTCTGCTTTGGACAACAGCCAGACCTTTATCTATTTTTCCTGGTCCTGGTGAGATCCATTGGCTCCTCTCTGACTCAGCCTCACCTTGGTTTTCAAGGGACTTCAGAACATTCTGAATTTATGCAGGTCCTCTGCGCTTCTTTTGGGCAAGACAGGCCGGCCCGACCTTGTCTAGGGGGTCACTTTCCCAAACATAGTATTCCTACGGCAGGCACGCTGAGTCTTAACTCAGAGATCAAGACTTTAAGAAAGTGAAGAGGGATAGTCGAGAAAGCTAGACCTTTTCCCTGCATGTGTCATTTCTCCTAAACTGCGCTGGACAGCTCCATGGAGGCAGGGAGCCTCCTCCCCCATGTTGGTCTCCTCTGCACCCTTCCCTGTTGTTCCCTTATCATTACTTAACCAAAGCTGCCTCTCAAGGCCAGAGATGAAAGGAAAGCATACACCTGGCTCATTTTATTCTCCAAACCATGTTTCTTATCTCCTTTTGCTTTTCTCTTACTTCAAAACCACTACCCAGAGGGGCATCCACCAACTTCTCCACAATTTCAGCCTCTGGCTGTCCTTAACATCTGACAGACTTGTCTGCATTAGGACTAGGAAAGAAGTCCTGACATCTGGTCCACCTAGGCAAGCTCCAGAAATGCTAAAGAATCATGGAAAGAGAATAAAACAGTTTTGTCTAGTTCAAGAATAATGACAAGATTTTATTTATTTATTTATTTAGCCAATGAAAATAATTCAATGATTAAATAGATAGGGTCTTGCTAAAAGTCCAAAACATCTCTGGAAGGTTCTGCCGAAAGTTACCATTCTTATGGGGGGAGGGGAGAAGAGGAGGTCCCAAAATGTCACCCCTATAAATAAGCAATAATAATCTTCTACTATAACATACTTCACTTCTAACCTTATTTTTGCCTTAAGACAAATAGGCTCCCCTCCAAGGAGGGCTAGAGCCCCCTTTCTCCTCCATTTTCACATTCTTTGTTGAAAGTTGGCTTCTAACCCAAGTCCTTTTTCCCCAGTTGCCATTAGGGACGCTATTTCCACGATGTATAGTAACATTTTTTACATTGACCTTGGTCAGCTGTAACTGGATAATGTTTTGCTGAAGAGTATAAATGCCCACCCATCACTTCCTACCCCACCTGTGTCCAAATCCACCCTCCTAACCCGTAGCCCTTCCCCTGCCCTGGAGCTATAACTACCTGAAATAAAGGCTAAGAGGAACTAAGATTTCAGGAGAAAACTAAAAATGTGCCCCTATTATTCTAACACTTATATCTAAATATGTTGAGAGGAACTGTGCCAAATACTAATAAGACACACAAAAAAACATTGAAATGTGTATCAATAGAGTCTTGGTACAAAGAAAATTAGCTGTTATAAATGCATGTGCTATAAAAGTGTTTGTAAAAACAATGCTAAGTGGAAAAAGAGAACCCAATTCAATTATTTGTGTGTATCTTCAAAGTCGCTACACATATTGACTTAGAAAATGGTAGCATGAAAAACATTATAGACTTTGATTAGGTAGTATATGTGGAAAAGCATGAAAAATAATTGTTGAAACAATACCAGGTCAAAAAATAAGTGTAATTGAAAGTCCTTGATGGTTTTTCCAATATTTGAAACATACCTTGTTATGTCACTAACTTTAGATAAATGTTTTCTGTTACTCTTGAAAACTTAAAAATAAGTACTGTTTAATCACAAATTTTTCTAATTGTACAGTGGTGGTACCTAGATATTATGTTGTCTTCTATCATCCATTTCTGTCTTAAACTATTTCATTAGTATTAAATATTACTACTACTATAATGGTATATACTGCAGTTAACAGTAATTTGGTGCTCAGTTAGAATAACATTTGTATTATGTTAACTCAGCACTGAGAATTCAAATTGTCATAAAAATGGGCACGGATTACTTAAGCACCAAATCATTGTTTTGTAATCATGAATGTGTAAGCATATTCCACTGCAGATTATCTGTCCATAAAAATGAAAGCCCAAAACTATATCATCTTAAGTTAAAAGATAAATTAACTCATTAAATATAGGAAAATTTTAGGGACACTGATATAAAGAAAGTCTTGAGATACAGTGTCCTGTTGCAGGATTTTCACTAACTTGCGGGTGACCTTGAACAACGTCACTGTATCTGAGACTCACTTTTTTTGGCAATAAAACAGAAACAAGACACATCACTTGTTCTAAAATTATGCTAGAAATTGTGGAAATATAAAATAAGAAAAGACATATTGACATGTTTTAAAATTAATAACTAGATTTGAATCTAAAACTACAAATATTTTTATCTTTTCTTTTATGAAACAGGTTCAGAACATAAATTTTTAGATTGCATAATAAATAGATGAAGGGAAGACCTAATGGTGATGTGTATCTAGAAATTACATGCTACTCACATAATATTTATAACCACAAAATAAAGTATTATTAGGATACTTTTCTAATTAAAACATTTTCCTTCCAGTATTGCAATGACTTCTCTTGTCACAATTTTAAGCTTGCTCTTTACAACATACTAGAGCAGGAAGAAAGGGTTGTCATACATCTACTTAAAAGTCTTAGATGGTTTTTAAATACTTTCACTGCCTTTGGCTAGGTTACACAGACTGGTAGTAATTTCTTACTTGGCATCTATCTAGAAATATCAAATAGCTAATATTAGTGTCAGCATCAATCAAGCGAGAGATTTGCAATCTTTTATGCTCCCAATGCCACATCTGGCAGTGTGTTTATAGCAGGTGGTTCTACAATGACAAGTTTCCTGACACCAGCTCTCCCAGTAGGGCAAAACGTAGAAGGTTATTCTGCACCACATGTGTGGATCCCATCCCAGGGAAGCGTGGTGTGATGGTGCGCCAAGGTTATGCATCTTTCTTATGGATGGACAGTCATCTCTACTCTTGGTAGAAGTCTTAAATACTGGTTATGACTGGTGCTTTAGTTATCCTCTTTTTTACTTTTTTCTCTGTAATATTTATCTACTAGTTTCAAAACAACTCATACCAGATTTATTAGTCAATTTCTCATGTATCAAAAGTACTGGTCAGCATAATGCTTTCACCTATGACCCCACCCTTCCTTCCTTCCTTTCTTCCTTCCTTCCTTTCTTCTTTGAAAGTCCTTTTTGGTTTGAAAGAAGCTTCAAACTGTTAAAACTGGAATTTTTATTAAAAATAAGTCTCCCATGCACAAATCCATCTACAAAGCTCAAGGATACATTCTGGGGAATTTTTTTTTAATAGCTTCCTCCAGGAATCTGTCAAAATTGTTTATTGGCACCTGTATGATTAAGAGGGAAGTGTTGGTATAAGAATCCCAGTTATAAGACTCACTACCATGTGACTATCAGTTAGCTATGTAAATGTTCAGAGCTTTAGGATTTCTGTGTTTAAAATCAGGATAATGTCAAAACTTCATGTGATTATTATGGGGATTAACAAATTATGGTTTAAAGGACCTAGCTAGAAACATAGTATGGGTTTAAACATGTTATAAACATTTGTTTCCCTTACGTGTAACTCCTTCCCACAAAAAGAGCAATGACAAAGGACCAACATTACTAATTAGGAAACTTCAATTCTGCCTGAAGGACAAATAAAACAATATGAGACAATATATAGCTAAATGCTAAATTATACAATAAAATAATAAGGATATGGCTTCCAAAGTAGGCAACAGCTAAAGAGGTTATAATCTATGAAATTCACCTGAATTTCAAAGAAGGGGTATGATTTTAGTGGGTTTTTCTGGTCTTCAGGCTCAAGTCCAATTTCCTTAACATAATATGCAAGAACATTTACTCCCTAAATCCTGGCAAGCCAGCTGGCATCATCTTCTTTGTTTTTGCTTCCCCTGGACCTTGCCATATATGTTGTTGTGGCAACATGATAGGCTTTTTCATTTTGAATTTCAATCACGGTATATTGTAGTCTGAAGCTAAATTTATTGTTACAAAAACTCTTTCAGAAGAAGCAGTTTCACCCTTGAAGCAAACGGAGATTTTTGTGTTATACATCGGGCTCCTGAATTTTGCTAATGTGAGTCAGTCTACCGCCACAAGATGCATCTGCTTTTAGTAGGCTACTAAATAAGCTGTCCAAGTCATCAATGTGAAGGAAAGACCTGGATTAAAAGTTCACCAAGGTAATAAGATCTCATGGGAAGGTGAGGACTAGCTTTACTCCCCCGACCTCACCTAACGCTCTCTGAACCAGGACATTAGCACCAAAGTTGGTAAGCCTTTCTTTCCACGTTGATTCCCACACCATCTAGTGCAGGCAGACAAGCACATACATAAAAAACGTGTGTAATATTGCCACACCAAAACAGAGACTTAAATGTGAATACATTAAATCAGTACCTAGTCTCTATGGTAATTTATCTTTTGGAATGTATAGCTGTGGTTAGGGAAATAATTGCTGATTAAATACAAGCCATAGACAAAGCTGCTTAGAGGAAGTTGCAAACTTACGGACTTGGGAGAAGTTATGGCTCTCTGGTCACATAAGGAAGATGCCAGCAAATTGGATCTCTTAGTTCCTGGTCCATTGACAGCTTTTTTATGTGTGTTATACATTTGTCAAAGCCATCTAATGCTTTCAGTTACATCCTCTTACTGTGTTTGCAGTTCCAAGAGCATATGTTTGTGCATGTGCACATAATGTTTGTGAAGATCTTGATTTATTCATTTGTTCTGAGTAAATCCTTGTGTTTAGCGACATCACAAGTTCAAATGAAGTCAATAAAAATTGCCCTCACGATGCCTTTCACACAAGGCATGGGGCCAGCCACGTCAGCAATTGCTTTCATGAGAGCTGGTGGAGTCTAATACCATGGCTGGAATCCAGACTGACCTGTGGTCCTGAAGTCTTTACATTTAATATAACCCATATTTTAGGCTGGTTCAGGCTAATTTTCCTTTTTTTCCCCAGATTTTTTTAATGGATGCTTTGTTTCTAAGAGCACTTCTCTGATAGAGTGCATGCAGTTATTTTTCTTTTTAAAAAAGTCTTAATGGACTAATGCTTTTAAAGGATTATTAGGTCATCTGAAGTACAATCTTTATTTAATTGCAGGAGAATTGAACTCAACATGGATTTATCAGGTGGCTACCTTCTGTGTACTACAAAGCTGGATGTGGTATTGGCCATAATACCAACTTCACAGCTTTGTTTTAAATTATATTTTAAGCTTTCTATTCCAAAAGTATTTTAACAAGAGATAATTTTTAAAAAGAAACTGATTACTTTCAAATCTGAAAGTTAATACTGTTATAGTGCTGAGCTTGCAATATGATATACTTGATAGTAAAGAAATGACCTTTTATAAAGTAAAGAAGCATTAAAGACAAATCTTCTTTATCAAGGCCACATAAAGCTTCTGTTTGAAGCTGGAAAGTTAAGGACTCATCAAAATATGTTTCCATCTGAATTATGATAAAAAAAACTCTTCAAAAGGTTTCTGAAGTAACTTTATAGATTCTGTCATCGTATGTTTATTTAAAATGTCACTGGGGGGGTGAAAATGTTCTCTATCAACCTGGTGATGCTTTCCTGATTATATGCATATATAAAAACTCATCAGTCTGTACACTGAAGTAAAACCTCAATAAAAAAATTGCAGATAATGTCTTAAAACATGTAATCAAAAATGTTTTAATAATATTTACACAAGAGTAAAATTAAACGTGTTGGAATTGAACTCAGTATCATTACCATTCATTCATAAATGAGGCATTTCAAAGGCTAGTTGTATTTGGCCATGACTATCTTAAATTATTTGTATATATTTGTTTTTAAAATGTAGCTAAATTCAAGGTCGTGGTGACTGAGCCGCCCCCTTCACTCCCCGAAAGCAGGAACTTCCTCCAGCCTCCCTGCTCTGCTCAGCAGCCCTCTCCACGGGGCTGGTCATCTCTCACGTGCCCCTCTGCCCCCTGAGAGGGGCTCCTCATTGTCATTTCCCATTTCCCCCAAAATTCCCAGCTTTGAATCCTACGTCTTCAGCTTATTCCACCTGATACGCCTCCCACTGAAGCCATCGATCCCACCCCCCCTCCCTCATTGGACGCACTGGGACCCCTGTCCCGTTCCTAATGTCATTATGAACAAGTTTGGTGACTTCCCTATCCTCTTAAATGGTCCTAATCCTGTGGCCTCCTGGGTGTTCAACCTCCTCTCCTGCAGTGAACTTGGCCTCTATCCTCTTTGGTCAGTCACTCACATGACCACAGCCCAGACTTTGTTACCCCAGCCATGTATGTTATCCTCACTTTCCCACATGCTCGCTCCTGCCCCCTTCTGTTTTGTGGGCTCATTTTCTCTGGAACACAAGGGCCTGCCAACCCAGGGATCCTCCCCACGGTGGTCTTTGTCCCTGCTCACCTCCTCCCTCCTTCAAATCTGCCTTTCTCGCTCCCTCGAGGGAACCTCTGACTCCGTTTCTCCTCTTGGCTTTGCCCCCTCCCCTAACCTGGGGGCCGCTGTATCCCTGCAACTGAGCGTGGCCAGAGAAGGGCACACAGCTGTGTCGCCTGGCCTGTCTGCACATCCGCCACCACGTGCCTCCCCAGCGTCCACACAGCTGCTCCGCGATGCTCACTTCCCACACTCCCTTCATTCTTCCCTCCTCAAAGGGAGGCTTGTGGAGAAGACGCGTTGAGCATCACAGTACTGCTCCTCTTTTCTTAGTCTTGCAAGACTTATCCCCTCCACACGCTCATGGAATGAATTTATTACTTCACAGAGAAAATAGAAGGAAAGTAAAAATAGCAACTGCAAGCTTCCATCACCTCATCTGCCCACTTGTTCGCATCTGCACTCTCGAGTTTTTTTGATGCTGTGAGTGCAATCTCTTTGCTCTTTAAAGCAAGTCTTCCACTTTGGCACAAAATACAGCCCTGCTTCCATAAAGATACTACTCAACCGCTGTCCCCTCTCCTGCATTATCAGTTTTTCTCTCTCATTGAATATGCCCATCATATACAAAGATGATATAATTTATCCTATTTTAAAAGCAAAATAAACAAACAACAGCAAAGAAACACTGCTGTTATCTCCATTCCCTCTCCTACCACTATTTCACATCTTTTCATTTCATTTTTAGAGCAAAACTCCCTGGAGGGGTCGCCTGTGCTTGCTGTCTCCAACTGCTCTGCCCTACTTCCCATTTGAACCCTCCCAGTGAGAGCCTCACACTCTCCATGCCATTCAAAGGGTCCTTGTCAAAGCACCAAGGAGCTCCTTGTGGCGCAGTCCAATGGGAAATCACCTCCCCTCCTCAGCCATGACTTATTAGCAGCAGTTGATGGAGCTGGTCACTAATTCCTTCCCGAGAGACTTGATGGAGTCGCCTTCCAGGACCACGCGCAGTCCTAGACCTTCCTCGGTCTGTGCCTACTGGTCCTCCTTATCTCTCTAGTGTCTGGAGTAACCAGGGACAACCTGTTTCAGCTAGGGAGTAACCTGTTTCTCATATCTTACAGTCTTTAAATCAGTAAATTCTATTGATTCTAATAGAATATATCCAGAAGTAATCTAAAACACCCCATCCCAGAGCTCCTGGCATACTGTTGCTGCCTTCCAGATGGTATTTCCCAGAATCCCATGTGGGTGTCCCTTCATCTCTCTCAGTGAGGAGCTCTCCTGAACACCTGGTAACACCACAGTTCACCCCCTAGACTGACACTCCATACACCCTTTCCCTGCTCCATATTTTTATATCGTCGATCACCATGTGACATACCACATATTTCAATTATGTATTTGTTTACGATGTGACTCCTTCCACTAGAATTAAGAGCCATGAGTTAGGGATTTTGTTGTCTTTTGTTCAATGCTGTATATGCAATCTCTAGAAAAGTCTCTCATACAGTAGGTAGTAGCCAACAAATATTTGTAAAACAACAGAAATATTCATTTTTGGAGAAGACAAATACAATAAATTAATGTTTGTAGTCTGTCAACTTTAATGTTGGCAATCTATGATAGTGTAGAGGTAAACCTTAAGTGCTAATTTAAATTTAACATAATTTTCTGCATAAGGTGCTGGAAACACCCTATAAACAACATAATATTCCCAAATCTGAATGAATCAAAATTCACATTGTTATTTATTGCAATATACTTAGCAAAATTCATCCCTAATAGATTTTTATGTTTCTCTAAAATGGATTAATAAACATAGGTGTTCATATGAAAATCATTCTGAATTTAATATTATTGGCAAGGGAGAACACATATAGAAATGAATGATTACAGTACATTTTTAACTTATTAACCCTATCACTTCACACATGCGAATGACTCATATTTTAGTCACCATCAGTGTAAAAATGATACTCATTATTCTCCATTATTTGTATCCTATCTTTAATGATTATGTCATTATATAGTCTTTATTTAGTATCTTTCCTGAGATGATTATTTAAATATGATGGGACAAAACCAGAGTGACATCTCATTGCTGACTTTTTTTCCACTCAGTTTCACTGTCCCTGGGCAGAGCGTTGCCCCCGGGCTGCACTTCAGGCTGAAGAAAGTGCTGCCTCATTCAAACGCCTCTGAAATAGCTTCCTGGGTAAGTGCCTTGCTTTAAGACATTTCTTCCCTTTCCCTTTCCCTTTTTCTCTTCCCCTTTTTCCTTCCCCTTTCCTTTTGCCCTTTTCTCTCTTTTCTTTTCTTTTCTTTCCCCAAAATGTTCTGCTTCAATAAACGTCCCCTTGGCTATATATGTGCACGTCTATAGTTATTTATTTGAGGTCAATGCCCAGATGTGGAATTGGTGGTCTAAAGACACTCTTGAGGGGTTTCTACAGAGTGTGAACAGCCCCACTTTGTTTCCTGCCTGTGGAGCAAAGCTCAGGGAAGATGCCAGGAGGTGTGTCCGCAGCTAAGGTCTCAATGTGCAGCCCTGCGGGCCAGGTGCACCTGCACCAAGAAGGCCCATACCCGGGGCCATGGCCTGGTGATTGTGGCCTAGGTGACATTTGTCAGAAAGAGACAAAAAGAGGCAGTCCCAGGGAATGTGGCATGCTTTGTTGATGGGGAGGTAATGGGGTTCCGAGTGGAGGCAGGATATTGTTGAAAAATAGGTTAATTTTAGAACATTTTTCTCAAGCAAGTATCCCAAGGGCCCTAGACTCAGGAGTTAGTTCATGAAAATTGTTTGCTATGGCCCAAACAAGTTTGGGAAACTGCTCACAAAAATCTCCCTCTTGGAAATCCACATGTGCGTTGGAATATTAAAGGTGATAGAAAAGAAACATCTTTAACTTTAGTAGTCAAGAAACCTGTTTACCACCACCTAATTTTGTTTTAGTAAAAGTTATCAAGATATCATGCGCAAGCTTTATATAAAACACATTTATGTAAAAATTGTTACAGAACATAGACATAAATGGAGTGATGTAATATAAATACAAAGATGGGAAAGTGTGAGTGGGGAAAATAAGTTTAATTAAGTGATATTTCACATCATTCAATATAAAAATCTTAAAACTTAGTTGAGTTTTAGCTAGCAGTAAGATATGAATTTATATTAAATTCATCTTAATATTTATTGTATTATTTACATACTTATATTTATGATACTGATATTTATATTTATACAATTTCATTTATGTTTAAAATCCATTTGTATTATGTTTAACATTATTATACTTAATATTATTAACCATAAATTGAATCTGAATGTGAGCAGGACTTGAACTCAGCACCTTCCATCACTGCACAGTGAGTGAGTCATGGTTACAGCAGGCACTTACTCTCTATGGGCACTCTCCCAATCACTTCATATTTAATTCACAAATTTAATCTTCAAAAACAACCTATGATGTCAATAATCCTATTATGATCATCCTGATTTTGAAACGTGGAAACTAAGGTATGAAAGGATTAAGTAATTTGTCCAAGAAAAAAGCCTAAGTAATAAAACTGGGGTTTGAACACCGGTGGCCTGACTCCAGAGCTCATGCGATGCCAGGACTATGCTATACCGTTTCACAAATAAATCAACGCTGCATTGACAGAAGTATATTATTCACAAAATGGAATCCTAGGCTATCATCTTCCCTTTCAATTCTAGAACATACTCTCACTCCCTGGAATCTATCAGAAAAGGCCATCAACACAATGCATTTTATGTAAAGGAGGCAAAGTGGTGGTCTTGCGTGAACTGGGAATATTTAGCTAGGAAGAGAGAAGGCAAAAAGGAAAATGGTAATTATCTTGGTATAGCCAAGGAATTGGCACCTAGTTTTAGTCTCGATTTCCAAAGAGAAGGAATGGTTTCACATTCTGGCACAAGCTACTTACTAGTCGTGTGAGCACAAACGAGCTTAACCTCAGTTCTCATTTGAAAAATGTCGGATTTTATTATCCATCTATATCTGTGTGGTTTAAAGAGTAAAACAAGGCCATGTTAAGTACCTAGTACAGCCATTTAACAAAAACTATAGTACGTGCCATGAAACCATCACAGTGGATTCAGAATTATACTATACAAAATGTCGGTTTGTTTGTTGATGGTCAAAAAGGCAAAGAAAAACATGGCTTTGCACAGCACTGTGTTATCCTTGTGCAAGACACATCACCCTGCTCATTGGTCAGCTCCATACGGCAAGATGTGTCTGTTTTTCACGAAACCATCCTTAGAGTTAACACAATACCAGACACATAAGAAACACTTTAAGGCTCTATTTGAGTTTTGTGATTTTATACAAATCCTGTGCCTCCCAGATGCACCTTAGAAGAAAGCCGCACACTAATTTAGAAACACATGTGGCTATTTTTAGTCAATCCTAAGTAATATTCCCTCTGAGAAGTATTCTGCTTCCCTACAATTATTACACTGAGTAATGCCTTATGTTCTGATAACCCGTCCCGTAACAGGCATGACTGTGACGAGAGAGAGGGCAATTCATTTAGACTGGCTTCTGTTAGATCTGGCTGTTGGAGACAATGCCAGCGATTTTATTTTTGGTCTATTAGTAAAATGACAGCACTAATTCATTTCACAGAGGAACCAAACAGCTGTCAGATGGCAGTGAGCATCACAGTGCACATATTACAATTTAGTTATGCTGAGCAGGGTTTTTTCCACTGGCACCGTTGTATACTGTAAAGTGCTCAAGTCCCTTCCAAATGGTGCAGGTAACTGTCATAGCACATCTTCCCTCAGATATTACAATTAAAAACAGTGTAAACTATTCACAATTCTAGTTATTGATTCAAGTCACGCAAAATGACAAATTTGAGGAACAGATAAGTGACAATTAGATGATCCACAAAACTGACCCCACCCCCACCACCGCAACCTCATAAAAATAAGATCCCAGTAGCTACGACTTTCTGGTAAATCTCCTCCTAACCATCCTCTGGGCAATAATGAGATGAAAATAAGGACTTTGATTAGTTGGTATTACATTTCACTCTAAGAAGTTTAAGGAGAATAGCATCACGTCCACTGCAGGTATGCGAGCTTCTGAGAAGAAAGCAAAGATACAAAGGAAACTGTTGGAAGTCTGGGATTAGACACACAACAGGAAGTGCACTCATGCCTGTTGGCCATAAGCAAGTTCTTGTGTGTCCAAATAATATTACAGAATGTATTCATTGCCAACTAAAAAAAACTAATTTACTGAAACTCCTGAGTCATCAGGTGTTTGCTGAAGGTGACTAACTAAGCTGTCCTGTCAGTTACAACAAAACTACTAAACTGGCCATTGTAGACACAGCTCCTCTTAATGTCCACAGACTTTTTCTACTGTGTACTGAGGGAGTGGGTTAAATAATAAAACAGAACTGACATAGAAAGAAAGAGTATCTTGCTTCCTAGAGAAGGAAAACGCTCTAGCTTAGAGTTGGGGTCCCCTATGATGGCCTCTGGTCACCTGTATTTGTTAATAAAGTTTTATTGGAACATAGCCACACTCACTCAGTTAAATACTGAATATGCTGCTTTCATACTGTAGCAGCAGAGTTGGGTAGTTGCAAAGCCAAAAATACTTATAATAACTCTCTGGCCCTTTACAAAAACAGCTTGCTAATCCTTCTTAGAGTGATCACACCTGAATTCCAATTCTTCTGTCCCCAGGATGTCAATGTAACATTTGAGAAATTACCTTACCTTTTGAAGTAACTATATAGGAATAAAGTCTGTACCTATAGTGTCCTAAGGATTAAATGAAAACTAGTGTATAATAACACCTTTTTTAAAACTATGATTTAATAAGCTAAACAGCATCTCATATTGAGATTGCTGAAAACTGAAACAATTGAATACATTGTGGCTAAAATAAATCTAAAGTATGTTGTAAAATGTTAATGTTGTATGTAATATTGTAATTTAATGTTGTATTTCATAGTAATGTTGTATTTAATTCATTATTTAAATTCAGAGTCCAAATTGTGCTAATTTTATATAGTTGTTTATAAGACATGATACTTCATGTAATTTTTAAGGAACTTCAGTAATACATACATGAGGATTAATTTTAAACACAGGTTTATTAGTTCCTTTGATTTTGTGAACTTAAGTAATACAAATACAAATTTTTCACTACACTAATAAAAAGCTCTAGCTGTGCCTGTGATTCATGCATCTAAACTTTTCTTCCAAAGGAAAAAAAATGTCAAGTAAATACATAAATTTTGATACACACGTCAGTATTGTGGCATATGGGAAGGTTTTGAGTAAGTGTGAAAGTCTTAAAAATGAAAAATCAGATGTGGAATGTTGAAATCCCATCTTTATGAGTTAAGATGGATAACACATCCAAAGCTGCAATGTGTTCAGCGTCTTATTCCTGCACAGATTCCCCCATTTGTTACCCTCCTACACCCAGGCAAAATTATAGGAGAAAACTGAAACGTCCCCACACACCAGCTGTCCACTCACCCTCCCTTCTCGCCTGCCCAAATGTAGTTTTCCACTCCATTATTCTAATATTTAAGACCATGTTTTACAAAAAATATATGCTTGATTGGAAAAACAAAATCTGAACGGAGAATATATAATATTTTATTAAAATGACTACCAAAGCTTAGTCAGATGTGTACAAATTAGTGTTGCAAGTTGACAGTCCCTGGGCCACTCCTCTTTCATTCACGGGTTTTTTCTCCCCACTCCCTCTAGAGCAGGAAATAAACATAAGGTTATATTATGAAAGAACCAATGCCAAAATGTCTTCAAGGAAGCTAGTTAAAACAAACTGGGAAGCTATCTCAAAAGGGCATCTCATCCTCTGCTGTCAAGAAGTAGGTATGTTAGCCTATTAAAGTAGGATTATCCATGATCAGTTTGTTTAAAAAAAAAAAAAAGATTTGGGAGGATACAAATAATTGCATATATTATTAAGTGTCTTTATTTGGAAGCTTAATTTCAGTTCTATATCTCATTCTTCTGATCAATGCTTGGACATGATCAAAGATGTTTCTTATTTAGGCTTATATTGCTTTGATAAGCACTAAGGAATTAGAAGTGGAATTAAGCAATTAAAACGAGAAATGTTTGATTATGGAAAATGTACCCTCCATATGACACCTTTTCAAGCCGATCAGTAAAATCAATACTTCATTTTGTTGAAACTGAGAATAAACCCAGAATTGACCAACTCTTAGAGTGTGAACTCTGTAGAGGTCAATAGAATATCTATTGCTCAGGTGAGGTTGTAGATGGTCATTTTCTGTCTCCATTTAAAGAAAACAACAAAACAAATGAAGAAACTGCACAATAAAGTTGGAAACTTTTTAGATTAACATACCCTTTGAAAAATATGCTTAGATTTAGAAACACAGATGCTTGTTTAATATTCAGTGACCCATCAACCTTAGGTAGCAAGTCTATCAGAACTGATAATGAATTTACATGTTAAATGCAAATTCAGAAATGGAAATGAACTCTGAATGCCCTGTAGACTGATGTAAGAACTCTGAAGATAAAACAAATATTTGTATCTCTTTTTGCCATTTTGGTGCATATTTAACATTGAATTTACTATATACCAGACAGTGAAGCACTTTTTAAGCTTTATATCTACATACAGCTATAGATTAATTATATTTAATGTAGCATACATATCTTTCACAAAAGAACCTTCAAAGGGGAGACA
>NW_012147930.1:2451620-2456053 GCF_000956105.1 Propithecus coquereli
CTTCTAATGAATTTACAGTGGACTATTCCAGTTGAATCAGAAACTGGATTTATTTGTTTAGCCCTGAGAGTAGATTCAAATCTTTCAGGGATAAACGCACATGAATTAAGTTCACAGACCCAAAATGTAAAATCAAAATGCCAAACTAATGAATTACAGTTCATAGAAACAGTGTCACTATTTACAGTGACACTGATATGACAGTTTTTTTAAATCACTTTAAGCCAGTATGGGAAGTGAAATTATAACTTGAAAGGTGGTTTCTGAAACAAGGAATTGGAACGACAAAAATACGATATAAAATAAGCAACAACAATCAGATAAAAGAACGGTTAATGCTTCAGGTCAACACAGCTTACATCATCAATTGACAGAAGCCATTCTGATCTTTTCATTAGTTATGAGACTCTTAGGAACATGAAGTTTATGAAAGATTATACCCAGAAAAAAACATATATACAAAATTGTGCATATAATTACAAAGATTCATAGAAACTTAGAAATTTCCCATGACTGCCAGATTAAGAAAGTCAGATATATAGAACATAAATAGCTTTACAATGGACCAGAATAATGACAGTCGACTCCCTGCATTCACACCCATAACAGGGAGGGTTGTTCAACAGGGCACAACAGTGTGTTGGCGAAAGTTTCCTCTCCTCATGGCTGAGCTGCAGCGGGCACAGTGCTGCCTCTGGCACTGTGCTCTCACTAGGCTCGGGGAGCTGCTCAAACTAATTCTACCTTTTATTCTTTCATGATGTGTATCAGTAGTCACAGGAAATAGGGAAGCCTTGCTAGACTGGCTAACTTTGCTTCTTTATGGCACTTCTGCATCTTTCCTTTTTTCCCCTCACTGGATTACTTTCAGAGAGTAATAATCATGTCTCTCCTCTGTCTGTGCTTTTAGGAGATGTTACGACTAACAGCAACATTTTTCTTTTTGTAAAATTTTATTTTATTGTAATAATATTAATAACACTTACCATAAGATATACCCTGATAGCAAATGTTTAATTGTACAAGATGGTATTGCTGACTGTAGGTACAAGGTTATACAGCAGATCTCTAGAACTTATGCAATAAATATTAAATATTTTCAAATGTCATGTTAAAACCTTTGATTAGTTCAGATGTACCTAGTGTGGAAAAACCTTGCAGATGGAGAACAAAGAAGGTTCTGGCCCCTATGCTAGGGAAGGCAATGAGAGGGACGCTAGCTCCGATCGCCTCACAGCCATGAAGGGTGTCCTTGCTGAGGGAGTTGAGGGTTTCACAGCCCAGATTACCGAAGTAGTCAGGAGGAATGTAATTCCAGAAGTGTTACATTTGTTTCAGCCTCTGTAACTGTGATAAATCGCAAACAATGCTAACGTGTTGGCTGATGGATGGTAGCTGCTCTTCCTTTGCTACTTTGTTACTTTGTTGCTTTCTGCAGTCGGGAACGTTTCTATCCTGCCAGGTGCATCATGTCTGTTCCACGCTTTAATTCAGGTGGAGTTTGGGTAATCACTTCAAGGGAGAAATAAATCAGTGCTGACATTCTAAATAAAGCTTTGAGCTTGAAGGGTAATAATCTAGCTGCTCTTTTCTAAATCCAGATCCATGTATGTTAAAGGAAAGAAAATTCTGCTTGAGGGATGTGTCAGAGCGAAATGCCAAATCTATTCAGCCAACAAGGAAACACCCTGGCAACAGGAAGCCCCACCTATTCCCAGAGTTAATTACTTAGTGAAATCTGGAATAAAAGGTCTCTGTTGTAGAAGATTCAGTTTTCTCTGGTGAAAATTTACAGAGTATGTGAAAATGTAGGCCATTTTCTTCTCTAAAATAAATGTACAAAAAATAAATAAATGAGTATTAATTCATTTTCAGCGTGTAAGGTTTTAATTGAATTTCTTATATTTAGCCAATTTTGTTTTTGAGAGCATCTTCTTCTCTATATTGTGGATCATAAAATATCTTTGTCTTTACATCATTCCAGTGCTTTTTTAAAAAACATGTGGGTGCATGGGTGTGTTAACTGGATAGAAAATCAAATGCAAATCTTTCATTTGTACTATTGACTCACATTTTTCCTTTTAGGTCGGAATTTTCCTTCAAAAGGAAGTATTATGAACTGGATAAAGTTAAGTTGGGGTATTACAGATTTTTTTTATCAAAAAATATTTTGAATATTGAGTTTGCACCAAATGTCAAGGATTCAAATTTTTCTTAAATTCCATTATTGCCCACAAGGGCACAAAGAAAAATGACCATAAGGTAGGGCATATTAAGTTCCATCTAATGGCTAAAGTGCTTGATACATGGGTATTACATTTACCTAATTATTCAATATTGCAGGATCAATAAACTGTTTAAATCTTCTTTAAAAAGTGCTATTAGGAATTCATAATTCATTTAATCTATGTTTTCCCTCATCTCTCTGCATGTATTTTGGACATCAAGACTATCCTTTAAAAGCTGAAAGGTGATAAAATTATAAAATGGAAGCATACACAAACAAAATGCTACACTTCATTTCATGGTCCAGTGAAACGAACTCAGTCTTTTACTTAAGGATCTCACAGAGTAAGCGTTCTCTTTCCAGGCCCCAGGCTCTCTGAGCTCAGGAGAACCAAGGCTCAGGCGGATCGCCCTCTGATCCCGCTAAACTC
Organism: Propithecus coquereli; assembly: GCF_000956105.1. Classification (NCBI taxonomy): domain Eukaryota; kingdom Metazoa; phylum Chordata; class Mammalia; order Primates; family Indriidae; genus Propithecus; species Propithecus coquereli. Next base: position 2,454,278 of record NW_012147930.1, read on the forward strand.
AGTTTCCAACAACATCATCTTGCCTTGGCAGTGCCTTCTCTGTCAAACCAGACCTCCTATCATTTTTGCTTTTCTCAACACTTTTCCACGTTTCTTCCTCACTCAGAAAGATCCTCCTATTAATTATCTGTCTTCCTCGGGAACGTCTATTCAGGGTCTGACACAAAGTAGGCATTTAGGACATGACCTTCACGAGCACATTCTTCAAGATGCAGCCCAAGCGTCCACTCTGTGACGATCTCTACCTGACCCACGCAGGGCTACGCTTTGCCTTTTTTGTCCGGTCTTGTCAAACCAGCATGACTACTTATTAGCTCCCATTACACTAACGTTCCACTGGATTTTGTCACTCTCCTTCACCCATCCTTGCGAATGGGCAGCATTCATTGCATCTTTGCATTCCTGTCACTTAACTCAGTACCGTGTCCCTGGCAGATGCCCAAAGATTGCTGAGTAAATAACTGAGGGAATAAATGGATGCATAAATCTGTGTGTCCACTTATGTAAGCACATGCATACTGTGTGTATACATAAATATGTACATCATGTGTGTATGAACATGTGTATGTATGCATGTATTTTTGAGTATTTTCATATGTGTGTATACATAAATAAACAACTATATGAGAGGATATATGGTGAGGGGTTTAGAATTATAGCTTCTTAAGATACAGAGACCTGTGTTTAATTTTTGCTTTTACTACTAAGCAACTGTGGGATCTTGGGAGAATAAATTACTGTAGTTTACTACCTCACTTTCTTGATCAAATAATAGTAGATAATTTTGCTTTACTTATAGAATTCTTGAGAGGATTTAATAAGAAAATGCATGTAAGAGTTTTACACAGTCCCAGGCATATCTGTATATCTACCTGCCCATCCTTTCTTCCATCATCCGTCCATCCGTCTATCCACCCAGACACACAAACCTTAGTTAGTACAACAGAATGCTATGATTGATAGAATTAATGATTTTAAGGCAAAACAATTCCTTTAGAATCCAATAAAGTCCCTTATAACATCTTCATGGGCAGTCGCTTTTCCCATTCCAACAAATGAGCTATTTATTTTATTTGAAAACCTGTTTCCTGCCATAAGCAAAACTTTGCTATTTACTGATAATTGAATTCCTCCTCCCTCTACCTCCAGTATTTATTTATTAAAATGCCTTTTGACAGTTTCAGATTATTATAGATTTTATGAATAAAATGTAAAGTCAATATATGTCAAGATAGCACCTTGGGAAGCTGAGTTAAATGTTGAATGTGTAAAATTAGTACTTTATGATTAACATATTTGATAGATATTTTTGTGTTTAAGAGTCTTCTCTTTCATAGCTACTATGTGAGTCATCATATTTAATGGAAGCTTAATGAGAACTGATTCTTACCATTTCTTATCAGCTGTGTTTAAACCAAGAATACAATTTAATCTTTCTTCTTCCTTGCCAATTTTAGTATTACAATTATAAATATCTATATCAAAAACACATATTGTTTTCATTAATATTTCTTTCAAGACCTGTCATCCCAATGACAAGGCCTTTGTCAATTGTTCAAAGTAAATTGGTTCACAATCTATGGAATTGCCATATACTATTGAGAAATGATCCTATACAAGGCAAGTATTGATTCTAGTGAATTAACATTGGACTCTATTTTGATTCACAGAGTTGCTGCTTTCTAGCCAAATATAAGTTGTATTATATAGAAACATTTTATTTTTGACAAAATACCAGATCATACAAAACAAAATCAATTTGAAAGAAAACTTATT
>NW_012147930.1:2458328-2460729 GCF_000956105.1 Propithecus coquereli
AGACTCTATTATAATGTTAGTATTGAACATCTAGATTTCACAAAAAGCTTTTCCACATATCCAAACTTTTTTCAAAAACACATTTAACTGAACTTATGACCCTATTCACTTTTCTAGTCACTTTCCCAATTGGTTTTTTTTTTAATAACATCCAAATATTTTTCCAACAGGGACAATCTCACCCATAATTTTTATTTTACCATCATGACAACTAGTAAAACCAACAATAGCCCAGAAAGATTTGATAGGATTATTCATTTGGCAATCACTCAATGGCAACAGAGTTTCTATAAAATTAATCTTAGGAAATCCAGCAAAATGTGGTATTCAGCTATCAATTTGTCAGAAAGGGGAGGAAAATTGCCAAGTTTTCTAAAATGTAGAAGCATTATCTATCTTCTGAGAAAATACATACGTTGATCCAACAAAATATGCTTCACAGGTAGCTAGTATAGATTGCTTTGGAGATACTTTTGTAATGTTATGCAGAAAGAAATTATGTGAATTTAGAGTTTGTAGGAAGTGATACGTAAGTATAATAAAATTTGAAAGTTCATAGCACCTGTTGATCTTAAATTAACCTGTTGTTTTCCAAAGATTAATATATTCCTTGATAGTCAGTAATACCCTTTAACCATGTTTAGCCACTGATGTTTGATTATGTACAAATTCAGTGTCCTGAAAGGCATTAGGGTCAGAGTAGTTTGCAATCCTTGCATCATTCCACACATAACTTTAAATGAAAGGATAAATCGATCTGTTTATACATCTGTGCAAAGATATCAGTTTATTCTCCTCTCTTCTGATTATTACACTATAGCTTAGCTCAGTTGCACTAACCACATGTACATTTTAAGTTTTTACAAAGAGTGAATTTTGCCCAAGTGCACTGAGTATTCAAATAAGAATACGTAGACGTGACTTAAAGAGAATAAGGTCCAACGTAAACTGTGTGGGTTATAAATAGGGGCTGGCTCTGTATCTCTATCCATAGTTTTTCTTTTATTTTATTTTAATCTACAGGCACCAGGGTTTATTTGTGTTAAAAATAATAGCTCTTGTATTACATGTAAAGGAAAATTTAAAATCTCTATGCAAATCAAGACTAAATTAGACACACCAAAGCCTTTAATGTATTAACATTCCATTTCTTAACATCTAATGCTTGAAACGATCATTTCCTCTATCAAAGCATAATCTCTGTTTTATTTTTTAATTTTCTGCCGAAAAGCAGCTTAATGATAGCAATACCCCAAAGGTATCTATGCACAAAATCTGAAGTCATAAAAACAAATAAAAGAAAATCCCTATGCCTCGTATGATCAAACAATAGTAAAAGCAAATTAATTTTCTCAATTAATTAAAATTTTCAACTTTGACAACAAAACCTCAAGTAATGAAATTTTCGTTATTTAAACACTGACTAGCAGCATTATTGTCCAACAAAATTTTTAATAAAACTCTTCTGCATTATAAATAAACTCTTCACCACCTAAGAGGGCTACTAATTTGCATTCAAAGTTTTTAAAACGTATCCATTGCAAGTCAACACAAAGAAAATCCAATCAAGAAAAGTTTTACCAATAAAAGAAAATGATGAATACATTTTGTGCCAGAAAATTTCATAATTTTAGCAAATAGCATTATCCAATTTTCAATATAGTGCACAAAAGTCAAATTCTAACAACATGAAACCATCTCTGACATAGCAGCTTTGTTTTTCATTAAAATATTTTATCCAGATTAGCACAGGTTAGATCATGTGGACAGTGAATATGTGCAAAATGCAGGAAATCTCCTACCTTCATACAGTGCTTTAAAGCCTTGGGCGCTCACAGCAAAGTCTGTCGTGAACCACAGCGTGAGGATAGATCCTGTGCTCACTATCGAGGACGGTAGCTGAAATCCCGATAATCTAAATTTGAAAAAGGTATGAATATAGTTAAAAAGCATGATTTGTTAAGGAAGCTTATTGATGAAGTCATTTAATAACTCTTTTAACTGCGTTATATCAATTTCGAGTATGCCATTAAACAATTATATAGTCATACACAGGGCTTCACTATGTAGGTGAAATTAAACATTTTGAAGGTTCAGAGTTTGTTTATTTAAATAGCATTTGAGAAAATTCCTTCCTGAAGGAATTACACAACACATCATTGTCTTAAACTAAGCGTACGGAAGATGACACAGCAATGCACAGTCATCCTTATACATGCTACACAAAACAATATGATTTTCCATGTGTTTCTGAGTCTATTCTTTTCCTTCTAAATTATTAGGTAATGGGTTGTCAAATCTCATATTTAATGTGCTGAGTCTTAAAATATAGAATAATTCTATAAATGCTAACATGACATGCTATTTTGTTTTTCAGTATAAATAGCCATTGCATATCAAA
>NW_012147930.1:2460779-2462278 GCF_000956105.1 Propithecus coquereli
GATTTAAATTATTAAAGTCAATGTATGAAAAATTTACTAAATAGTTTATGAAACATTTGAAATGATATTCAGAAAAAATAAAGATGTGCATTAACAAAAATTGCCATTAAAATAAATATGAAGACTTCAGAAACAAAATAACATTTTGACTCCAAGAGTGTTTATAATATACTCATTAGTGTTTCTAACATTTAGTTTACTTTGTCACATGAGAAAAAGCATTAGAAAATGAAACATTTCCTTTTAAACCATGAATAAACGGAAGAAGCATCATGGCAAGAGGTTCTTTGTGCATAAACTTTACAGATCATGTATCACCAGGTCCATATGTTCTCTTTAAAGTCTTCAAGTCTAGTGTTCGTCACACCTTCATCTCACAACAATTTTCTGACCTCCTTGATGATGTTTTTCATAAAAACATCATCAAGGTTAATTCTTTTTAAATAATTGAGATTTTGATGAAAGAAGATAGACAAATATTAATAATACATGAATGAATATAATTTATGTATATAGCACTTCAAAATTGGGCATGAATAGGAATTTGGATATTTATCTCATTGTAAATTATACATCCTCCCCATACTTTCTGTTACAAGTTTATTAAAGATACTTATGCAAATTATTTGGGTCACAATGAAGAATCATGTTCAAGGATGGAACTAGCAAATAAAATATTACAAGAGCACTCTAGTGTAAGTTAATAACTTTGATTTTATTCTCTATTTACCAGTTAAAATGGGTTGATTTCACCAAGAATCTATAAAACTACTTGCTAAGATTTGCTACGGTCCATGTTCAGAAAGTTAACTATCATCTGGGATTGATATAGTGTAGAATTTATAAATGTTTCCATTTGATTTCTAGAGTTAAATTCAATGACTGAATATACCAATTAGAATATTTTATTATTTCCATACTCATTATGAAGTTTAATATTTCCATATATGAATAATTATGTAAATAATATCTATCCCAAAGTACTGTCAGAAAACACTTGAGTTCAGTGCCCAGATAATGTGTGTTGCTAGGATTATCATTTGTAGACAGATCTTGGATGTTTGGAAAATATCCTCGATTCAAGCTAATTAATTCAAATTTAAAAAATTAAATGAAAATCTGATTGTACTAAATAACTCCCAATATTAATTGAAAGAAAACTAGCACTTTAAGGACAACAGAAAATTATTTTTAAAAACAATTTAGTATTTTTTGTCTAAATTCAATTTCCTTTAGAGGTCTTGGATAATGCATCAAAATTTTATTATATTATTTTGCTCATATAAATTATGTGATGGGCAGTCTCTTCAAAATAAAGAATTATGAGAAAGAAGAAAATTGGAATTGCCAAAAGATGAATGTTCTGATTCCAAAACAATTTTAGATATTTTTCTGACCAATATCATTGGTTCTGCTTGCATTGGCATATTTTATGCACTGTTCTTTTTTCTTTTTTTTTTTTTTTTTGTCAAACCAGCATGACTACTTATTAGCTCCCA
>NW_012147930.1:2465311-2490947 GCF_000956105.1 Propithecus coquereli
CTCTTACTAATTCCTGGTTTTAGATGGCCATAGTCTATTGCCAAATCGTAATTTCTTATAAATCAATTTTAAACTCATTTTCCTAATCAAAATATACATAACAAATTGTGTGTGTGTTTGTGTGTGTGTGTATAAACATCTGTGAGCTCAAACAAGAACGTGGTACAAATCCATCTAGCTAGTTAATTCTATTTTATTCATGAAGTGGTGTTTTTCAGCTGGATCCAGAGCAGCACTCATAGGGAAAGTAAGACCAGCACAGCAAAGGCCCAGGGAGACGGGCCGTGAGCCGTCTACAGGGCAAATTAATCCTGAGACTGTTCTAGGTCTATGACAGGTCAACCAAAACAAGAGTCCCAAGAAGACTCAGATTCTGTTAAAGGGCTTATATTTTCATGTCACAAAACCCACATGCTGGCTTGTCCTTTCTCACCCTCCTGTGTCCTCCCTTCTTTCTTCCCTGTCTTTTGGTTCATCACCTTTTCTCTCCAGCTCAATCCGTAGCTCCATGAGCATTCTCACCTGCTCCCAAATGGTATTCATCTTCGTGAACTACTCTATCTGCTCTCTGCTCTTTTATTCTGTTTGATTTCCTAAAAAGCAGCATTTGTTCCTTTTACTTTGCTCCAACTGGATGCCAATCCCACACCCAGATAGTCCAGTCACATGAAGAACTAAATGACTGAAAAGTTGGAAAAGAAACCACTGTTTATCATCCGCCAAACCAGCAGAGACTTTGCTATGTGGTTTGAATGTTGTCTAATACAACACAGGAAACAACTCCACGAAGCAGACATTGCTTCCACAGAGGAAAATCAACAACACTGAATTTAGAGTCCCTTGTGACTGGAAACCAGCAAGAATACAGAAATCACGACCACCATCAAGACGACAGGATTTAATCAATATCTACAGGACACTCTACTCAACAGCAGCTGAATACGCATTTCTTTCAAGTGCCCACAGAACATATACCAAGATTTACCATATCCTCGGCACTAAACAAACCTTATCACATTTAAAAGAATTGAAATCATGCAGAGCATATTCTCTGAGCACACCGGAATCAAACTAGAAATCAATAAGAGAAAATTGACATAAAAATATCCAATTACTTGGAAACAAAAACAGCCTAGTTCTAAACAATCCATGGATCAAAAAAAATGTCTTGAGGGAAATAAAAATATACATAAACTGAATGAAAATGAAAATACAACATATTAAAAATTTTAAGACTCAGCTAAGAAGTGCTGAGAGGGTAATTAGTTGCACTGAAAACATACATTTAAAAAGAGGAAAACTCTCAACTCCATAATCCAGGCTTCCAAATCAAGAACCTAGAAAAAGAAGAGCAAAATAAACCTAAAGCAAACAGAAGGCAAAAAATAAGAAAAGATCAGCACAGAAATCAATGAAATTGAAACAGAAAACAATAGAGAAAGATAATGAAACCAGAGATGATTCTTTGCCAATTAATAAAATTGGCAAACATCAAACAAGACTGACAGAAAAAAGTGGGGGTTTCAGAAGGTACAAATACTCAATATTAGAAATGAAACATGAAAAGATAATAAGGTAATAAGAGGCTACTACAAAAACTATACATACATAAATTTGGCAACTAAGATAATAATATGGGCCCCTTCCTCAAAAAATACAAACTACGACAACTTACTAAAAGAATAAAAAAATAATGTGAATAAACTTATTAAAACTTTCCAAAAATAAATCACCAAGCCCACATGGTTTTACTGGAGAATTCTACCAAACATTTTAAAGAATTAACACCAATTCTACACAGTCTTTTCCAGAAAATAGAAGTAGATGAAACACTTTTCTACTCATTTTTCTGGCATGGTAGTACCTTTTCCTCTGGATTGAATTCTTCTCCTCCCAACAATTCATATATTGAAGCTCTAACACCCAATATGACTGCATTTTAAATAGGGCTTTTAAGGTTAAATAATGTCAAAAGTGTCGGACTCTGATCCAATAGGATTAATGTCCTCATGGGAAAAGGAAGAGAGAAAGATCTCTTCACAGGCATACACTAAGAAAAGTCCAGGTAAACACAAAGCAAGAAGGTTGCTGTCTACAATTCAGGAAGGAAGCCCTCACCAGGAAGTGACCATTCTGGCATCTTTGAAAATCAAGCAGGGAGAAGAAGGGAGGAGGGAAAGGTCAAATACCCACCTAACAGGTACAATGAACACTATTTGGGTAGTGGGTACATTTATAGCCCTGACTAAAGCCATGTATAAAGAATATCTGTACCCCCTTAATATTTTGAAATAATAAAAAAAGAAAATGTCAAGGAATCTACAAGAAAATTCTTAGAGCTAATACACGAGGTCAGATACACAGGATACACAAAGAACATACAAAAAAATTCAACTGAATTTCTGCATACAAGCAATGTACACATGAATGCCAAAGTTAAAAATACAACATAATTTACAATAACTCAAAAAATTAAAAGCTCAGGTATAAATCTAACAAAGCTTATACAAAAATATACACAGGAAACCACACAATACTGAAGAAATAAATCAAAGGAAAACTAAATAAATGGAGGGATATGCCATGTTAATGGATTGGAAGGCTCAATATCGTAAAGATGTCAATTATCCCCAAAATTCATATATAGGTTTGAACATACTTTCTATCAAAATCCCAGCAAGATTTTTTGTAGATATAGACAAGATTATTCTAACATCTATAAGGAAATGCAAAAAAAAAAAAGAAAAAAGCAAAAACAATAGAATAGCCCAAACAATTTTGAAAAAGAAGAATAAAATAGGAGGAAGAAGTTTACCTGATATCAAGACTTATTTTATAGCTACAGTGATTAAGACCATCTGGTATTGACAGGTTGGCAAAGGGATAAACTCATAAATCAATGAATCAGAACAGAGCACCAGGAAATAGACCTACACAAATATGCTCAACATATTTTTGACTGAAGTCCAAAAGCAATTCAGTGGAAAAAATTTAAAAAGTTCTAATGGATCATTTGTATGTCCACAGGGGGGGAAAAAAAAGCCTAGACTTAAGTCTAACAACTTATATAAAATTTACCTCAATAGGGATAACAAACGTAAATATGAAATGTAAAACTGTAAGACTTTTAGAAAAATCATAGGGGAAAATCTCCAGCATCTTTGGTTAGACAAAGAGTTTTTAGAGTTGACACAAAATTATCATCCAGAAAAAGAAAAATTAATAAATTGGACTTCATAAAAATTAGAAACTTTTACTCCGTGAAGGACCCTAATAAGAGGATGAAAAGACATGCTACATACTGGGAGAACATATTAGCAAACCACGCATCTGACAAAAATCGAGAATCTGGAATGCATAATGATCTATCAAGATTCAACAGTAAAAGAATAAAAAATTTAGTTAGAAAATAGCCAAAAAGCATGGAGTCCTATCACCTAAAGGATGTATGTATAGATGGCAAATAAGCAATGAAAAGATGTTCAACATGACTAGATATTAGGGAAATGCAAATTGAAACCACAGGGAAATACACTACACATCTATCAGAATGGCTAACATAAAAATAGCAACACCACCAAATGCTGGCTAGAATACAGACAAAATAGATTGCTCATATGTTGCTAGTGGAAATGTAAAACTGTAACAGTCACTCTGAAAAAGTTTGACATTTTCTTTAAAAACTAAACATGATACTACTGTGTGATTAAACAATTGTTCTTGGCATTTACTCCAGAAATTCTTATGGTGATTGAAAGTATTTTATATCTTCACTGCATCATATGAATATCCTAGTACTTTTATTGTACAATAGTTTTGAAAAATGTTATCACTGGGGAAACTTATAAATGTTACATAGAATCTCTGCATAATTTTTTATAACTACATATGACTATATAGAATCTCAAATTAAATAGTTTAATAAAATGCATTGAAAAGGTTGAGAGAGAGAGGTACTCAAGAAAATATTAACAATGATTAAAATAATCAATTTAGTGCAAAACCAAAAAAATAGTATTATTTTTAATAACAGAACATTCTCTCATTAAGTTCCAAAAATAAATTGAACAAAAACTGTTGAGGATTATTTCGTTTAGTAATCACCCATTTTGAAGTTTTAAATACCAACTCATATAAGTTTGGGTATCAGATAATGTGATAGCACTTTTAAATGAATACAATTTTGTATCCTTTTTAATTAATGAGTTTTATAAAGAATTGTGATTCGAAGGGACATGGTGAACTCTATTTGTTCAGGAAAAAGTAGTGAGACGTTAAGCGTTCTTAAAAACAATGACCACTTTTGGGAGGTTTGGGGGAGTTAACATCCATAAGTTTAGGCGAAATATATACATGTGACGTGTGTTCAAATAGCTGAAATGGAAGGGACTCATTCATGTTTGAGCGAAAAAGGATGGACTCTGACACTGGTTGGAGGGAGAAGGATGAGTTTATATGATAGATCATAAAGAACTTTCAAAGCTAAATTTGTGGTTAAATGTTTACAGCCATTGCTCCATCACACTAGCTCAGAGTGAAGAGTTTTATAAGAACAGATAGTGAAACTCGCTCTTTGGTGGCTCTGCAAATATGCTATTGAGGACGCTCTGTAGTACATCCCCAACTAGCATCCTTTGCGTGAGCACTCTTGGGATAGATTTCATTGCTGTCAAACTGCCTAATTCTGTTTGAGGAATCCTTGTTTCTTATGAGCAACTGGTTTATTTGTAGCATCCAGTAAATCATGGCATCCGCTCATGTTTTCCTCTTAGCGTTGACTAACAGAATACCTAGAGCCAAATTTTTGGCCTTTCCTAAGCAATGAATACACTTTTATAATGACCTCACTCCAGATTCCATTCATTTGTATTTCTTCTAATTCTTTTCTTGCTGCCATCCATGTATCCTTGTATCTTTGTAACCCACCTTGTTTCTCGTTACAATGAATCCAGGTATTAATAAAGTACTAAGTCAATGAAAGTAGGAAAGAAAGATCCATTTTTCTCTATCAAACCTACAAATCACCTACAACATAGGAACATCTGACCTATTTCTTGTGGCTCAGAAAATTAGTATTTCATAATTTTAAAGTGATGGCTTGTTTAAACCACGTTAAGATGACTGAATGGCAAATATAGTCACAAATACATGTCTTTCTGTCCATGGTTTTATTTCCTGCCATAATTTTGCCTAAATAGATCAAGCAGGTATTACTACACAGTCTGGCTGATGTGGGCAGCAGGTGGCCCCAAAGACAAGGTGTGAGAGGGTCCATTTCACCCAGAGGGGAAGTCTGCCCTCGCCTCCATGACAGGTCACTGTGGAAAGCCACCCTATACCCTTATTCAAAACCTTAGGTTTTTATCCAAAGCCATCATTGAATCATTTTGAGGAGGGAGAGAGAATTCTTAGGAAATGGAATTTGGTGTGAGAACAGTGACAAGAAATCAATTTCATTTTTAGTTAAAAAAAGTATAATGTCAGTCCAAACATGCCTGTATTTTTTTTCGAGTTGCATCCCTGCTGTCCTATAGAATCCCATTTACTATATTTTCTACTGGGAGAAAGCAATTTCCCTCTCACATCTAGCAACCTGGGTAAATCAGAGAGCACACCTGTCAAACATGAGTGATTGTTAGGTAAAGTAGGAACGAATTGTGGCAGCGCTTCTGTATTTCAGGTACATGTTAATTCTGCAGAAACATGAGCTTCAGAATTGAACAAGCTTATTCTTCTTCCATCTTTCAAGAAGTGACCAGGATAAATTGAACACAGAAATAGATCCAAAATGTTTTCTACTATGCTATAAATCAAGACATTCAAATCACCAATATCACTGTAATAATCTTCAAGGTCAGAAGTGGTAATTGCTAAAGGGAAAAAAAATAAGCAAATTCAGTGAAAAGCTAAGTAGTAACCGAAGGCCAGTATGAACGGAGTTTATTTCACATACGTTAATAAGGGAGTCATTGCTCCAGTAAACACAGGTGCACTTTAAAATTACACATTGTACATACTACACAATCTGTAGTGTTTGTTGTTTGAAAATATCAAATTTCTTTAAAACTTCAGTTTAGTTAAAATGTCAAGTGCACATTTTAAGTAAATTAGGAAAAAACATCACTAAGTTAAATCTCTTCCCACAAAATGTAATTGCTTTAAAGAAAATCTCTGTGAAGCCAAATGTTGCCAAATTCATATCAATAGTCAATATTCGATAACTGCACATTTCCCCCATTTGCAATATGAGTATCCTCATAATATAACTTATAAAAGGCATGGCCTACCATAAGGAGTGAGATTAGAATAATGTTAATAACATAGGAGTTAGAAATGATCTTAGAGAGTAATTTATTCAATGTTTTACCAATGAAATTAATTTCCTCAAAAAGTGTTTTTTCAGCAAGATACTATCCAGGGCTTGTCTAAATGCCTCCAAAGCTGAGAAACGAAGATCCCACAAGGCACCTAATTCCTCTATTAACTAATAATCTGCTTAAGGTTTTCGAAATCCATCTCTCTCTGTTACGTTCAACCATTGGTCCCATTATATATTATTTGGAATAGTTTCCATACCATGGTATAAAATATGAGGCTTAATGTTTTCAAAACTATTCATTTTGTGTGAATATCATTATTTTGAGGTGTATTACCTCTACAATTGCTTTATTTGAGCCTGAATCTTACCATATATTTAGTTTGAAAAACAATATTGGATAATCAGAATCGATGTTTCATTCATTCAAAGTATTTACCAGACATCTGCTAAAATGTATATTCACGGTTAACACATTGTCTGCTTCCAAAAAAGTGAAGGTAGGAAAATAAATAGGAATATTCTTGTAGTAAATAAATCAGGATAATCCACATGCATGTTTTATAGCTGCTATTATACCTTCTAACATTGTCCAGATTTGATGGCTGGGGCAGTAGGGGGATATTGTGATGTATAAAAGTTATTGATAACAGTTGAGTATTTCAACAAAATATGAAATTTGTTATACTCCCAACATATCCTAACTTCCATTTTAGTGTTTTAGAAAAAAAAATAGAAGGGTACTATCTGGGAATAAAGTATCATCAACTTAGAGATGTAGGTATAGCTCAAACATTGAAAAGGTATATATTAAAAATTTTTCAAAATGTGTTTTCCAAATCACCAAAATATTATGTAATTATATTAAAATAAAGGAAGACTGCCTGTAAATAAAAGGAACTATTTTTGTAATGTAAACAACAACCTCGTGACTGAGGAAGACAAAGATTAAATTCTGGATGGTATATCCATACCCTGGACAATCAAAACACAGAATGTATTCTGTAATTTCAGAAGTTGTAAGTCTGTGGTTATTGGGCTAGTGTTTTCTCCAAACAGTAACTATTTAATTATTTTCTAAAAGTTATTCACCGTTGTGTTTTAGAATTCATCCATGATTGTTTGTAGGTATAGGAAGGTTTTGTTAGAGTAGAATTTTAAAGTAGGCAGGGGAATTAGGTTCTATTAGATATCAGATGTTTCTGCTTTTTATGTTATAGAGGAAAGAAATCATTATTAGAGATATCTGGTGACTCAGTAAGGCTCACTTGCTCTGGGGATAGGGACAATCTGGACAGCAAGATGTGATCATGTCCCTGGGAGAACTCATATAGACAGAAGATCCCCAGAGAGATTGGGAGATCTGAGAGTGGAGGTGGCCATGACTTCTGTTGCAGGAAAAGTCCTGGAAGGTCACCATCCTTATGGAAAGTCCTCTTAGACAGTACAGGGTAGTAACAATGGAATCTATACAACGGGACATGTCTAAGTTCAAACATGTCTATGATTCCAGATCAGTGTGCAAGGACTGCAAGGGGGAAAGGGGGTGCCTTTAAGGTCCTGAAATCATGAGATCAGGACCTTTCTGAGCAGGTCCAGATGGTGGTGGTAAACGACCGGATGCACAGGTGCAATGAGTTACATCGCAGATGGTGTCAGGAGAAGGCAGAGGCTGAACTGATGCCAGATGTCTCTTCAACCCCTAGTGTTTTGGGGTCACATAACAGCCCCAGACAGAGATACCATCCAGGGAAGATGGAAACAACCAGGTAAAATTGGAAAAGACTGAATTGAACACACACACACACACACACACACACAGTGAAGTGGCTCAGTACACCTAGACTTTACCAGATAAAAATTTCTGCCATAATTTGGAAAGAGATTCAATGTAGATATTACTGTAAATTCCATTTAAAAAGTTATATATATTTTTTACATCTTAACTTTTAGCCTTTGAAAATATTACCTATTAAATTTATTTATTTTTCTGTTCTGTTGAACATACCACTAATTTGAAACAATAATATAAAACATATAAATCTACTCCCAATATCAACTTTAATGATATATTTTTACTATAATATATAAATCATATATATAGGTGTAAGCTATTGTACTTTATTTTTTTTTAAATGTGTTGAATTTTAAACTCAGGGAGCATCACTTAATGTAACATCTCTTGGGCACAGATTGAGTTAAATACCTTCTACTTTCTTTCAATTTTTTTCTGACTCCTTAATATGCCATTTGATTAGCCCAGTAGCAGAGATATTTCAAGTAGCTACTACACTTGAAGTTTTTCATTGCTACTGTTATTAATAAATTAAAGTTTAAATGTCTTGATTCAAGTCAGACAATTTCAAGCATGAATGTGATGTGTCTACGATGTCTGTTTTCCTTCTCTCTAAAGCATCCCCCACACCTACTTGAGTCTGGCTTGACTCAAAAGAAAAAGCAATTTCTTCATCTGGTTTTATTCCTTTACCATAGCCAACATAGAGTTCCCAACAACTTCAAGTTGTAATTATTAGTAGTCCAAAAACAAGTTTAAAGGTAAAACATTTTGTAAAGTTGCACATTGACAACTGCCTAAGAAAAGGTTCACTTGTACTGCATTGACTTAACCGACAATTATAAACACAACTAGGAAAAAATCAACTTTACACAAAGAAAAATCAGGGCATCTTGTGGTGAGACAGCCGCCTTGCATGGAGGTGTCAGAGCGTGTTTTTCTATTGCCTAGTGCTTACTAGAAAGTCCAGATACTTCTAGTAACTTATTACCGGCCTTGCTAGTAGTCAGTATCTCAGAAGAAATACCTAAATGACATTCTGGTGCCATCTTAAAATGGGTTTTCATACTAATTTCTAAAATAAAAAGTCCATATGCCTAGCAGATGTGTGTATCTGTCTATGTGTAAAGACACAGACATATGTAATTATGTATTTCCTACGATAAACCAGAAAATTTCCTTTTGACACTTTCAGTAAAAATGTGCATGTGTGTTCAATTGCTATAAAAATACACCTACTACAGAAATTTCAGGGCTTTTTAATAATTGATTTTTATTACTAATCCTGGATTAGTTTGAAATTTGATTATTTTTGTTGTTTACTTAATAATGATTATGTATATTTAGAGTGTATGAAATAATATTTTGATGTACATATACATAGTGACATGATGACTATTGTCAAGCTTTTTGCATGTCTATGAAGAATGATATGTATAACTGAACAGAGCTTTTAAAAATAAGAAATTGAAAATCTTGATTTGAAAAATACAGTGGAATAATATGATGCATAGTTAACTTAGTCATCAGATGTTCTTCAGAGAGATAGATATTTACCCTCTAAAAGGATTATGGCTGTGGTACATGAATATGTTTGGTTATATTTTGAAAACATCATGAGATTTCAAGTAGTTCTCTCACTTCTTGATAAAGAGAATTCTCTAATTTCTCCTCATAATTTTGGTTTCATTATTCTTCAAAAGTTCTTTGTGTGTATATCTGTGTGTATACCCATATGTGTTTGTATACACACAGATGCACACATCTTTATATATACACATGTACATATACAAAATATATCTCTATTGGATGAAGAAAAAACAGCTTTCTTCACATCAAAATGTTTTTTAAACAGTGGCTAAGCTTGGCCCTTTACCAATTCCTCCTAGCAATTGGGAAAAACAGATTAGCTTATACAATTTGTAGAATCCAAGTTAGATCAGAAAGCTGCAAAAGGATAGGTTGCATTGCATTACAGAAGACTTGGTACACATTGTGGAGGAGGCAGACAAAATGCAGGTTTGGAGGCTAAATGGAAGAAAAGAATGAACACAGAGACCTGCCCTTCATACTGGGCACTCCAAGAGCTGGACCCCAAAATTCCAAAGGAATAGAAGCTCAGGGAGAGCAAAAAGATGCTCACTGTGGCGCACAGACATACACAGAGGCCCCAGAAT
Organism: Propithecus coquereli; assembly: GCF_000956105.1. Taxonomy (NCBI): domain Eukaryota; kingdom Metazoa; phylum Chordata; class Mammalia; order Primates; family Indriidae; genus Propithecus; species Propithecus coquereli. The sequence continues at coordinate 2,475,600 of NW_012147930.1, forward strand.
ACCTATAGCATGGAAGTGCTCCTTGAATATGTCTTGGAATACCCCCATGCTCTCACTGACTTAGTGAGAACGCCTTTTCCATTCAGTTAAGTTATATGGAATGAAGGCGTCATCTGCGTTTCTGGCCATGGCTCACGACCCCAATCAGTGGTCACCTGGCAGGCAATGAAATCGAGGAGGTGAAGGAGAGAAGGCACCCTAAGATTCAGCCCTCATGGACTGCTGTCCCACTGGGATGTGGAACCGCAGGTGACTGCCAGATTTTTCACAGTCAGGTACAAAGAATAAATGCATTTAAAATTTTTAAATGTTGGTCAAGGAAATTAGGTTTTTTAATAAAACTAACTGTGCTGTCCCACAAAATTAAGTCTATATCACAATCCACCCCAGGTATGCCCCCTCTGGTCTCTTTCCTAAGTGAGGTAGATGGAAGAGGGGAGGAGAGGATGGAGGAGAAATTTTCTAAGGTCACATTTGCTGTTTGGTGCTGAAAAAAAATATTTCAATTAAACCACTGCGTTTAGTTTTGATGTACAGTTTTCTTTCCTAAGAGGCTGACATAACTGAAAACCTCTCAGTTTATTCAAATGTATCATTGTTCATATCATGGTTACTGCACAGTTTACTTTCCCCGCAATCCTGAGAGGAATTTCGTCTGGTTATGGGGATTTAATAGACATGGTGTACCTTAGTTTGCACTAAATAAAAATTTCCTCCTAAGGGATTTCACTCCCTGCTAAACATTACTCTCTAATAAAAGTGCCTCTGGAAAAATAAATATGTTTTCCCCAAATTGTATTCTAGACAAATTTGTCAAGAATTAATTCCACCAATCCTCTTTTTCTATCAATGCACTGAGTTATTTTGGGAAAGTTATTTCATAATTACAGAGTCTATAATACACTATTGGAAACAGAAATCTAGACAGATTTTGCCCCAAGCATGAAATAACATCTTCTTGATGTGACTTTATTATGACAACAGTACAGCAACATTTATAAATGACATTAAAACAGTGACAGCATTTTTCCACTCACAGACGTCATTGTGAATACGTACTACAACCTTACCCCTGCCACACTCGAGCCTCCTACGTTAACAGCTCCTGCCTCACCTGAGTGACAAGGATGCATAAATTGTCTTTCTAGTGCAAAATCCATCAGTAGGATTTTTATATCAAGTTATGCCACTTTTCTATGTTAAGATTTTAGGTAAGTCCTGTGCCACTTTAGAGTGACACACAGGGTTCCTGATTTATTTTCTCTTCTGAGAGTTAGTATATTTAATACTAATCTAACACACAGCAGGGCTGTGAAACATGTGGTGAGATCCTAACTAATTTCTTCAACGGCAAGCTCAGGGAGTAGACAACGGCCCCTGAGAGTTTATTCCAGGTCTCCTTTGTCATGGTCTCAGTAACATTAAGGGAAGAGTAAAATAGTTCAAAGATGTTAAATAAAGATATGCAAATTTATTTCGCTGTGATATCTGACAGAGTATATTTTTAAATTGAGATTTGCTTCTTAATTGTGAACCTAACTTCTATAAAATTGAAACCTTAATCCAGTAGTTGGGTGGAATCTGTGACATTTAGATTGATACACACCCACAAATTCAGAGATTGGAGTAGGAAGAAGAAAAAAGAGCTGGAGAAAGAGAGAGAGAGAGAGATGAAAAGAGAGAGATGAAATTGAGAAAGATCACATCTCTGTTATTCTTTATAACAATCACACCAGACCCTTGTTCCATCTTACAATTTTTCTGTGTGGTGACTTCGCCGAGTAAAAAGAGAGGCTAACTGGAAAAGAGGAAAAGGTAGAAGAACAAAAGAACTGTGCATTCTAAAAATAGAATTAGAGAAATTCCTCTTCTAACACTTTTGAAACCAAACTCTTTTGGCAGTTTGGCATGTATTAGAAATGTAGCACATGCTTACTGAGTTTATAAAATACATATACAACATAAGATACTAGGAAAATTAGCTCTGCTATGTTCTCGATGGAATTAATAGAATTTATATATACTGTTAAAATATTTGAATATTATGTCACAACTGGGTAAAGGGGAATCATTTCAAATAAACACCATAATTTTTAAAAGCCACTACAATAACCTATATTTTCACACTTTTTTAAATGTGTCGATATGTTCCCCAAATACCTCTAAGTATACTTAACGAGCTTTGGTAAAGTTCACAGACTAGAATAGACAGAGACATGACTAGAATTCAGAAAATCTTTGAAACTCCTCTACTGGTATCATTTGTTCGGGCAAACGGCATCCTCAGTGTCCACCTCCCTCGACGTTCAAGGGCTTTTTCTACTGTTACACGCTCCCTCCGTGCAACACCTTCAGGCTCACGCATCGTCCTGGACACACAGGCGCCACCTATCTACCGCACAGGAGAAGTGGCTGATGGGAGCTGGCATGCTGCCTTCCCGGGCTCACAGACGTGCTTCAGCAGCAGACAACGCATAGGCTGATTTCCAGATGTTACTGACAGGCAGGCGGAGATGTATCTGTGTGCGGTGTGTCTGCTTGAAGAAGCCTGCCTTGACCATGTGTCTAAAACAAAAAGTGCCACACATTTGGCAGTTAAACCAAACTATGTGAGACAGACGGGTGTCCTGAACACCCAGTGGACAGAGCATGTGACTCCACATCTCATCTCACAAGGGACGTAACTGGGACGCCCTCAAAGGAAAGGGGATGCCAGATGTAGATTTGATGGGCAATAATTAGAAGTTTAACCAAAATCTATATTCTTAGCCTCGAGTCACACATATCACCATCTACATTCCATTTTTTTTCCTATCACAAAGAACATATTGAATTAACATCCTATGTAGAGGCTTCTTCAAATATAAGATTCAATTGAGATCATTCACGGATCTGATAATGCCAAGTTTCAGGACTGAAGCCAACACGTCCAATTGAGCTAAATATATTCTTCATTCAGGGTAAGGAATAGAAATCACAGATACTGAGAAAATTAGATTTCAGTGGCTCAGCCTCTTACAGAAATTAGCTTTTCGTGATGTCTAAGGCTTCTCGTGCATAGAATCACCTTACTGTAGGAGAAAATTAGTTCTTATTTGAATAAAAATGTTTGTAAAATCCACCTTGCCTTGGTTTTGTTTGTTTGTTTTTGTCAATGTGAAATGAGACTGTCAACCTCTCCTCCCTGCAGAGGTTAATTGCCTGGTTTATGCACAGGAGTTTTTTCATTCTGCTTTCCTTGACCACCCTGCTTACTGAACCCTGGAGCATGAGATGGCGTGTCCTTTCTTCAAGGTAATGTAACACGACCTTCTACGGGAGAACAAGTTGTAGTAAAATGAATGCTACAGTTGCCATCCAGAAGAACTTTTTTGGGCATTATATTTTGGAAACGGTATACCCATTGAACAAAACAAAGCAAAACTTTGCTATCTCAACAAATCAAACTAAATGACTGACCAATGCCTTACACAGAAGATCTGTTTCTGAAATGAGGCAGTGGAAAAAATAAATCTTTCTTTCAAGTAACTGAAATAGAATTGTTTCATTTGAGAGAAAAACCTAAGCTGATTTTGAAAAGGAAATACATCTTAAGGTATTTCTAGAAATCCTACCTATAGGTAAACAGTATAGAAATTGAGCCACATTTTCAAGTAATGATTATATTACCTATTAAATTGGAAATACGTTCACAAAAGTAAATCACATGTAAATAGCCATATATGTATTTTTGCAATTTTTTCTACCTACATACTGCAGAGTCTGTAGATATTTTGAGTAGAATATTACGGTAAAATGCTTTTCTTTCATATTCTACCAGTGTCTGTCTGCCCTGCTTCTCTGGACCCCAGAGTCACACAAAGGAGTTCTTTATTTTTTACCTAATGTGTGAAAGACCCTGAGCATTCTTAAAACATTATACTATTTTACATACTTGCTGCCCCCAAGTCCAGTGTTTGTGGTGCTAAGAGAGTGAGGGCTATGGGCTAATCTGTAAAAGGACGCAGTTCTCTCTGCCCTCCACCTGCCAGCATAGAACTCAAGTGCCCTCACCTGAGAACCCAACTGCCAAGCTTCAGTATCAACCCACTCAAATGAATTCTCTAACGTCTTCCATGTATTTTCCTGTACATTTGCACAGAAACCCCACGAAGTGACCTTATCTCCAATTAAAATGGGGGCAAAGACTAGTTCAAATCCTCTTAGCTATTAAAGACTGTAGCCAATATTTACATGCAACTTGTCTGGCTCCAAAGTTGGTGTTTTTTCTACCACACCGTGTTGCGTTCAACAGAAAAAAAAAAAAATAATAACCTTGAGTATGCTTGTTCATTTAGATACTGCTAATTTAAAGACATTGAAATAGATCTCAAGAAAGTCCTGAAATAATCTTGTCCTAGCAGCCTTATTTATTTAGTTAGTTAATTAGTTTTTAAAGATAGATTCTTACTCTGTTGCCCAGGCTAGAGTGCAGTGGCATCATCATAGCTCACTGGAACCTCAAACTCCTGGGCTCAAGCCATCCTCCTACCTCAACCTCCTGAGTAGCTGGGACAACAGATGTGCACCACCACACCTGGCTAATTTTTATTTTCATTTTTTATTTTTTTGAGAGATAGGAGGTCTCACTGTGTTGCCCAGGCTGGTCTCAAACACCTAGCATCAAGGGATCCTCCCTTCTCGGACTCCCAAAGTGCTGGGATTACAGGTTTGAGCCACCATGCCCACCCTATTTTTTAGAGAGAAGTTATTTTAAAGTTTTAGGGACTTGGGGTTTTACCTAAACGCTCATGGGTGAAGTGTCTGTGACAGTACCAAATCTCCAGTGTCTAGACTCTGTTCTGCAGTGGGGCATGCTGCTCACTAATAAGTACAGTTGCAGTTGGTGGATACCTAGGCTCAATCCATGAGCATAATGTGGAATGCTAATTGGCAAAGGCAGCAGTAGATCAGTGTTCGGTTCTTTAGCACCTGGCTGTAGGAAGATGCAATAGGAATGTCCCAGCTTGAGTCACACATTTTACTTTCCATCTCTAAGCTGACAGGAGTTTGGGAACCCTGCTAAGTCACATTGTGTGTAATCACTCTCCTATTATTTTATACCCACATTATCCCATCGAGAAGTTAGTATTTACTTGGATCTCCTGGAGATGGAGCCACTTATGCAAACTCTCCTGGCCTTAATACTCAATTGAGATTACCTACAATTACCTGCAAGTATTTGGCTTCTAATGAGACCATTCAAATAATCTGCCCTCAGTCACAGGCATTTGAAGGATCAAATGACTTGCTTATTATTCAAGATCTAATTCTTGAAATTCAATTAAAGGATGTATTATCTGAGTCTATATTGTGTTTTCTTAAAAGCATTAGAATAGCAAGGACTTCTAACAGAGTTTAAGTATGTATAAGTAGCAATATACGGTGAAAGTTTCCATAAATGAAGCAATATGCCCTCATGGACACTCCATCAGCCCCAGACATCTAGGGTAAATTTCCACTTTAGAACTAAATTATAAATGACATTCTCTTTAGTAATTTCAGCCACTATAGATCTTATCAGTGCCTTCCTATTTCTTCTGGTTTATATGGTTCATACTCATTAATCAAACATTAATCAATTAATCATCTGCATCCCTTTATTGCGTTTTGGTAAGAATTATTTCAATGACTTAATAAAATTGTATTGTTTATTAAAAAATTGCTTATTTTATTCCTTTGAAATAGTTTATTTGAAACACATTGTTTTCTTAAATTAAACAAATGGAAAATTGAAAATGACTTTTTACTGCTGCCAAAATTATCATGGCTATCAACATGATTTTTCCAAATAGCAGGAATTGCACAGCTAACACTAGTATACAACTTTGTGGGTTACTAATCTATTTCATCTAAGTTTATTGTTTAATAAAATATTTAATAATTCAGTGAATCCTTTCATCTAACCTCTTTTTAAACATTCTTTTATCTTTTCCTACTTTCTTACATTTGAAAAAAGAGCTGAGACAGTTCTATACATTTACATGTATACCTATTAATACATTTGTAAGTAACTTCAAGAATATGTATTTCTTCACTATTTAAAAGAATACATATCTCTTCACTATCCTTTTCATTGTAAAAATGTTTTTCCCCCAAGATAAAGAAAAACATAACATTGTAAGGCCAGATAGAAATTGGTATGTAGAAATGTACACCATAAAACTTACACTTAATAAAGTTAGCCTTCATTTTAATTAAAATTTTTAATAATAAAAACAGAATATAAATCAGTTTTGTGTCATTAATGAAGAAGCCCAGGCCTGTAAATATTGACTTGGACAAAAGATGTAAATCCAAGTGCAAAATTTAAAGGAACTCATAAGGAATATTTCTTTCAAATATAATATGAGGATATAATAAGATCCCAAAGGAGAATCAATTGCAAAATATTTAATAAGCTTAATAGTGAGTAATGATATATATTTATAATTTTCACAGATGAATATTAAATGACATCTCCTCAGCCCTAGACTTTTGGAGCATGCACTTTTAATTTTCACAAGAATTAAGAGGCTTAATATAAAAACAATATATTTAAAACTGGAATCATCGACAGTTTAAAACACAGTTTTGAAGAGGGTATTGGAAAAGAGGCACTTAATTCTTTGAGAAGTGTAATTTTGATTTAATTTTTTTGCTAATTTGGACATATATTTCAAGATTAAAAATACAGAAATCCTTTGATCCTATAACTTCTAAAATTTGTCCTACCATATAAATGCATATCTACATAACATATATATTTATAAGACTCTTTATCATAGCATTGGTACTATAACCAAGATAATGGAATCAACTTAAAAGTTTATGAATTGGGGAGAACTAAAATAAATGATAACATATTTATACAATGAATAAGAAGAAATTACAAAGGATTGCTAACACACACACACTCATACACACAACAGTCACACACATATCTAATTGTCCCCATTTTACAATATAAAATGGTTCTTCATCTTGTTATTTAAACAGAAAAATATATCTTGGTAACTGTCCCCCAACCCCTCTATAATGTGCATGCGTATAAAGGCATGTACACATATCATTGCAGATGCGCATGGCTATATATAATTTCAAAAGATGTAAAAGCAACCTTAACAATCATTTTCCCTGGAGAGATAGGTAGTAGCATGGTATGGTAAGGAACAGTATTAATAATTTCATTGTATATATTTGTGCTGTTTAAAATTTTTATCATGTGAATGTATTCTTTTTACAATTAAATAATTTTAAAATGTTAATGGAAATATATGTATCTAATTTCAATTGTAAGATCTACAATATTTTTGTATGACCATGTGATTATTCAGAACACAATTATCTTTAAGATTGCTTTCTTAAAATGAAATTGATGATAAATATCTTGTTATTAATTATACATGAGGTACTTTACAAGTGGTAGAATGCAGCATAGCATTATGAAAAACTGTTTCAATTTAAATGGGTAAAAGCTGATTAGAACATAAATGCAATTCAATCGATATGCGGTTTATGTAAACATTTTATATTTAATACATTTTATAATGTTAAAGTTCATTATCTAAATATTTGATTTTGATTCTCAAAAAAATCACAATATTTTGTAACTAAAATATTTACAAGTGTCTTTAAAATGCTAATGAAAAAGTTTAAGGTGCAGTTGAGAAATTGAATGTTATATTCAAATATTGTGTTGCAATCTATCTTACTGACTAATCTTGGGTACATTGAAGGCATGCCAAAGAGTGGTGTTCCATCAAATATTGAAGAATAAATGGTTAATAAAAGAATGAAAGAAAAAGCAGGGAAAGAATTCTGAGGCATTGCAAAGTATTTTGTTACGATTTCAGAAAATTTCTTTATAAATCCTATTTTCAGCCCGCTTACATAATCACTGTACATACAAACTCACAAGTGAAATAATTCAACAACCAAAGAATAAAACAATGAAAACAAATTCGTCGAGTCATTTCTATGGACGCTTTTTTTTTTCTAACAGGCTCTAGAAAACTGTTTTGTTATAAAGTGACCAGAGTTTGGGCTGTAGAATCATGTGACTAAATCTCGATGTTCTGCCACTCTTTTATCTACCGTTCTGATTCAACAAAATGGCTGAAACAGCTCCGAATGAAGGCCAGGTGACCGTCTCCTGATAAACCTTTGTTACAACACAGGGTGTTGTATATAATGCAGCTAGGGCTGTTTCTAAATGCCCTTCCTTTAAGAAGTTTTGTGCTGTTTCTGTTTTTATTTTGTAACAAGAGTAATACAAAATTTTAAAAGTTAGAAAACAAATGTATGCAAAGTATACGGTGGAAGTTATCTTTCAAAATCTACCCCACTCCCACACTTCTGCCTAGAGATGCCCACTAGTAACAATATAGTATATACCTTCCCAGTCCCTATTGTACATACAGACATAGATAGTCCATGGTATAAATGTAGGTGATTATATGCTTATCTATAGGCATATTTTCTCTATTGCTTCTGTATGTTACTCCTTACATCTGTTTACCTAGAGAACTGCTCAAACAATATGCAACTAAAGATACTCTGTTTCACTTTTAGCTCTTCCCCAAAATGACCACAAAAATAGAAGCTATCCCTCTGAATTGCTGTGGATTCTAGAATATTTTTACAATTTGGTTGATTTTCCCTTATTCAATGTCACCAAGAAGTCAGTTCCCTAAAAAGTATATTTTTTGATACTGGAATCAGTGAATATTTTAATTTTGTACATAATCCAAAGACAGTAATATTCTTTGATAAATGTCTTGGATCGGATTTCTGAAACTGAAATATGTGAGTTGCTTTTCTCTCAGTAATTTGATATGAGACTATAAATTAATGTGATTGTTAGTTTTAATGAATATATAAATGTAAGTGATAGTCATCCTTCAAACTAATGTGCCTACAGCTCCACAGATATCTCCAGGGTACTGCCATTGCTCAGACCCTTCCATTCCTGGGAAACCACTATCTACTTTTAAGATTTTGATTTTAATTTAGAATATATGGCTATGTGAAAAGAGTGAAAGGTGGTATTAGCTTTTACTTATCATATATAAAAATTCTGTGAAAAGAGGTGGCTGGTATAAGAACAGTATTCTATTTCTCCATGTAAATTTTAGAATACTCATTGAGATACATTGATGGGTATACAGTAGGTGTTCAATTTGTACTTGTAATTGGTAAGTGATTTGAGAATGGTTAAGATCAAGTCACCAGGATCCATCTTTTCACTTTTGGGGGCAAGTTTTGTATTTACTAGAAAATAAAGTTACTTTATTTTAGACAAATCTACCGATATACATACACACCAGTCTTCATCAAAATGGTGCTGTTTTATCACAAAGGCAACAAAACATTAATCCCAAAAATTGCAACAATCATTAATGACAACATTGGATTGTAAAACATAACTGGACTGTAACATTATTCAACAACTTTGGATTGCAAGACAGAATCAGGGTTTATGTTTTTATCTAATCTAGGTGTTTCTTTATATGCTACATATGTTAGCACAAGAGTATAGCATAGAATATCACAATGTAAATCATTGTCATGTGTGGTTAAACACAAACACACACAAGGGATATGTATTTACTTCAAATATGAAACAAATTTAATGTTCAAAGAAATGACATGTAGTTTTAGGCGATACAAAGATTTATTGGAACAGCTACGCAGTTTTCATGCAGTTAAAGAAATAGCAATTCTATCACTGGATCCTACCATTCTAAACTAGAGTCTCACTGCAGTCAGCTAAAGGTGATCCAAATGTGAACAGTTTGTCCCAAACTACAAACAAATCAAATCTCTACCAGATGTGATCTGTACAATATCAAAAAAATCCCTTATGCAGTGATGACAGAGTTATTTACAAAGTGATGAATCAACAAGCTAACATATGAACACACCCATGTCTGCGTTCAGTTTATGGTGCTCAATCTACAGGGCAAGCAAAGCACATAAGCAGGAAAGTGCTATCGTGGCATATTTTTTACAAAGTTTATTTATCTGTGAAAAAAGAGAACAATAATAGTGCCTGTCTTTTAGGGGTTTTGTAAGAATTGGATCAAGAACATGAAATGCCAAGTACTCAGCACAATCAAGAGATGCCGTCTGTGAACACTGTTATTATTGATAACAATAGTAGGATACTGTGACTGTTATGACATGTTGACATCAGCAAGGACCAGGTCACTCTATGCACAGATGCATGAAAGGAAACAATGAGGTAAAACTAACATAAACATGTTTATCTGATTTTCCCTGTTTTGACTGAGAACGTATCATTCCAAACAATCACAGATTCTTCTGCCCTCAGCTATTCTTTCAGGTGCGTACACATGACATCCGGGAGGTCTCCAAGTCCTGCCAAGGTAATGTATTGCTCAGACTACGATGCTCTCCAAGCCTCATGTATTTGCTGCCCTGTTGATTAACATAAAATGAGCTGGATATATCCATGGTGGTGAGGAGGTGCTATTGCCCTTCTCTTGCATCTGATTTTCCAATGTTAAAATGAAAACCTGTGCCCATCTTTAAGCCACTTTCTATTTATGCACTCACACAAAAGTGCATGTGTTACCTCTGTGAACAAGGGACGAACAAATGAATGACGGGGTAGTATATATTACATTGTTTTATGGTTGGGCGATGGGGCTGGAAGAAAAAGAAAGAATCTCACACCTCTTTTTTTATGTTCAGAACTGTGGTTAAGACTACTTTCTTCACTGTTTGAGCATGATTTTTCACTTGTTCTCTTTCTAGCCACATGTTCAATCTGTCATTACCTATGAAATTCTTTTAGTCGTATTTGCCTCATTAAATCAAACATTTTCTGTACACTTTAGAACTGTATAAAGTCTTTTCCTTAAGTTCTCATTTTTGAAGAGCTGAACAAGTCTATCCCTTTGGATAATATTTCCCTAGTACTATTTCTTACTGTACCAAATTCTCTTTCAAAATATATACTCTCTAGTGAGTCACTTAAGAAAGCCAAAGTCTTTTCTTTCATAAAGTCAATTTTATACTTCATTGGTTTTGTTTTCATTTGGGTAGCTTGCATGATAAAAGTAGTTTTGATGAATTGAGATATTATGCTGGTATTCAAGTTCTTCACTAAAGAACTGTATATTCATAGTCGATCTTGGCACAGTGTGTATCCATAGGAATTTCAAGTTATTGAAACCAATGAAGAATATTTCATGTCATTTTCCCCAAAACTCAGAAAGAATTTCTATCAATATTTGATGGCATAAGATTGCATTGTGTATCCAATGATAGTGTGTACTGAGAATCTATACTACAAAGCCATACAAATGTATCCAAAATTGCTTATTGATATTAAGGAAGTTTATTTTATTGCCTATTTTTAATTATTAACATCTTCAGCACAGGTGTGTTCTCCAGCCTGGGTAGGGAATGAGGAGAGGAGAAAATATGGAACAACAACGCGTATGTAGCAAGTGAGCTTTCCAGCTAATAGGAGAAAATACCTTTCAGTGGCCAGATAGATGAGATGATAGGAAAATGTCAACTCCTCCCCGTCAGTGCCCTGACTCTACAACCACTTATAGGGACACAGCTCAGGAAGAGGAGGTAAAATTGTTTCACCAGGATGACGGGCCCAGGGCTCACTACAGAAAGCAAGTTTTGATATTTTTATATGTGGCTTCTCACATGGCTATACATGGCTTCTTAGTATAGATTCTCAGTATACACTATATATATATATTTTTTTAAATTATTCGCATCACACACCTGATTTTTGGACTGAGACACATACTTCATAACAGAGATATAATAACAATTTTTTTTGTTTTTTTCAACAATCATCTGTTTTAAGGATACCTTCAGAACAAGGGATTGCAGAAACAGTGCCCCTAAAAGAAGAACAGGAGATGACAGAATACAGTGACAGTATAGGATTGTATGGAAGGGAATATGGAGACAGCTGAAACAGGCTCATGAAAAGAACATCTGCCTGTTTCAAGTCTGGGACCCTAACCATAGTTATAGCAACATTGTTTCTTTGTGAAAAGATACTTACTTTAAATTTGCATTTCAAGGCACACTTAGAACCATGACTCAAGCATTATAAAAGTGATCCATGTTGCCAAAAATATTTGTACCCTTGTAATACTTTGAAATTAAAAAAATCTTTTAGAAATTTGCATTTCAAAATAGAATGGTCAGGACAAAATAAATGTTAATGAATTGATTCCATGTTAGTTTCTAATTTTCACAGACAAGGGAAAACACAAATATACAACATAAGTTCCTTGCCTGCCAGATAGTTGCTCCGTAGCAGGTTTGATAGAAGTAATGCAAATAAAAGATCTAGGAAGAGTGTGATAATTAATACAATGATAGATATTCAAAATGCTATGAAAGTAAAGAGAAAAAAGAAAATCCGTTCAACCTCTTGAGTGATTGGGAAAGGAATCATGAAATACATTGCATTGATCTGGACCTAGAGGGATGAGTAAAATTATCTTATTCAGAGATGACAACAAAATTCTTAATCTAAGATCTGAACACTCCATGGAGAGGTTCTAATCCAAATCCTCCATTCTGCAGATAAGAGAACAGAAAAACCTACAAATACCAGTGCTCTCTCCACAGAAAATGCTTTCACATCATACTTTACACTTTACTAAGCTCGTTTCAAGGAGACAAGTTTACTGAAAGGAAAGAAATGATTTCTGAATTCTCCTGTGACCTCTTGTTTCTGAGGCTACACCCATAGCTAATAAAATCAAGATTAAATCTCCAAATTAAGATTCAGGAAACTTTCTTGAGGTGATGAATATATTTGAAGAGTTGACAAAGGAGAAGAAAATAAGAGAACACAACTGAGAAATCACAGCATTCCCGAGATTTGAGGGATAAAGATTTTTAAAAAGTACAAGCCAAGGCCGGGCGTGGTGGCTCACGCCTGTAATCCTAGCACTCTGGGAGCCCGAGGTGGGAGGATCGTTTGAGCTCAGGAGTTCGAGACCAGCCTGAGCAAGAGTGAGACCCAGTCTCTACTGAAAAAATAGAAAGAAATTAGCTGGACAACTAAAAAATATGTATTAAAAAAAATTAGCCGGGCATGGTGGTGCATGCCTGTAGTCCCAGCTACTTGGGAGGCTGAGGCAGAAGGATGGCTTGAGCCCAGGAGTTTGAGGTTGCTGTGAGCTAGGCTGACGCCATGGCACTCTAGCCCGGGCAACACAGTGAGACTCTGTCTCAAAAAATAAAAAAAAATAAAAAGTACAAGCCGAGAATGCTGGACTAATATACCATTTTACTATTCAGTCATTCAATTTTCATGAAACTGAAGATAATGATCACACTTACGATATTATCTGAAAGACAAATGATATAGTACAAAAAAGTACTTTGGAAATCTTTGGCAGGGGCAGGTGATAACATTTTAAAAAGCCTAGTTAAGTGTTTCTGCATGAGGTTTCCTGGTATGTCACCCCTAAGCTTCTGTGTCCAGGGGGATTTCTCTCCTTCTCTCTCTCTGTTCTCAATCTCCTAATTGCTCCTCCTGTCAATCTTTGTCACTCACTGGTGTCCCCTAAAGGTGAGTATATATAACTGTAATGTCTTTAAAACATTAAAGACAAAATCTAAAATTTTGTTCGCCCTTATCAAAGTGAAAGACTCAGAAATGCCCACTTAATATAACATTTTTAAATATAGTTACAAGACAAAGAAATGAGTGAATTTTATTCACCTATCTAGGGGGTTTTTCAATAAGAAAAACCAGTGCTGAAACTAACACGTGTCAAAATATGCCATCAGGACCCTCTCCCACTTCCAGTAACTCTGTGTACCCTGATCCAGATTGTAGAAAATTTTTACTCTGGAATCGTTTTCCATTAGTTCATTTTCCAAACAGTAGCACAAAGGAATATAAGTCATTTTTAAAAATCAGCCTTGTATATAATTCTAATATTCTAATCATGCAAACATTTATTTTTTGAGATCTCTGACATTTTCTTCTTCTTGTATTTTGTAATTTTAAAGTCCTAGTGTCATTCAACTTACAAACATAGTGATTGGAAAAAGAATAATTTGTTCAACATTCTTTGATATTTGGATTCTACCACCCACACATATTGGCACCTGACTGGTCCTCTAAATGCGAAATGGAATATATATATAAATATATATATATATATATGCATTTACCATTCATAATGGTGATTCCATCTCAATTTCACTTTTGACTTTTTGTCAACAATGCTATAATGACAAGCTCGTATAAAAGCCTTAAGTGTTGGCATCTAAAAATGACAAAATGAGACATAAACCAAACACGAGGACAATGTAAAGGATAATTTCTCCATATCCTCTCTAATAGGCCTTCAATTTTCTTATTTACCTGATAAACACACATGTGCACACATATTTTATCTATGTAATTTAAAACTCACTGATAAATTACCGGATCCCTTTCTTCTCCTCTGGATTTGAAGCTATAAATGGATAGTAGCCAATATTATTTATTATTTTTGTACATTTAGCCTAAGTTATGGTTCTTGACTAAAAGGGCCACAGCAAGGATGCTACAAACCTATTTCTAAGGAGGTTGAAGAGTTCATGAGGGATTTATAAAAACTAAAATAAAAAGTAATACCATAAGCTAAGGAAGTCTATTCAGCTTTACAAATATTTTGCAATATTGATCACTCTAACATAAGTACATTCTTTCATAATATAGTTTTATTTCTATTTTTATAATTGTTAAAATGTCTCTTGAGAAAACGTGCTCTTTCATGCTTAGGTTGTAACTACTGAAAGAAAATTCAGAAATGTTTAACCAGGAAGAGATGGAAAAAGACTCAAATGAGCATCTGTCTAATTGGCTTTAAGCCTGTGCTGTCTTTTTTTCCAGAGTGATTCTAGTGCATTATAAAATAAGAAACGCTGTGAATATATTAAAATAGTTGTCTACAAGTGCACATTTTCCCCAATTTTTATTGATAATTTAGTCATTAAAACCATCATCATTAAGTGTAATATGAACCGAGTTACTTGTGCTGTTCTCTCTTTAGGCTGTGTCTGTGAGTCACAGGAAGTTGGATCCCAATGGACTCATCTAATTATTTAGCCATTCCCATAATAGAGGTAATCAATATTCATTGTGGTAGCCAGAATACATCTTGGAGCAATCCACATAAATCATGGAGATAATCAAACTGAGAGGAATGAGATGATGAGATGGGAGAAGGAGGTAGAGGAGGGGAGAGAAACAGGGAGAAGAGGGAAGGGAGGGAGAGGGGGAGAGAGAGAGAGAGAGAGAGAGAGAGAGAGAGA